>NC_057804.1:240065355-240365355 GCF_018294505.1 Triticum aestivum
CTGTGTTGTTCACCATCAGCCCCTGAGGTAATCCGCCACACCACACACTAGATTAGGGTATTACACCACAACGGTGGCCCGAACCAGTATAAACCTTGTGTCCCTTGTGTTGTTCATCGTGTAGCTTAGATTCACAGCGAGGCATTGGGATGTGGGATGGTAGGGGGAAGATCTTCACGTGCACCCCGTAGTTCGAACCTTAAGGGATTTGCCGAAACCCGATATCCGACAATTTTAGACTGAAAAAAGATAAGCACCCCGTGATGCCTTTCTTGTCCCTCTCCTCCTAGGCACTACGGTGGGAGGCGAAGTGGGCAAAATGAGCGCCTGGGCAGAAGCCCAGCCTGACCCCGTCAGGCCCTTTGACAAGGAGCCTAGCAGGTGCTGGCAAACGTGATGGTGAAGAGATCGGCTGGGACGACCCCCCCTCAGTCGCCAACACCAGGGCCAATAGGATGCTGTAGGGCAAACGAAGCTATAGCCCGCGAGGAAGCCTACCGGGGTCCAGCTGGAAGGCTGCTGGAGGAGCTAAGGACACCACTCCCACCTCTGCATCCAACTCCCTGGCAAATCGCCTTGTCGGGAAAGGGGTGTAGGTGCAGATGATGGTGCCGCCACCTGAGGGTGTCGGTGCGGCTGATGTTCAGCTAGAGTTGTAGTCATCATCCTCCTAGTCGGCGCCAGCGTCATTGCCGTCATTGTGCTCCTTGTTGCTATCGCTCGAGGAGGATCTTTCATCGTCGATCGAGCTCTTCGCGCAGCACCCTAAGCAAGCACCCGAGTACCCAAAGACCATGACGGAGAGTAGGTCGGCCTCCATTAAATTGAAATGGAGTATGTGCCCCTCCGACAAGCTATGGGCGCGAGCAAAGGTCTTCCAGCCGTGTCAGAAGAACATGACATGAGGGGCAGGAAAATCGGCATTTACCCGCATGCCGCCATTCACGCAACCCCTCATGTGCAGCTTCAAAGCGCGCAGCTGTTCGAGCTCCATCACCCTCACGAATGGAGTGGGGAGACGGAGGCGTCCGCGCTGAGGCTTGTACAATCTGATGATGAACTCCAGGGGTTGGTCTCCAATGTGGCCTTCCATCTGGGGAGGGCGGCCGGTGGGGGTGCAATCAGAGCGCCACCCCATCCTCGTCCGCCCTGGGCACCGCGACGACCACGACCTCGCCCCCTCCCACCTCCTCTCTGGGTGGGCTCCTCCCCCGCATTTCTGGAGGGAGGAGGGAGACGCTATCGAGCAAAAGTTCTCGTCCCCTCAATTGGAGCAGCGCCGCGCCCCGACCTCTCACTATGGTGGGCGAAGACTCCTGCAAGAATGGAAGGAGAAGGGTGTATGGAAAAACGCCTTGCCCCACGTTCCCTTTTAAAGACGAGCAGGGCAGGGGCTAGATTTTTCCATGAAGGTGGCCTCCCCGTTCGACCAGTCCGGCTCTCTCTCACCATTAAAGGCTCGAAGAATCAAGGCCAACCCCCTGCACCAATCCACGACGCTTGGCTTTTTGCCATGGCGCTCATTCCCTCACCCTTTGCATATGCCACCAACTTTGCATAGTGCATGCAATACACATGGCGGAGGCGCTTGGAGCGGAAAAGACTATGGGGTGGCGGTTACCGTCCCGTGAACGTGGGACAGGGATACCCCACGAATCATGGCCCATTATCTCTCCCACTACAATTGGCATTACGCGACGCGCGGGATAAACGGAAACTGACCTACGCTTAGGTTAATGAAGAAGCAAAGAAGATCTCAAAGGACAAGCAACTACTACCCTCTTGCGTGTGCACTGGATAAGGCCTACCCTGACGACGCCTGACAGAATGATCTGGCCAGGCCTGGGGGCTCCTGCTGGTGCAACAAACCCTGGGTCTATTTCCTAGACCATGCACAAGCCTAAAAGAGCAAGGTTGCAAGCTAAGGGAAGCAAGATACCACTAAGACGAGATCAAGTTGAAGAGATAGCTCTTTGAGAAATTAGAGGGCGGATTAAGAAGACCAAGTCAAGCCAAGGGAAGCAAGACACCACTAAGGGAAAGCCTCCCTTGCCGGGTAGGCGAGCCTGGCGAGGTCGAGGTTACTCCGAAGACAAGTCTCAAGACTGCCTCAGCAAGCTTACCGGGGACGCCAAGGGCGGACCACCCCGCCAAGGCTGCACTGCTCCACCCCATAGCAACACAAGTCATTGATCGCTATGGTGTCAAGCCCCCGAGTGACTAGGTGGCTGTTTCTTGATACATGGAAGCCACTTTCGAAGGAAATCACCTCCAAATGACACCCGTCCAGAGACGTGTCGAACAGACACACAAGAAGGTGGCCAAACAACCCGTTAAGGTTTGCCGGGCACACCATGATGTGACACTAAGCGACGCATTTAATGCGCTCTGCCTTGTCTGCAGAGTTAGGTATGATAACACTTTGCTATCTAATCAGTACACAATAACCAATTTACCATTATGGTGACCCCTTGATCTATAAAAGGAGGGCCATGGCAACCGTAGAAAGGATTCAGACCCTTGTACACTCATACGCGCGTAGCTGCCCTCGCCCCGAGGCAGCCCTGCCGGGCTAGAGCGCTGCGTCTCCACCATGTTCCTCTTATCATTCCACCAAAGCAGGAGTAGGGTTTTACTCCTCTCGGTGGCCCGAACATGAGTCAAACTACCCGTGTGATCTCTGTCGTGTTGTGCTACATTCTCCGCTCTTTGTGAAATGTGCTCATCCTGCCGCTCCGCCCTGCCTGCCTCCGGCCCACCATGTGGCTCCATGAACAACCTGGTACAGCCCAGCTTCAGCATCAACAACTCAAGACTCTCGCGAGGGGCCAAGCCTCGTGGGGTGGACGATGCGAAGACCCCCGAGGGGATCAGCCTCCTCAAGCTGGCTCTCGAGGGGCGGAGAGTTCTATGCAAGGTTCACCTCACGAGGCTCAGCTGACGTGAGCCATGACGATCAAGGCCAGGCGGGCACCAGGCGGGCGCAGAGTGCAGGTTTCCTCTTCGGTGCAAAGGAGGCAAGCCACAGACATGGAGTCCTGAGTAATCAACAAAAGGTTTCCATTCTGGTGCAACGACACCAAGACCGCGAGGATGGCAGTACCGAGGTCATCGATGAGCCCACCGAAGCATCACGACCAGAGGCTTTTCGCATGCGAAGACCACCTTTGTCAGGATAAGTTGTACTACTTGTCCCCTTTCAAACCCGGCCATTGTGGGATCCCTTCCCGCCAACATTTGGGAAGAGGATCAAGGCCACTATAAATAGGACTAGCCACCACCATAGAGGCAGGACGAAGACAAGTCGAACTAGATCACACCACACCAGCTCCCTTGAGCTCAAGAACACCTCACCCCCTGAGGCCAGTTCATCCATTGTACTAGTTTATCCTCAGCCCTTGGAGGCAATCCACCAAAACGCTGGAGTAGGGTATTACACCGCAAGGTGGCCCAAACCAGGATAAATTGTTGTGTCTCTTTGTCTCTTTGAGCTTGACGTGCTAGGCTTAGGAGGATCGCGAGTAGGCAGGCTGGGTAGGTTGAGATCTCCGCATGCACCCCAGAGTTCGAACCTCTCAAAGGTTTGCGGATCCCTTAATCCGACATTTGGTGCGCCAGGTAGGGGTGCCTCAGAAATCTTCTACCCCGACCGCCAGATCCCGCCGCCAACCCCGATGGAGGGCGCTCCTCCGTCGACCCAGCCGACGCGCGCTCCCGAAGAAGCACCAGGGCTGCGCAGCTTGACCCTCTCTCAATGGCAGGTGCAGTGGCCGCCCAAGTTTCGACCGGAGATGCCTCAACGTTATGACGGTGCGGCGGATCCGGCCGCCTTCCTTCAAGCATACGAGGAGGCAGTCTGGGCGGTGATACATCTCCAACGTATCTACTTTTCCAAACACTTTTGCCCTTGTTTTGGACTCTAACTTGCATGATTTGAATGAAACTAACCCGGACTGACGTATTTTCAGCAGAACTGCCATGGTGTTGTTTATTGTGCAGAAAACAGAAGTTCTCGGAATGACCTGAAAATCCACGGAGATAACTTTTGGAAAATATGAAAAATACTAGCCAAAGAATCAAGACCAGGGGCCCCACACCCTGTCCACGAGGGTGGGGGGCGCCCCCTCCCCCTGGGTGCGCCCCCCTGTGTCGTGGGCCCCCTGCTGCTCCACCGACCTCAACTCCATCTCTATATATTCTGTTTCACGGAGAAAAAAATCAGAGAGAAAGTTTCATCGCGTTTTATGATATAGATCCGCCGCCAAGCCCTAATCTCTCTCGGGAGGGCTGATCTGGAGTCCGTTCGGGGCTCCAGAGAGGAGGATTCGTCGCCGTCGTCATCATCAACCATCCTCCATCACCAATTTCATGATGCTCACCGTCGTGCGTGAGTAATTCCATCGTAGGCTTGCTGGACGGTGATGGGTTGGATGAGATTTACCATGTATCCACTATGTTCTGAGATTGATGTTGCTATGACTTTGCTATGCTTAATGCTTGTCACTAGGGCCCGAGTGCCATGATTTCAGATCTGAACCTATTATGTTTTCATGAATATATGTGAGTTCTTGATCCTATCTTGCAAGTCTATAGTCACCTATTATGTGTTATGATTCGACAACCCCGAAGTGACAATAATCGGGATACTTCTCGGGGATGACCGTAGCTTTGGTCCGGTTCTCTATTAAAAGGAGGCCTTAATATCCCATAGTTTCCATTAGGACCCCGCTGCCACGGGAGGGTAGGACAAAAGATGCCATGCAAGTTCTTTTCCATAAGCATGTATGACTATATTCGGAATACATGCCTACATTGCATTGATGAATTGTAGCTAGTTCTGTGTCACCCTAGGTTATAACTATTACATGAGGAATCACATCCGGCATAATTATCCATCACTGATCCAATGCCTACGAGCTTTTCACATATTGTGCTTTGCTTATTTACTTTTCCATTGCTACTGTTACAACTATTACTAAACTGCTATCTTTACTTTTGCCACTGTTACCATTACTATCATATTACTTTGCTACTAAATACTTTCCTGCAGATACTAAGTTATACAGGTGTGGTTGAATTGACAACTCAACTGCTAATACTTGAGAATATTCTTTGGCTCCCATTTTGTCGAATCAATAAATTTGGGTTGAATACTCTACCCTCAAAAACTGTTGTGATCCCCTATACTTGTGGGTTATCAAGACTATTTTCTGGCGCTGTTGCGGGGGAGCATAGATCTATTCTTTGAGTCACTTGGGATTTATATCTGCTGATCACTATGAAGAACTTGAAAGACGAAAGAACTAAGATTTTTCCCTCAACTATGAGGGGAGGTAAGGAACTGCCATCTAGCTCTACACTAGATTCTCCTTCTGTTTTTAGTAAGCTTGCGACACCTAAACCTGCTACTGCTATGAATTCTGATATGTCGCATGTTATTGATGATACCACTTCTGGTATGCATGATACTTATGATGAAACTACTTTGGTGCTTGATACTACTTTGCCATTTGGTTAATTTCTTGATGAACAACTTGCTAGGGTTAGAGAGAATGAAATTATTGAAGATGAAATTATTGATGATAGTGATGATGAAGGTTCTCCCCCTAAGTATGAATTGCCTGTTGTTCCTGAGGGTTATGTTATGGATGAAGAAACTGCTAGAGATCTTTTTGCTTGCAATAATAGATCTGATCTTAAGAAATTACTGGCTAAACTTAAAAAGAAAACTCTGAATGCCAGAATGAAATACGACCCTGCTTTTGGTACTTCACCTATCTTTGTTACTGATAAGGATTATGAATTCTCTGTTGATCCTGAGATAATTGCTTTGGTTGAATCTGATCCTTTTTATGGCTATGAATCTGAAACTGTTGTGGCACATCTTACCAAGTTAAATGATATAGCCACCTTGTTTACTAATGATGAGAAGTCTCGCTATTATTATATCCTTAAGATATTTCCATTCTCATTAAAGGGTGATGCTAAAACTTGGTTTAATTCTCTTGATCCTGGTTGTGTGCGTAGTCCCCAGGATATGATTTATTACTTCTCTGCTAAATATTTCCTTGCTCATAAGAAACAAGCTTCCTTGCGGGAAATATATAATTTTGTGCAAATCGAAGAAGAGAGTCTCCCACAAGCTTGGGGGAGGCTTCTCCGATTACTTAATGCTTTGCCTGATCATCCTCTTAAGAAAAATGAAATACTTGATATCTTTTATAATGGACTAACCGATGCTTCAAAGGACCACTTGGATAGTTGTCTTGGTTGTGTTTTTAGGGAAAGAACCGTCAACCAAGCTGAATTGTTATTGAATAATATGTTGACTAATGAAAATAATTGGACTCTTCCTGAGCCAATTCCTAAGCGATTTGAGCCAACTCCTGAACCTATATCCAAACCAACTCCGAAGAAGAGGAGTGTTCTATTTCTCAGTCCTGAAGATATGCAAGAGGCAAAGAAATCTATGAAAGAAAAAGGTATTAAAGCTGAAGATGTTAAGAATTTACCTCCTATTGAAGAAATATATGGTCTTAATATACTGCCTGTTGAGGAAACACATTGTCTTGATAACCCGACACGGGGAGTAAAGGTAAATTCTCTCTACAGATATGATAAAGTTGAAATCCCGTCTACTAAATTTCATTGCCAATGCTTAGATGAATTTGATGACTTTATGGCTAGACAAGAAAGTTTTAATGCTTATGTTGGTAGAGAATTAAAGAGTAATGCTTTCATGATAGGACGCTTGAGTGATTATATGGCTAGAGTTAAAGGTGAACTTAAACTCATTAGCAAATATGCTTCTATGGTTACCACTCAAGCTAAACAAGCACTTAAGGCTCATAGTGATTTGCTCGATGCATTAAATAATAAACATGATTTTGTTGTTAGAGTGGCTACTAGAACTGGTAGAATGACTCAGGAACCTTTGTATCCTGAAGCCCACCCTAAGAGAATCGAGCAGGATTCTCAGAGAAATAATTTAGAGGCACCTACTTCTTCTAAAGAAGAGAAAAAGAAAAACGATAGGACTTTGCATGCTTCTAGTGAACATGTTGTAGACACACCTGAGAATCCCAATGATATTTCTATTTTTGATGCTGAAACACAATCAGGTGATGGACATGAACCTAGTGATAATGTTAATGATAATGTTCATGTTGATGCTCAACCTAGCAATAACAATGATGTAGAGATTGAACCTGATGTTGATCTTGATAACCCACAATCAAAGAATCAATGTTATGATAAAAGAGATTTTGTTGCTAGGAAGCACGGTAGAGAAAGAGAACCATGGGTTCAGAAACCCATGCCTTGTACTCCTAAACTATCCAAGACAAAGGATGATGAGGATTTTGAGAGCTTTGCTTGAATGATTATACCTGTCTTCTTACGTATGCGCTTAACTGATATGCTTAAAGTAAACCCTTATGCTAAATATATGAAGGATGTCATTACAAATAAAAGAAAGATACCGGAAGCTGAAATTTCCACCATGCTTGCTAATTATACTTTTACAGGTGGAATATATAAGAAACTTGGAGATCTGGGGGTACCAACTATACCATGCTCCATTAAAAGAAACTATGTTAAAACTGCTTTATGTGATCTTGGAGCCGGTGTTAGTGTTGTCCCTCTCTCTTTATATCATAGACTTGATTTGAATAAGTTGACACCTACTGAAATATCTTTGCAAATGGCTGATAAATCAACTGCTATACCTATCGGTATTTGTGAGGATGTGCCTGTTGTGGTTGCAAATGTCACTATCTTAACGGACTTTGTTATTCTGGATATTCCTGAGGATGATAGTATGTCGATTATCCTTGGTAGACCCTCTTTGAATACTGCAGGGGCTATTATTCATTGCAACAAAGGCAATGTCACTTTTCATGTTAATGGTAATGAGCATACGGTACACTTTCCGACGAAACAACCGCAAGTTCATAGCATCAATTCTACTGGAAAAGTTCCAACTATCATTATTGAAGGTTTTGAATTTCCTCTCCCTACTGTCAAGAAAAAATATGATATCATTATTGTTGGGGATGTTCATATCCCCGTTGAGGTAACCTAGTGGTTCCATGTTATTCGGAATGAGTTTGTTAAGAAGACTTGATCAACCTTGTTAGTGGATTCATTTTGATGATCATGAGATGGATGAAACTAGAAGGAACAACCTTCTGTACCCTCTTTTTACTTTCTGTTATTTAGATTAAATAAAACAAAATTAGTATTATCTATCTGTTTTCTGATTTATCCATGCAATAAAAAATATCCCGAAAATAAAAGTGCTCCAAATGCCCTGCAAATTTAGTATGATTTTTTATGGAATATTTGAGGATTTTAGGCACTGAGAACACAGCAGGGAGGGCAAGCACCTGGCCACGAGGGTCCAGGGCGCGCCCCCTTCCCCTGGGCGTGCCCCCTGCCTCGTGGGCCCATGGTGGCCCCCCTCCACTTATTCCTGCACCCACACACTCCATCTTCCTCCCAAAAAAATCCCCATCCAGCTCAAGCACGAGTTCTAACTCATTTTGCTACGATTTTCGATCTCCTTGCTCAAAGCTCCATTCACAAAACTGCTTTGGGAGATTATTGCTTGGTATTTGACTCCTCCATTGGTCCAAATAGTTTTTGTTCTAGTGCTTTATTCGTTGAAAATTTTTGCTGCATAGGTGACCCTGTTCTTGAGCTTGCATGTCAAATTTATGAGGTCCCTAGCAATTCTAATGCATGATATAGGCTCTAGGCACTTGTGGGAGTAGTTGCTATCAACCTTGTTTAGTTTGATTCACTTTTAGTTTGAGTTACTAAAAATTTCAGAAATTTTCGGAAAATGATGAGGATACTTTTGAGGGGCTCTTCTAGCCAAAGCTCCAAGGATAAACAAGCTAAGGAGAAAGAAAAGGCCAAGTATAATCTTCCTCACGTAGCAGAAGTACGGCCGTGTGAATGGCCTTGTGATAATATCTTGAGAGCAGTTGGGATTTATGAAGACTTTTATTCTTTGGCTGAAAATGCGGGCCTCACCGACTTCCTCCACGACCGGATCGAATAGTATCTCTTACTTACCAATACTTTCATGCAAAACTTTTACTATTATCCTAAGAATTCACCTCCTTCAGTATCTTTTCATTTATATGATGAGGCTATGGAAATGTCATTACGTAACTTTTGCACGGCTTGTAGAATACCCTTTGAGGGCAGCTTGGATGAACCACATCGTAAAGATGTGGATGGTTTTATTGATACTATTACTGTAAGGGAATCGAGGAAGGGTTCCGATATGAGAATCACTAGCGTACATTTTCCTGTTTTACGCTACTTTGCCATATTTCCTAGTAGATGCTTAATTGGTCATGGAAATAGTGGAAACTTCAGTGTTCCTGATATTATTATTCTGCTCCATGCCTTATTTGGTGATAACACTTTTAGTATGGGTGCCATTATTGCTAAATGGTTAAGTCTAAACCATACAAAGGGCCCCATCTTTGGAGGTATCTATGCTGCACGCCTTGCTAAACATTTTGAGATACCTATTAGGCATGACGAGAAAGAGGAGACACTACTGCCTCTTACCTTTTTAGATTACAGGAGCATGGTAGCACATGAGTTTATTGTTGACAATGATGATAAGATGCTTCTGTATAACCTGAGATTTAATAAGAAACACAATGAGGTTATTACCTTGCCTGTGCCTTCTTTGTTCGATTTAACTGTAGGACATTACCTTTTCTTGCCGAAGGCCGTGTGCGTGCACCGAGGCAAGACTTCAGCTCCAGAGCCTGAGCCGGAACCTCCACTAGACACTTACCGTCCATCCTGTTATCAGTGGGATCTGGAGGAGATCGCTAGCCAGTGGTATCTAGATGACACTCCTCAGTACACCGGGGAGAGTAGCCGCGATCCTTGGGCATAGACCAACTTATACCAAAAGCCTAAGCTTGGGGGAGTACGTATTTCTCACCAACATTACATTCATGTTCACACATTCATCCTAGTTGTCGGTGCTCATACTTTTTCATTGTATTATCCATGCTAGTTTAATTTTCTTTTTCTAGTTTTCTTCTTGTGTGTTTGATAAACCTTAAAAAAATAGTTAGTTTAATTTCCATGCTTGTAGTAGTAATTGAAATGAAAACCCAAAAAGATTTCTCGTTCTTCTTTTTACTTGTTGGGAGCTTTCCCGTGTAAATAGTTTTATTTCTTTTCTTTCCTTTGGGGGTCGAGAGGAGAAGACCATAATGAAAATGCTTAGTGGCTCTCATATGCATGATTGTTGATTTAACTTAGAGCCCATATTACTTTGTCTTCTCCCTTGAATTGAATGCTTGCAGATTCCAGCTTATTCCAATGCACGTGCACTATTATTATTATACACACCGTTCGGTCGTGCAAGTGAAAGGCAATAATGACGATATATGATGGAGTGATTGAGATGAGAGAAGCCGGTATGAACTCAACCTCTCTTTTTCTTGTAAATATGATGAGTTCATCGTTCCTGATTTGGCCTATTATGAATAAACATGTTTGCAATGACAATTAGAGATTATAGTTACTTATGCCATGTTTAATTAGCTAGGAGCTTATAATGGTTTACCTTGCATTCCAACATGCTATTAAAATGGTTGTGATGTGGTATGATAGGGTGGTATCCTCCTTTGAATGATTCGAGTGACTTGACTTGGCACATGTTCACGCATGTAGTTGAAACAAGTCAACATAGCCTTCACGATATTTATGTTCATGGTGGATTATATCCTACTCATGCTTGTACTCAGTGTTGATTAATTTTAATGCATGTTCATGATTGTTGTCGCTCTCTTAGTTGGTCGCTTCCCAGTCTTTTGCTAGCCTTCACTTGTACTAAGCGGGAAGACTACTTGTGCATCCAAACTCGATAAACCCCAAAACTATTCCATATGAGTCCACCATACCTTTCTATATGTGGTATTTACCTGCCGTTCCAAGTAAATTTGTATGTGCCAAACTCCAAACCTTCAAATGAAATTCTGTTTTGTATGCTCGAGCAACTCATGTTTCAACAAGGGTTGTCTGTATCTTCCATGCTATGTCGGTTATTCTCAAGGGGAGTGGACTCCACTCCTCATTCATGAGAAAATGGCTGGTAACCGGGATGCCCAGTCCCATGATCAAAAAGATCAAAGCAAATCAAAATAATTAAACAAACCTCCCCCAGGGCTGTTGCTAGTTGGAGGCACTCGTTGTTTCAAGCAAGCCATGGATTGATGCTTGTTGGTGGTGGGGGAGTATAAACTTTACCATTCTGTTTGGGAACCGCCTATTATGTATGTAGCATGGAAGATATCATGATCTCATAGTTGTTGCGTTGACAGTGAAAGTATACTGCTCAAAATGTTATTCCTCTCTATTTTAAAAATCGAGCTCTAGCACCTCTACAAATCCCTGCTTCCCTCTGCGAAGGGCCTATCTATTTACTTTTATGTTGAGTCATCACCTTCTTATTAAAAAGCACCCGCTGGAGAGCACACTGTCATTTGCATTCATTACTATTAGTTTATACTGGGTATGACTTGACTGGATCTCTTTTACCATGAATTACAATGTTTAGTCAATCCTTGATCTTTAAAAGTGCTCTGCATTTATGTGTTGCGGTCTTAGAAAGGGCTAGCGAGATACCATCTTTTGAGAAAGTGTTGTCATCCGAGCTTTATTATTATTGCTCGCTAGTTGATTATGCCATTGATATGAGTAAACATGAGACCTAAGTGTTATTGTGAATATGGTTAGTTCATAATCTTTGCAGAAAACTCCCGCAGTCGTGCGTCACCTACTATGCTGATGAGAGTGTGCACCTGTGCGGCCACTCTTGAGCAACTATGCGACGAGAGTGTGCAACTCTATGGTTTTGCCTGAACTAATAAGCCGATGAGAGAGCCCACCTCGTGGCCTTGCATGTGCGACTATACAAATGAGAGTGTGCAACTCCATGGTCATGCGTGTGCGACTATGTAGACAAGTGTGCAACTATGCGGCCGCGCGTGTGTGACTATAACGACGAAAGTGCGCAACTCTGTGGACGTGCGTGAGCTACTATACCGAGCAGAGTGTGCAACTCTGTAGTACTATATGTGCGACTATGCCATCGTGCATGCGCAACTCCTTTGGTCGTGCGTGAGCAACTACGTCGACAAGAGTGCACCTCTATGGGCGCATGTGTGACTATGCTGATGAGAGAGTGCAACTCTGTGGCCGTGCGTGTGCGATTATGCAGACAAGAGTGTGCAACTCTGCGGCCTTGCACACACTACTATGCCGACGAGAGTGTGCAACTCCTAAGTCTTGTGTGTGCAACTACTCCGCGGCCTTGCACACGCTACTATGCCGATGAGAGTGCAACTTCTTAGTCTTGTGTGTGCAACTATGCCGCCGCACATGTGCAACTCCCGTAGTCATCTATGAGCTACTATGCTGACGAGAGTGTCCACCTCCACGGCCATGCGTGTGCGACTATCACGATGACTATGCAACTCCGCGTATGCGACTATGTAGATGAGAGTGTGCAGTTCTGCGATTGCACATATGTAACTATGCCGACAAGAGTGTGCAACTCCATGGCGATGTATGTGTGACTACGTCGACAAGAGTGTGCAACCAAGTGATGTCTACTACACAACCTTCTTCTTGGAGACATTGTTGGGCCTGCAAGTGCACAGGTTTGTAGGACAGTAGCAAATTTCCCTCAAGTGGATGACCTAAGGTTTATCAATCCGTGGGAGGCATAGGATGAAGGTGGTCTCTCTCAAACAACCCTGCAACCAAATAACAAAAAGTCTCTTGTGTCCCCAACACACCCAATACAATGGCAAATTGTATAGGTGCACTAGTTCGGCGAAGAGATGGTGATACAAGTAAAATATGGATGGTAGATATAGGTTTTTGTAATCTGAAAATATAAAAACAGCAAGGTAACTAATGATAAAAGTGAGCGTAAACAGTATTGCAATGATAACATAAATAAATCATATAACAATCCCTCAACATGCAACAAAGAGTCATTCCAAAGCCACTAATAGCGGAGAACAAACAAAGAGATTATGGTAGGGTACAAAACCACCTCAAAATTATTCTTTCGGATCAATCTATTCAAGAGTTCGTACTAGAATAACACCTTAAGACACAAATCAACCAAAACCCTAATGTCACCTAGATACTCCATTGTCACCTCAAGTATCCGTGGGCATGATTATACGATATGCATCACACAATCTCAGATTCATCTATTCAACCAACACAAAGTAATTCAAAGAGTACCCCAAAGTCTCTACCGGAGAGTCAAGACAAAAACGTGTGCCAACCCCTATGCATTGGTTCATGGGCGGAACCCGCAAGTTGATCACCAAAACATACATCAAGTGGATCATGTGAATATCCCATTGTCACCACACATAGGCACGGCAAGACATACATCAAGTGTTCTCAAATCCTTAAAGACTCAATCCGACAAGACAACTTCAAGGGGAAGACCCAATTCATCATAAGAGAGTAGAGGGGGGACAAACATCATAAGATCCAACTATAATAGCAAAGCTCGCGATACATCAAGATCGTGCCATAGAGAGAACACGAGAGAGAGAGATCAAACACATAGCTACTGGTACATACCCTCATCCCCGAGGGTGAACTACTCCCTCCTCGTCATGGAGAGCGCCGGGATGATGAAGATGGCCACCGGTGATGGGTTCCCCCTCCAGCAGGGTGCCGGAACAGGCTCTCGAGAGGTTTTTGGTGGCTACAAAGACTTGCGGCGGCGGAACTCCCGATCTATCTTCGTCTTTGATGGTTTTAGTGTATATGGGAATATATAGGCGAAAGAAGTCGGTCGGGGGAGCCTCAAGGGGCCCACGAGAGTGGAGGGCGCGCCCAGGGGGTGGGTGCGCCCCCCTATCTCGTGTCTTCCTCGACGCTTCCCCGGCTTGCACTCCAAGTTTCCTGGGTCACGTTCGTTCCAAAAATCACGCTGCCAAAGGTTTCATTCCGTTTGGACTCCGTTTGATATTCCTCTTCTTCGAAATACTAAAACAGGCAATAAAACAGCAATATGGGTTGGGCCTCCGATTAATAGGTTAGTCCCAAAAGTAATATAAAAGTGTATAATAAAGCCCGTAAACATTCAAAAGAGATAATAATATAGCATGAATGCTTCATAAATTATAGATACGTTGGAGACGTATCAGCATCCCCAAGCTTAATTCCTGCTCGTCCTCGAGTAGGTAAATGATAAAAGAAAGAATTTGTGAAGTGTGAATGCTAGAAGGTTCACAAGTTTGATCAATGATAATTTCAATCACTTTTTCTTAGCATGATTATATGTCATAACAGTAGTTCATCTAATAAAACTTCTCACGAACAAGTAACAAGCAATTCACATGTTGAAAGCATAGACCATAAACTAGCAAACTTCATTCTTAGTTATCACACAATTACAATTCATCCTATTTTCAGGAAGGGTCTATGTCAGAGCTTTGATTTAGCACACTCCACATACTCAACTATCATATAGTCTTCCACAATTGCTAACACTCATGCAATACTAATGGTTACGGAGTTTCAATCAGACACTGAGAAAGATAGGGGCTTATAGTGTTGCCTCCCAACGTCTTCATCTTTGGGTGATGTCAACAATAATAGTTCATCCTAACTTTCATTCAATTGGATATATATATCAGGATCTTTCCAACACGAGGTGCTTGCCAAAGGATAAAATGAAAAAGGGAAAGGTGAAGATCACCTTGACTCTTGCATAAAAGTAAAAGATAGGCCCTTCGGAGAGGGAAGCAGGGATTTGCAGAGGTGCCAGAGCTCAATTTTGAAATAAAGATAAATAATTTTGAGAGGTATGATCTCATTGTCAACATAACAACCAAGAGTTCCCAATATCTTCCATACTACATACATTATAGGTGGTTCCCAAACAGAATGGTAAAAGTTTTTACCCCCCCTCCACCAACAATCATCAATCCATGGCTTGCCCAAAAGAACGGGTGCCTCCAACTAACATCAAACCTGGGGGACTTTTGTTTGCAATTATTTTTGATTTGATTTTGATCTTTTGATCATGGGACTGGGCATCCCGGTTACCAGCCATTTTTCTCATGAATGATGAGCGGAGTCCACTCATCTTGAGAATAACCCACATAGCATGGAAGATACTGATAGCCCCTAGTCGCTACATGAGCGATTCGGGCATACAAAACAGAATATTATTTGAAGGTTTAGAGTTTGGCACATGCAAATTTACATGGAACGGCAGGCAAATACCGCATATAGGTAGGTATGGTGGACACTTGTGGCAAAACCTGGGTTTAAGGATATTTGGAAGCACAAGTAGTATCTCTACTTGGTGCAAGGAATTTGTCTAGCAGGAGGGGGAAAGGCAAGCTCAACATGTTTGAATGATCCATGGCAATATACTTTAACTGAGATGTGAGAAAACATAACCCATTACATTGTCTTCCTTGTCCAACATCAACTCTTTAGCATGTCATACTTAATGAGTACTCCCTCTGGAAAGATTTATAAGACGTTGAGGGATTTTCAGACACAGCCGACAAAAGTGCAAATAGACCATTATGCCCTTATTTTGAATTTCGAACCAGTTGTCTTCTTCCTCGCGTCGTCCCCGTATCCACGCCCCCAGCCTTGCCGTCGCCGTCGCCTGGCTGTGTCCAGGAGCTGGTCCCCGTCGTCACCCGCTCTTCCCCGTCGCCTGGCTGCGCCCAGCCTTGTCGCCGCCGGGCCCCTCCACGCGCCCAGCCTTGCCGTTGCCGTGCCCTGGTCCTCCTCCTCGCGCCCAGGCCCTCCTCCTCGCGCGCCCAGGTCCTCCTCGCGCCCAGGTCCTCCTCGCGCCCTGGCCCTCCTGCTCGCGCGCCCAGGTCCTCCTCCTCGCGCCCTAGCCCTCCTCCTCACGCCCAGGTGCTCCTCGCCTAGGTACGCCTCGCGTCGCCCAGAGCAAGGAGAAGCAATACATTAGCAAGATACAAGATCAAAATAAATTCCACTATAGTGGAGTACAAGATCCATGTGCTTGACAGTGGAGTATAAGATCAAGAGGAGTAGCTTCGAGAGCAGCAATAAATAACAGTAGCAATAATTTTTCATCATAGCACAACACCAGATCAGGAGATCTTCAAATTACTCCAGATCAAGGAATCAGGTGTGCTCCAGATCAAGGAATCAGGTGTGCTCCAGATCAAGATCAAGAGTACAGGAGTAGGACAACAAAAGAGATCTTCAAATTACTCCACATCAAGAGATCGATAGCTCAAGATTAGGACAACAAAAGCATTAAGAGCATCATTAACACAACAGCTGATCAAGAGGAGCAGTTGATCAAGAGGACCAGCAACAACAACAGCACTATCAACAGTATCAATAGCAGGCGGCATTATTAGAAATCAAGAATGTCACTGTGAACCGACACGTAATGCGGCAGTATATGATGGAGAAAGTGGTTCCGGGAATAAAAGAAGTGTGGCCCACAAATGATATTTGCCCAATATTGATCCAACAGGACAACGCGAAGACACATATTCTTCCCGGTGATGCAGAGTTTGCAGAAGCTGTGGCTACAACTGGTCTCGACATTAGAATAATACAACAACCTCCAAATTCTCCAGATCTGAATGCACTTGATCTTGGATATTTCAGATCCCTTGAGTCTTTGACCGACTGCAGAGCCCCTACGACTATCAAAGAACTGATTCAAGGTGTGCAGGAAGAGTTCGATGAGTATGATGTCGACAAACTCAACCGAATATTTCTAACACTTCAGACCATCATGGTTGAAGTGATGAACTATCGAGGAGGAAACTCGTATAAAATTCCACATTTGCGGAAGGAGAGATTGGAAAGGCAAGGAATGCTACCGCCTATGATACATTTCCCTCGTGAAGTTTATGATAATGCCATGGAGATTCTAGGACAAGATGTCGACTGAGCAGGCAGTGGAGTATGTTGAGGCTTGTAGTGCTATGATGAGACTTGTTTGTGGAAATGCATCCATGGAGTCTTTTTTGTCGAAATGGATTATATTGTTTTAAAGTTGTTTGTGGAAATGGATTATACTCCATATGTGTTGTAAGAAAGTATGAAATGGATTATATTGTGTTGCTTGAAATGGAGTACTCCATATGTGTTGTTTGAAATGGAGTGTGAAAGTTTCTGAAATTATATGCAAGTTTCTGAATTTTATAATTTCTGAAAGTTTCTGAAATTTCATGCAAGTTTCTGAAATTATATGCATGTTTCTGAAATTTATATGAATTTTATAATTTTTGAAAGTTTCTGAATAATTTCTGGAATATGCAAGTTGTCTTGTTCTTTGGAGTAGTGTTTGGAGAGGTAAGGAAAGGTGATGAGAGGCAAGGAAAGTTTGTGTGCGTGCATGAGCGCATGAGTGTGTGTGTGTGTGTGTGTCTGTTGTGTTTTAGCTATAGTACACTAAAGGAGAGTTTGTTTGTTTGAGAAGAAGAGAAAAGGCAACGAGAGGAAAAGCAAGGAGAGGAAAGGAAAGGAGATGAGATGCAAGGAAAGGAGAGGAGACTATTCATCCAAACTTGTCAAGTTACTCTAGCAGTACTACTCCACCAGATCAAGAACTAGTCCATGTTCCCAGAAGTAGTACAAGTACTCCAAGCAAAATCACTCCTAACATTAACATCAACAAAAATCACTCCTAAAGTTTCAGCTAAGCACATCTACTATCATTAGATATGCACTAATTTTATTTCTAGAATGACACATGGTCAACGGGGAAAACACATGCTATTCACTTGCAAAAAAAAACAGTGAATGTACTCCTACAGTACTGAATTTACTGAAGTTTCTGAATTTACTGTAAATTTACTGAAGCTTCTGAATTTACAAGGCGGGGTGCGGGGATGGACCTGTGGAAGATGGCGGCGACAACACACGAGTGCGTCTGACCGAATTGTGCCCCAGACCCGGTATGTGGCTCGGCTGGGGCTTCCGGCTTTTGATGTTAGGCTTAGGTGAGTGGTCTGAGTGGCCCAGCTAGCACCCCTTCATCGTATGGATAGGAGTAGCGGCATATGTTGCCAAGATGGTGAATTCAGGCATATTGTTGTAATACTTTGTAAGGTCCTCGAGAATAATCAATAAAGTGGTCGTATGCATCTCCTAGATGCAGAGGCCGGGGGTCATCCTCCTTTTCTAAAAAAAACTACTCTTACAAGGAGTACTTTCAGACTTCCAGTAGAGTACTCTAACTGCTCCTAACAAAAATCCTACTCTGAGCAAGCACTCTAACTACTGCATGTACTCTACTCCTACTCATATTAATCTAGCAGCACCAGAAGATATAGCAGCACAAGCATAACCACTAGCAGTACAAGCAAAAGAACATGGAGTACAAACAGCAACTCAGTGTCGTCGGAGAGGAACCGTGGATCAGAATGGTTAAATGGTTGTCCTTTCTTATGCAGAAATTGAATGGTTACGTGGTTGTCCTGTCTTCTGCACTAATTTTGGGACGCTGAGCATCTTCTCTGGGATTGATCCTGCAAATTGATTGTTCTCCACGTTCCTGTGAACATTGACATAATCAAGATTCAGGACTAGGCATGCGAGAAATTCAGTTAGATCTTTGTGTCATCATCATCAGTGAGGAGCAAGTTTGCAATACTCAACAAGCATGCGGCAAGCAATCAGATCTACAGAGAGGAGTGCTCACCGACGACGCCGACGTCCTCGTGCTCCTCCTCCACTGGTCAGCAACAGATGGAAGGTCGCCTGCACCATGTCATCGCTGCCTCCGCTCCTCCTCATCTAAAACAGCCGCTCGCTCGTGTTCCTACCGCCCCTCTCCCTGGGTGTTGCCCTCCTCCTTTTGCTCTGCTCCATTGGCGGCAATGTGTGACCTTGGATGCAGATGCGGATGTACTCAATCCAGATGCCCAAAATCAAATTCGCACCAAGAAGACACGCTCATCTTGATTTACTCCCAAGATTCCTCCATCTGGCGTGGTAAAAATGAAAAAGAGTTGCATTTTTTACCTTCTAGATCTTGGAGTAAGACGGAGCGGAGGTCATTGAGGTGCTTGCAGCGGCGGCGCTCCGCCATGCCCTCCACCTGCTTATTCCTCGACACCGACGTCGGCGCGGGGGACGAACGCGCTCCTCCCGCTCATCCTGACCTCACTAAAAAAACAATTTTGGCTAGACAACGCGGGCGAGGAGAGGGAGAGGCGGCGACAAGAGGAGAAGGGAGGCTGCGAAGCGGCCGAGAGGGAGGTGTCGACGCGGGCGAGAGGGAGGTGTTGACGCGGGCGAGAGGGAGGAGCGTCGCCACCGCGCCAGAGAGTGAGGCGCGTCACCACCGCGCCGGATTCGGGCAGGGAGACGTCGACGCGAGCGAGTGAGTGCGAGAGGGGAATGGGTGAGTGCGGGTGAGTGAGTGAGCGCAGGGGAAAAAATGGAAACGACCGAATTTTCTTAACGTGCCGAGATTT
Organism: Triticum aestivum; assembly: GCF_018294505.1. Classification (NCBI taxonomy): domain Eukaryota; kingdom Viridiplantae; phylum Streptophyta; class Magnoliopsida; order Poales; family Poaceae; genus Triticum; species Triticum aestivum. Next base: position 240,084,879 of record NC_057804.1, read on the forward strand.
GAACTACACTTTCTAAAACGTCTTATAAATCTTTCCAGAGGGAGTACTCACAATTATAGAAGATTTCTAAGATAGTATATCTATATGTGGAATCTCTCTTCGTTCAATATTCTTTCATGAATTGTTCAAATGACTAATACAATGCTTGCTAACCTTCAATAAATTTACAACCTCTACTTCTTAGATGTGAAGTCATTACTCCCATGGGATAAGCAAATGAGACATATATAATTTCAGATTTATGACATTCAACTCATTCAACTATTTACTCACAGGATATAAGTGAAGCACACGAGTAAATGACAAACTACTCCAAAAAGATATAAGCGAAGATCAATGAGTAGCTAAATAATTATGTAACTATGTGAAGACTCTTTCTCATTAAAGAGTTTCAGATCTTGGTATTTTATTCAAACAGCAAGCAAATCAAAATAAAATTACATTGCAAGGATAGCACAACTCAAGTGAAGAAGCAAAAACTTAGGTTCAACCGATACTAACCGATAGTTGTTGAAGAAGAAAGGTGGGATGCCTAACGGGGCATCCCCAAGCATAGATGCTTGAGACTTATTGAAATATTATCTTGGGGTACCTTGGGCATCCCCAAGCTTGAACTTTTGTGTCTGCTTAATTCCTCTCATATCATGGTTTCTCTATTTCTCAAAAGCTTCATCCACAACAAACTCAACAAGAACTCGTGAGATAGGTTAGTATAAACCAATGCAAAACCTTATAATTTTATACTGTAACAAATCACTAAAATTATTATTCAACATTGCATACTAAATGCCTCTGCTTATTTAATACTCCTATCCTCAAATAGAATCATTAAACAAGCAAACATATGCAAACTATGCAAACATAACAGCAATCTTCCAAAACAGTATAGTCTATAAAGAATGCAAGATTTATAATACTTGCCTAACTCCAAAAATTATGAGAAAAATACTAATCTGTAGAAGATTTATCAGAGCTCATCATGAAGAAAGTTTCAACATTATATCATGCTCTGACTTTTCTAGGGAATTTTTGCAACAATGGTAAACTTTCTGTTTTCAAACAGCAACATGTATACTAGCAAAATAAGCATGGTAAAGGCTATCCTTGACATTTTTTATTGAAAATAAAGATGCAAAAAATTATTATAACTAACAGCAAGCAAATACTAACAAAAGAAAATGACGCTCCAAGAAAAACACATATCATGTGATGAATAAAAATATAGCTCCAAGTAAAGTTACCGATGAACGAAGACGAAAGAGGGGATGCCATCTGGGGCATCCCCAAGCTTAGGCTCTTGTTTGTCCTTGAATATTGCCTTTGGGTGCCTTGGGAATCCCCAAGCTTAGGCTCTTGTCACTCCTTATTCCATAGTCCATCGAATCTTTACCCAAAACTTGAAAACTCCACAACACAAAACTCAACAGAAAACTCGTAAGCTCCGTTAGTATAAGAAAATAAAACAACCACTTAGGTACAGTAATGAACTCATTCTAAATTCATATTGGTGTAATATGTACTGTATTCAAACTTATCTATGGTTCACAACCTCCGATACTACTCATAGATTCATCAAAATAAGCAAACAACACATAGAAAACAGAATCTGTCAAAAACAGAACAGTTTGTAGTAATCTGTATCAAACGTATACTTATGGAACTCCAAAAATCCTACAAAATTAGGAAGTCCTAAAATATTTCTGTACCAATCCATAGCAAAAAGAATCAGATCATAAGATCGTTTCTGTGAATTAATAAAACTAATTTACTGGGTGAAAAAGTTTCTGATTTTCAGCAGGATCAACACAACTATCACCGTAAGCTATCCTAAAGGTCTTACTTGGCACTTTATTGAAAAAAAGCTATAAAACATGATTACTAAAGTAGAATAATCTTGTGTACACACAAAAACAGTAAGGATAAATATTGGGTTGTCTTCCAACAAGCGCTTTCCTTTAATGCCTTTCTAGCTAGGCATGATGATGACAATGATGCTCACATAAAAGATACAAATTGAAACATAATGGGAGCATCATGAAGCACATGACTAGCACATTTCAGCCTAACCCACTTCCTATGCATAGGTATTTTGTGAGCAAACAACTTATGGGAACAATAATCAACTAGCATAGGAAGGCAAAACAAGCATAACTTCAAAATTTTCAACACATAGAGAGGAAACTTGATATAATTGCAATTCCTACAAGCATATGTTCCTCCCTCATAATAATTTTCAGTAGCATCATGAATGAATTCAACAATATAACCATCACCTAAAGCATTCTTTTCATGATCTACAAGCATAGAAAATTTACTACTCCCCACATAAGCAAATTTCTTCTCATGAATAGTAGTGGGAGGAAACTCAACAAAATAATTATCATGTGAGGCATAATCCAATTGAAAACTAAAATCATGATGACAAGTTTCAAGGTTATCATTATTCTTAATAGCATACAACTCATCACAATAATCATCATAGATAGCAACTTGTTCTCATAATCAATTGGAACCTCTTCCGAAACAGTGGATTCATCACTAAATAAAGTCATGACCTCTCCAAATCCACTTTCATAAATATAATCACCATAAATAGGAGGCATGCTTTCATCATAATAAAAATTCTCATCAAAACTTGGGGGACTAAAAATATCGTCGTTATCAAACATATCTTCCCCAACCTTGTGGCTTTGCATATCATTAACATCATGGATATTCAAGGAATTCATACTAACAACATTACAATCATGCTCATCATACAAAGATCTAGTACCAAACATTTTAATTCATTCTTCCTCTAGCACTTGAGCACAATTTTCCTTTCCATCATTCTCACGGAAGATATCAAAAACATGAAGCGTATGAGACAAACTCAATTCCATTTTTTTGTAGTTTTCTTTATAAACTAAACTAGTGATAAAACAAGAAACAAAAAGATTCGATTGCAAGATCTAAAGATATACCTTCGAGCACTCACCTCCCTAGCAACAATGCCAGAAAAGAGCTTGATGTCTACTACACAACCTTCTTCTTGTAGACGTTGTTGGGCCTGCAAGTGCACAGGTTTGTAGGATAGTAGCAAATTTCACTCAAGTGGATGACCTAAGGTTTATCAATCCGTGGGAGGCATAGGATGAAGATGGTCTCTCTCAAACAACCCTGCAACCAAATAACAAAAAGTCTCTTGTGTCCAAAACCCACCCAATACAATGGCAAATTGTATAGGTGCACTAGTTCGGCGAAGAGATGGTGATACAAGTGCAATATGGATGGTAGATATAGGTTTTTGTAATGTGAAAATATAAAAAGAGCAAGGTAACTAATGATAAAAGTGAGCATAAACGGTATTTCAATGATAGGAAACAAGGCCTAGGGTTCATACGTTCACTAGTGGAAGTTCTCTCAACAATAATAACATAAATAGATCATATAAAAATCCCTCAACATGAAACAAAGAGTCACTCCAAAGCCACTAATAGCGGAGAACAAACAAAAAGATTATGGTAGGGTACAAAACCACCTCAAAGTTATTCTTTCGAATCAATCTATTCAAGAGTACGTACTAGAATAACACCTTAAGACACAAATCAACCAAAACCCTATTGTCACTTAGATACTCCATTGTCACCTCAAGTATCCGTGGGCATGATTATACGATATGCATCACGCAATCTCAGATTCATCTATTCAACCAACACAAAGTACTTCAAAGAGTGCCCCAAAGTCTCTACCGGAGAGTCAAGACAAAAACATGTGCCAACCCCTATGCATAGGTTCATGGGTGGAACCCGCAAGTTGATCACCAAAACATACGTCAAGTGGATCACGTGAATATCCCATTGTCACCACAGATAAGCACGACAAGACATACATCAAGTGTTCTCAAATCCTTAAAGACTCAATCCGACAATACAACTTCAAGGGGAAACTCAATTCATCACAAGAGAGTAGAGGGGGGGGAGAAACATCATAAGATCCAACTATAATAGCAAAGCTTGTGATACATCAAGATCGTGCCATAGAGAGAACACGAGAGAGAGAGACCAAACACATAGTTACTGGTACATACCCTCAGCCCCAAGGGTGAACTACTCCCCCCTCGTCATGGAGAGCGCCGGGATGATGAAGATGGCCACCGGTGATGGGTTCCCCCTCCGACAGGGTGCCGGAACGGGCTCCCGAGAGGTTTTTGGTGGCTACAAAGACTTGCGGCGGCGGAACTCCTGATCTATCTTCGTCTTTGATGGTTTTAGGGTATATGAGAATATATAGGCGAAAGAAGTCGGTCGGGGGAGCCTCGAGGGGCCCACGAGAGTGGAGGGCGCGCCCAGGGAGGGTGGGCGCGCCCCCCTATCTCGTGGCTTCCTTGACGCTTCCCAGGCTTTCACTCCAAGTTTCCTTGGTCACGTTCGTTCCAAAAATCACGCTGCCGAAGGTTTCATTCCGTTTGGACTCCGTTTGATATTCCTTTTCTTCAAAATACTGAAACACACAATAAAACAGCAATATGGGCTGGGCCTCCGATTAATAGGTTAGTCCCAAAAGTAATATAAAAGTGTATAATAAAGCCCGTAAACATTCAAAACAGATAATAATATAGCATGAATGCTTCATAAATTATAGATACTTGGAGACGTATCACCCATCAGCCATGTGTGTGCGACTACGCCGACGAGAATGTGCAACTCCACGGCCATGTGTGTGCGACTATACTGATGAGAGTGTGCAACTCTGCGGCTGTGTGCGTACAACTACGCAGACGAGAATGTGCAACTCCGTGGCCGTGTGTGTGCGACTACTGGGATGAGTGTGTGCAGCTTCGCGGTCGTGTGTGAGCTAGAATAGCGATGAAAGTATCCTGTGTATATGACTATGCCGCTGAGAGTGTGTAGCCTCATGACCATGCGTGTACGACTATGCGGACTACAGTGTGCAAATCTATGGCCATGCATGTACGACAATACGAACAAGAGTGTGCAAGTACACAGTTGTACATGTGTAACTATGCGTACGAGGGAGTGTGTAGTTCCATATCTAAGTGTGTGCTATGATGTTAACTCCAACCAACTATCTCGCGGTTGATGTGCAACAAAAATAAAATAAAATGATAATCTATAGTACATGCACAACATTGAAATAGTGTTGGTTCACAAAAATCAAGAGGCCTTCATTTTCATTGATTCGTTTTGTACAAAAGAAAATGTTAGAAGCTGATATCATTCAGAACTAAAGATAGATTGTACTAGCACAAATTGTTGTAATTATTATCTGGGCATTTACATTACCAAAAAGATGAAGTCGATAGCAAGAAAGTGATTGACTATCGGGGTCAAATCATAGTCGGCATCAAAGTGGGAAATACATTGTCGGTTGTACATATCCATGTCTAGGTCTCTGAGCGGTGAGCCAGGTCCAGCTTCAAGAGAAAAGGAAGGGAAAGGATACAACACCACTGCTGCTCCGGCTCCATGGCCTCCGTCTCCCCAGCGACCTGCTAGTTGCGCTGCTTCAGCTCCACGGCCGGCGTCTCCATTCCCTAAGAGCTGTCGTCTACGTCTTGCTCCATATCGATGATGAGCTCATTTCCCCTCGTGTGGCCATGCTTCATCAGGCCGCTCCACTTCATCCAAGCCTGTGCTTCCTCCTCTCCCAGACACTGCAGCTATGCCGTCCCCTGCTTCCCTTCCCCTACTCCATCCAGAGCTTCCTTCGACCTTCACCCAGCATCAACAGGTCTGACATGGGTGGGAGCGCCAGTGCCTAGATCCAACCAAGGGTCGTGCCGCCCATCCCCAACTTACAGCGGCCGGCATGAGAGGAGAGGAGGCCGCGGCGCGAGAGGGGCGGAGGTGGCCGACGCGAGGTGTGACGGCAGCGGACGCGAGAGAGATGGGATGAAGGGTGTGGAAGGGGTAGATAGTGACAACTATTTTGCAGTTGAGAGTGCCCGACCAGATAACACCTGTCCCATGCGTGCGGCAAATCAAGGCAGGATCAAGCGGCTAGAAGCCGGCCGTTCATTTCGTCTAAATAATGCGATATGCACTTTTTAGAATTTAAAATTCTTTTTTCCTTTGTTTTTTTCCCGAACGCACAACCACTGGCCCAGGATACTTGAATGGGCCGCCGCACTGTTCTGGGTTTGGCCTAGGCAGCCCCCTGTTCATTCCTTTTTTTACCAAAATGATAACGCCAACACGTGTGGCAGTTTTGCAAATCGCCCACACGTGTGTATCACCGTCCAGTCAAGTTTGCATGAATCTTGACACACTGAGGCAGAATTTGTGTGCCACGTATGACAGGGCTGGTGTGTGGGCGTTTGACAGTTTGCCCGGACGCAGGTTTCTCGGAAGGAGACGTCGTAGTTGCGAGTCGGACGTGCAATGAAACTGTCGTCGCGCACGCCTCCTATTCATCATCTCCCATGTCTACTCCTTTTCCCCTCCTCGGTGATATAGTTTCCCCACCCTGCCCTTCTTTACTTCCCTTTTCCCCACACCAGCATTTCCATTTGAGAGCAACGCAAGTTCTAGTAGGAGCAGTCAAGAGGGGGAGGTGGCGGCGGTGGCGAAAGAGTCGCGGGTATTCGTGGCCGTCGCTGGTGTTCACCGAACCGGGGCATAATCGCCGGCGCAGACACCGCGAGTAGGTAAGGCTTTGAAGCTTTCTACTGGTCCAGCCTGCCTCCCCTCCTCTCGGTTCACATCCTGCTCGAACCCTTTCGAGATTCAGGCGGATTTTTCGCGGAGCTCGAATGTCTCGGTCGGCGGGGAGTCACATGTGTTCCATTAGGTCGGCATTACGTAGTTCCGTTGTCGTCGTGGTGGTAGTCAAGCCGGCAAGGCTCGCCCGTTCCGCAACTATCTCTCCGTTTTTAGAGATCAGATGTCTGCAATTCTATGTTGCAGCGATTTCTACTGTTTTTGTTAGTGTTGATGGTCCCGTAGGCTACGATTATCACTGTTTTAGGGGTCATGTTGTAATCGAACTCAGAGACTAATAGTTGGATATGAACCCTAGATCTAGTTAGATGCATTTCGATTTGTAGGATAATGGCAGTTGGGCTTTTTTGGGAACGGATTTAATTTGCTATTATGTTCTGTGCGAACATGGCAATTTGAATCCACTGGTTTAGCTACAACTTTCCTACTAGATGGCAACTAACTTTCCGAAGCAAATATGTCTGTTGCCATGTTCTATGTAGGATAATGGCAGTTTGGTGTTCCACATACTCATTTAGTTGCCACACTGTTTTGTGATAACACGACAACTTGAATCTACGAGATAGCAACTGCCTTTTATGAAGCCAATATGTTAGTTGCCACATTCTATGTTGGATAATGGCAATTGTGTGTTCCACGGTACTGACTTAGTTGCCACATTGTTTATTGCTAACATGGCAACTTGAATATACTAGATGGCAACTGCCTTTTCTAAATCAAACCTGTCAGTTGCCATGTTTTTGCACTTGTTTCAGTGCTCATTTTTTGCCTACTATGCATGTCTAGCAGATGGTAATTACCTACTTCACACACTAAGACTTTATTTGACATGATGTTTTTGCGCAAACATGGCAACGTGAATCTTTTTAGTACATGGCAACTTCTTATTGAACCCAAATTCTGTCAGTTAGATTGTTTATGCAGTCATCCGGGTCTCAATTTTGCTAATTTGCATTCAGGGAGGTGGCAAACTACATCTACACAACATGGCATTATTTTGCAATGCCTGTTTCTTAAGTACTTTTTTTGTCGGTTGCGTAGTTTTTCTTAGGAGCATATGTCATGCATTTTTCAGATTGCAGGTGACAACTCCCTCTTATTACACATCTTATGTACATTTGTTTTAGGGTAAACATGGCAGTTTTCATTTGTTGTCGATGATATCCACTTCCTCATTACTTTGTGCATCTCTTTTTGCCTCTGTTCACTATGTTTTCATTTGTACTAATGTGTTTTTGTTCTTACCGTAGCATCATGGGTCGTGGTGACAGGCAAGATGATGATGCCGACTTCATTGAGGTACCGCCACAGAATCGTGCAACCGGTCATACGTAAGACGGCGACGAGGTCATTTTTTTCCCTATTTTATTGTGCTATTGAGTTTACATTCATCCGTCGGAACTAATTTTTAGTATATTGAACATGGCAACAATGACCCTTTTGTGTTTTGTAGAAGAAACATCAGCGCAATAGGGCTTTGCAAGGATGCTTGACTATATTGACCAAGGGTTTTACTGATGAGCAAAAGGGAGCTGCCGGTGAGATGGGGATGCAGGAATTGATGGATATTCAATGCACGAATCTAGTGAACCTTCTATGCTATTGGCTCGGTGAGATATACGACCCTCCATCTAGGGAATACGTCATTCTGGAATGTGGAAGACTCCCTTTGGAAGAGGAATCTGTATTCTGTAGTTTTGGTGTCCCCCGGAGAAATCAAAGTTCCGTATGATGTGAACAATGAGATTGAGGAAGTTTTGTTCCCCCACTTGTTTCCTGGAATGGCATCCATGCCTAATACGACTATGCTGGCAACTTCGCTGGAGGGCATGAGAACCCATGGCAAGGTATTTAAGACGAAGCAACTGATGTACTTGATCTCATCTGTCTTTGTGCCTACCACGTCGCTGCACCCAAGAAACAAGTGCTTTCCTACCCTGGTGAATGCACTCCGTCTATTCCTTTTCCTACAATCTTCTGTTTTTGATGACATGTAGAAGCTAGTCAATGCCAGTTGACGTTTTTCTGACTGTCGATGTGGTGTCTTTGTTTTCAAATCTTTGTGCAGGCGAAACTGAAAGATGTTCAAAACATGAATTGGTGTAAATTCATTGCTGACTTCCTGCATGATGCATTCTCAAATAAGATGTACCAGAAGGGCTGCCGCCTGCACCTAATGGTTTTTTTTTACTGTTTTGCAAATGCTCTTACCAAAGTTCATTCGTTCCTCCAGCACATTATAGAGGACGACACGTTTTTGTTTGTGTATGGTATTTCAAATTTGAAATGTAATCCTTTTTGGGGTGCCTTTTTAGTAACTGAATAAAATTGGATGTGTACTTGAACATAGTTGACAATATTTTTATAGTTATTCATAAGTAGCAACCAATTTTTTTTTCCACGTGGCATCTCTATTTGGTCATACTCTATCAACTCTAGTTTGATAGAGCTTTAACTGATTTGCTTTTTGATGGCAACCATAGTTGATCGTGTACAACAACTTTTATTTTTGTGTTTTTACATGTCAAAGTGAAGTTGTTGATACATTGCAACTATAGTTGATTTCTACTTGGAAATTACATATTCTACAACACACATAGTGTTCACTTCCTCTATTTTTTTGTTCGTTTTAATTAGTGAGACAAGGCAAACTTACGTTCACGTCCGTGGAAAATCTTTCTTCTATTTTGAGCTTTTGACTCAAGGAAGACTGTATTGCCAATGATGTTTAAACTGTAGTTATTTTCTTTTTCCTTTCTCCCTATTTTCTGTTTTTTTTGCACAATACTGATCACTGACATATTCTGATTTACTTACTCCCTTTTTTGCGTAAACCAGCTCATGTACGTCGACCGTCTTGATTTGTCTACTATCAATTTTACTGAGATAGGAGGTCCGCCGCCTCCACATAAGTTTGTTGTCTCTGTCTGGAGTTATGATGCTGTCAAGGCTGTGCTTGTCATAGATAGCATATCTGATACAAAATATGGCAAACTGCAGGTTAGTTTTATCTTCTTTCTTGCACAACATTTTTGAAGTTCACTATTGAAAAGAATATGTAAAAACCAAAACTGATCCATATTGGTTGTTCATATTTTTTTTTCTTTTAAAGAGGGGAATATATAGCGTATACAACATAGCAAGTACGTTCGATTCCGCGTGGCAAATGTACAACACTTTTATATGGCATCCGTATCTCCAGTCTATGCACTAAACTTTGTTTGGGAATTCCATTCGCCCACCTCAACGCACTCATTATGGCTAACAAACTATAAAGAACTTGGCAACCATGGTTGTCTGCACATGGCGACTATGGTTGTCTCCATATGGCAACTCTGCCGTCCCCCCTCGAATTCTTTTTTCTTGCAATCCATGACCATAGTCACTGTTTCTTGTTTTGACCTCTCTTATTTTGCTATTTTTGAGATGATAGCCAAGCATGCCATTGACTATAGTGTGTTTGGTGGGGCACAAAATTTTGGCAAGTGGATGGATGTGCATTCAGCTGCATCTTGTTCACTGAGGTAATCAAGCATGTTTTTTGTTTTTTGAATGATCTTTTCTTGCATTTGACTTCTTTTATGTTTTTTTGCCTTCTTACTTATGCACATGTTCTAATGTGTTTGAAATTTATTACTTCTTGTTTTCTGATCAGACCAGGGCACCTGTTCAACACCTAGTTGAGCAGTTTGCTTTCGGCATGACCAGCTTGCTTGGGAAGTAGGTCGAGGGTTTGACATCATTGAATGATTCTGATAGCGACGTGGTTGCGAGGCAGTTCACATCTTTTGTCATAGAACGCACACATCATCCAACTGGCTGACGTGGCCGTTATGACTACAATAGTTCTCAGGAGCTCCCTAACACGCAAGAGGAGCTAGTTGGGGATGGTTTCGGTGGCGTGGATGCTGGTCTCGACAAGGATTGTTACGATGACATGGAGAATATGCGACATGACACTGACTATGATGAACCCCGGTAAGTTCATGTAGGAGGTAACAATGATAAGGCCGCACCGAACATTCCTCCACCAGAGGGAGGCATTGCCCCAACTATTGCGAGAGACATGGGGGTTCCTTTCTCAAAGAGGGGCAGGGCTCCAGAGGATGCTGCCCAGGGCCCTGTTGGCAAGAGGTGTAGGACCGAACCAGTTGCTGCTAGGATGAGGTTCGATGTTTATTTATTGTATCATTCGTTCTTTTTTTTAACACCCGGCTTTTTTCATGCTATGTATGCCGTGATTTTGTGTCTCACACTTGGTATTTTTGCATTTTTTGCTCTTTTCCCATTTGTTGTGTGCAGTGAGGCGACAACTGGTGGCCAATCAGTTAAGCAGAAACAAGCAGCCATGCCATCCCGCGCTTCTACCCGGCTGGACAAGGGGGCACCCACTGCTGCTACCACCACTTCCACTTGGTCGTCTCCTTGCACATCAACGTCCAACACCAGGGATTCTGTTGTGCTATAAGACTTGAGGAAAACAAGCAAGAGGTGGGTTCTCCCCTTTTTCTAATTTTTTTTTGTGATTGAGCTATTTTCATTGTGTCGCAATACGGAAATGCATTCTCTTTGAAATTTTCATGGCAATTGCAGCATGTTGAGTATGACAAGTTATTCATAGTCCTAACGCTAAATTTGTTTGATGCATTCCTCAACCATATGCAACTTTTACTGTACCCAACGTGGCAACTCTTGTCTGTCCCTCATGGGAACTGCTAAACTTGCCACATGGCAACTATTATCTATCTCACATGGCAACTGCTAAATTTGAGACATGGCAACTTTTGTTTCATCGGCATGGCAACTGCTAACTACACCACATGGCAACTCTTGTCTCCCCCCATGGAAACTTGTAGCTTTCACTCATGGCAACCACTTGTATAGCATGTGTGTTAATTCCTACTTTGTTTTCAAATGGCAACTATCACACATGACATTTTAAGATGACTGGCATGTCAATTACTTGCTCCTGCACCTCACCTTTTTTCTCTTCATGTTCTTTCTTGAATGGTTGTCTTCTCGTTCGACATATTTTGTAGGGTGAAGAAGACTACTAAAGACCCACTTGAACGCATTCACTCCAAGTTGTTTACATCTGATAATGTAGATATTCATGAGCCGTCAGTTGATGAATCTGCCGCTGCACTGTCCAGTGTTGCTGCTAGTTCTGATGGACGCAACCACCCATCTCCACTGGTTGCAGCTGTGCAAACTACAACCGCAGGCATCCATACATCTAGCAACGACGAGTCAGTATTCGCCGGGACTGCTGAGATAGTGCCTACCCTAGTGGCAATGAGAGATGTTGTTGTGACCCATGCAACCTGATGAGCAAGTCTTGAAGTGGACGCTCCCGAGTTCAACCTAAACAAGGAATATTCCCGCTCATCTGATACAGATTCCAAGCGTGCGGCCGATGGCACTTATGTGGCCAGGAAAGAAGGAGTTGCTGCCACATTTCAGTATGACAGGATATCCACAGATGACTCTCACTGCACAACAGCTTCAGCAGCTATTGGCGCACAGGCTGCTACTGCAACCGGTTTGCGAGCTGGCATGCTGATGTCTACTAGAACTACGTCGTTATTTCCCCAAAGAGGAAGGGATAATGCAGTATAGCAATGGTAGGTATTTCCCTCAATGATGAGACCAAGGTTATCCAACCAGTAAGAGAACCTGCTCACACCACGTAAACATCACCTACACACAAATAACAAATACTCGCAACCCAACGTGTTAAAGGGGTTGTCAATCCCTTTCGGGTACGTCGCCTCAAGATAGGCAAATAACGTGAGGTAAAAGTGGTAGATAGGATAAATAGATCGCGGAACAAATAAATTGCAGCAAGGTATTTTTGTATTTTTGGTTTAATAGATCTGAAAATATATTCAAAGGAAAATAGAGCACAAAGGCAAATATGATGAAAAGAGACCCGAGGGCCATAGGTTTCACTAGTGGCTTCTGTCGAGACAAATAGCCAATGGTGGGAAAAATTACTGTTGGGAATTGATAGAACTTCCAATAATCATGACGATATGCAGGCAATAATCATTATATAGGCATCATGTCCAAGATTAGTAGACTGCCTCCTACCTGCATCTACTACTATTACTCCACACACCGACTGCTATCCAGCATGCATCTAGTGTATTAATTTCATGGAGAAATGGAGTAATGCAATAAGAATGATGACATGATGTAGACAATATCTATTTATGTAGAAATAGAACCCATCTTGTTATCCTTAATAGCAATGATACATATGTGTCGTTTCCCCTTCTATCATTGGGATCAAGCATAGTAAGATCGAACCAATCACAAAGTACCTCTTCCCATTGCAAGATAAATAGATCAAGTTGGCCAAACAAAACCCAAATATTGGATAAGAAATATGAGGATATAAGTAATCATGCATATGAGAGATCAAAGTAGAGTCAAATAACTTTCATGGATAAAAACATAGATCTGATCATAAACTCAAAGTTCATCGAATCCCAACAAACACACCGCAAAAAGGCATACATCATATGGATCTCCAAGAGACCATTGTATTGATAATCAAAAGAGAGAGAGGAAGACATCTAGCTACTAACTACGGACCCGTAGGTCTACAAAGAACTACTCACGCATCATCGAAGAGGCACCAACGAAAGTGGTGAACCCCTCCGTGATGGTGTGTAGATTGGATCTGGTGGTTCTGGACTCTGCTACGGCTGGGATTGATTCGCCGACTCACCTAGGATTTCTGGAATATTGTTGTATTTATAAAGCAAAGAGGCGGTTCAGGGGCACCCGAGGTGGGCACAACCCACCAGGGCGCGCCTGGGCCCCCTGGCGCACCCTGGTGGGTGCTACTTCCCTCGAGGCACCCCCAGGTGCTTCCTTGGCCCACTGGATGTCTTCTGGCCCGAAAACAACCTCAAGAAGTTTTGCAACGTTTGTACTCCATTTGATATTGATTTCCTGCGATGTAAAAAACATGCAGAAAACAGCAACTGGCACTGGGCACTATGCCAATAGGTTATTATAAAAATGATATAAAATGACTACAAAATGATTATTAAACATCCAAGAATGATAATATAACAATATGGAACAATCAAAAATTACAGATACGTTGGAGACGTATCAGCATCCCCAAGCTTAATTCCTTCTCGTCCTCGAGTAGGTAAATGATAAAAATAGAATTTTTGATGTGGAATGCTACCAAACATGTTCATCACATTTCTTTTCTTTATAGCGTGGACATATGGACTTCTAAATGATTCAAAGCAATAGTCTAGTTTTGGCATGAAGACTTTAATTCTCAAGCATACAAACAAGCAACCATGTCTTTCGAAATATCAACACTAAAGCAATTTATCCCTAGCCCATTATGCTCAATCATTGATCCAATCATGAAAGACACTCGTATATTAGCTGCACCCAATGCTCAAATACGATCATAGTGCCCCTTAGTTGGTGCTTTATAAGAGAAGATGGAGACTCAAATTCAAAATAAAAATTGCATAAGTAAAAGAAAGGTCCTTCGCGGAGGGAAGTAGGGATGTGTAGAGGTGCTAGAGCTCAAAGCTTAAATTGAGAGATAAAAACATTTTTGAGAGACATACTTTTCCCTCCAACGAAAACGACTTAGAGATACCAACACTTTCCATGCTAGATACATCATATGCGGTTCCCAAACGAAAAATAAAGTTTATTCCTTTTTCCACCATTACTTTCACTTTCCATGGCTAACTATATCCACGGGTGCCCTCCATACCAACACTTTCCAAGGAATTTATTATTTGATAACGTAAAGTAAATTCATTATTCATTCTGGGATTGGGCATCCCTAATACCTTTGTCGTGCTCTCGTGCAATGACAAGTGAATAAACACTCATCATGAGAATATAACATCTAACATGGAAAATATTTGTCACCCTTCACCGCCTCGCGAGTGGTAGAGCACACAAAAGAATATTTATTTTGAAAATTAGAGATGACACATGCAAATTTTCTTCAAACGGCATGGAAATACCACATATAGGTAGGTAATAGTGGACTCATAAGGCAAAACTGATTTAAAGGGTTTTGGATGCACAAGTAGTGATCATACTTTGTGCAAAATGAAGGCTAGCAAAAAGATTGAGGAGCCACCAACCAAAAAGCGGAAAATCTCGTACCCAAGCATTAAGCATAAGTATCACCGAATACTGCACCATAAGTAGGATATAAATTTCAATGCACAACTATTGACTTTTGTGCTTACATAGGGAATCACAAACCTTAACATCAATATTCTTACTAAAGCATAATTACTCATCAACATGATTCACATATCATATCGTCATATCTCAGAACCATTACTAAGAATCAAGTTTATTTGTCCAATGATCTTCAGGAAAGTTTTTATTATATCCTCCTTGGATATCTATCACTTTGGAACTATTTTCATATGTCGCTTTTGATAAGCTCAAACAAATATAAGTGAAGATCATGAGCATAATATTTCTTTATCTCAAAATAATCTAAGTGAAGCAAGAGATAATTTCTAAAAAAAGTTACTAACTCCCAAATAAATCTAGGTGAAGCATGAGAGCATTTCTTCAAAAATAACAAAGCACATCGTGCTCAAAATATATAAGTGAAGCACTAGAGCAAATCCATGGCTCTAAAAATTTAAGTGAAGCATAGGAGCAAGCATAGCATAATTTTTGGCTCTCTCAAAAGGGTGTGTCCAACAAGGATTCAATACTTATAACACAAAGCAAAACAAGCAAGTACTCATATCATACAAGACGCTCCAAGCAAAACTCATATTGCGTGACGAATAAAAATATAGCATCAAGTAAAATACCGATGGTTGTTAGAAGAAAGCGGGGATGTCACCCGGGGGCATCCCCAAGCTTAGTTGCTCGCTATTTCTTTGAATTTTATCTTGGGGTACCTCGGGCATCCCCAAGCTTATCCTTTTGTTAATCCTTATTCCTTCATCCATCGTAAGATCACCCAAAACTTGAAAACTTTAATCACACAAAACTCAACAAAACCTTCGTGACATCCTTTAGTATAAGAAAGCAAATCACTACTATAAGTACTGTTGAAAACCTATTCTTATTTTGTTTTTGCATTATATATACTATATTCCAGCTTTTCTATGGCAAAAACTCATCAAATAAAACCGTAGAATCATCCAAACAAGCACACAACACAAACAAAATAGAATCTATCATAAACAGAACAGTTTATAACAATCTGAATATTTCGAATACTTTTGTAACTCCAAAAATTTTGAAATAAATTGGTGGAAGTGAGAAATTTTCTATTAATCTTCTGCAAAAATAATCAAGTCAAAATCACTCTTCTATTAAAAATGAAAAATAATCTCGTGAGCACAAAAGTTTCTGTTTTTCAGCAAGATCAAATCAACTTTCACCCAAATCTTCCCAAAGGCCTTGCTTGGCACAAACACTTACGAAAACACAAAAAACACAATTATAGAAGTAGTATAATTGTTCTAACACACAAGAACATAAGGCAAAAAGCAATAATAAATTTTATTCAGTGGGTTGCCTCCCAACAAGTGCTATCGTTTTACGCCCCTAGCTAGGCATAACACGTAGGATCTAAGTTTTGTCATCTTGGGTTCTATATCCATAAGATGCCCTCATGATTGATTCATATGGTGGCCTAATTATTTTTCTAGGGAAGTGTTTCATTCCCTTCCTTTGTGGAAATTTTAATTTAATATTGCCTTCTTTCATATCGATCACGGCACCAATAGTACGCAAAAACAATCTACCAAGAATAATTGAACAAGACGGATTGCAATCAATATCAAGAACATTAAAATCTATGGGCACATAATTCCTATTTGCAAGAATAAGAACATCATTATTTCTTCCTATAGGCTTTTTAATAGTAGAATCCGCCAAGTGCAAATTTGAATAGCATTCTTCAATATTGGTAAGACCAAGAACATCACATAAATATTTCGGAATTGTAGAAACACTAGCACCCGAGTCACACAAAGCAAAACACTCATAATTTTTAATCTTGACATTGGTAGTAGGTTCCCACTCATCAAGCAATTTTCTAGTAACTGAAACACCTAATTCCAACTTTTCTTCAAAAGCTTTCATCATGGCATCAACAATATGTTTAGTAAAAGCTTTATTTTGTTCATAAGCATGGGGTGAATTTATCATGGATTGTAACAAAGAAATACAATCAACCAAAGAGAAATAATCATAATTAAAGTCTTTGTAATCAAAAATAGTGGGCGCATCACTAGTTAAAGTCTTGACCTCTTCAAACCCACTTTTATCAATTTTCTCAACAAGATTTTCACCCTCCGAATCATAGGGATGCCTTCTAGCCAAAGTTGACTCTTCTCCAGTCCATTTTTCATCAATATTAATTTTACTAAACAAAGAATCAATAGAAGAAACACCAATCATTTTAAGATCTTCATCACTTTTATGATAGTAATCACTAGAAAACGCTCTTTCTAAAAATTATCTTTTGGCTCTATGCATAGCGGTTCTTTTCTTACTTTCATCCATAGAAACATAAAGAGCTTTAATATATTCTTCAAATTTAGGCACAAAATTTTTCACCTCGAGAGTTTCTACAACATGAGAAATTCTATCAACACTTCTAGACAAATCATCAATTTTATTCAACTTCTTCTATCGAAGTATTGAAAGCTTTTTGAGTATTGATAAATTCTTTAATATTGTTCTCAAGATCAAAGGTGTTTTTATTATTATTATAAGTTGGATTACCATAGGAATTACCATAATTGTTAGAGGAATTAATAGGAAAAGGCCTGGGATTAAAATTACCTCTATAAGCATTTATATTGAAATGTTTCGCGAGACAAAATTCACATCTATGGATCACTATTTTGCTCAATGAAAGTAGACAAAGGAACATCATTAAAATAAATAGGAGCACTTTTATTAGTGACCAACTTCATAAGAGCATCAACGTTTTCATTCAAAGAATTTATTTCTTCTACTGAATTGAGGTTTTTACTAGTCGGAGCTCTTTTGGTATGCCATTGTGAGTAATTTGCCATAATATTGTTTAGAAATTTAGTAGCTTCCCCCAAAGTAATTTCAATAAAAGTACCCTTGTGGCGGAATCTAAAAGATTACGAGAAACAAAATGCAGTCCCGCATAAATTTTTTGTATGATCATCCAAAGATTAAACCCATGAGTTGGGAAATTCCTTAGTATCAATTTCATCCTTTCCCAAGATTCTGTAACATGCTCATGTTCAAGTTGCTTGAAATTAATGATCTGGGTTCTAAGGGAACAAATTTTTGCGGGTGGAAAATACTTAGTGATAAAAGCATCCTTGCACTTATTGCAAGAATCGATACTATTGCGAGACAAAGAAGAAAACCAAATTTTTGCACGATCTCGCAAAGAAACCGAAATAATTTCAACTTCACAACATCATTGCCCACATCTTTTTTCTTTTGCATACCGCATAATTCTACAATTGTGTTAAGATGGGACGCAACATCCTCATTAGGAGTACCGGCAAATTGATCTTTCATCACAAGATTCAGCAAGGCAATATTAATATCACAAGACTCCACACTAGTGGTGGGAGGAGCAATCGGAGTGTTAATAAAATCATTGTTGTTGGTATTTGAGAAATCACACAACTTGGTGTTCTCTTGACTCATGATGACTTCATAGTAAGATAGCAGTCAAAAACAGACCTGACGAGAAAACGGCGAACGAAAAAGAGGGTGAATAAAACAGAAAATTTTTATGAAGTGGGGGAGAGGAAAAGGAGAGGCAAATGGAAAATAATTTAAATTGCAAGGAGATGAGATTTGTTATTAGGAACCTGGTTGATGTTGAAGATCCTCCCCGGCAACGGCACCAGAATTGGTAAGTTGATGGGAGACTATCTGGACGTGATCCTCCCCGACAATGACACCAGAAATTACTTCTGATGTCTGCTAGAACTACGTCGGTGTTTCGCCAATGAGGAAGGGATGATGCAGTATAGCGACGGTAGATATTTCCCTTAGTGATGAGACCAAGGTTATCGAACCAGTAGGAGAACCTCCCCACACCACGTAAATAGCACCTGCACACAAATAATAAATACTCGCAACCCGACGTGTTAAAGGGGTTGTCAATCCCTTTCGGGTACGACGCCTCAAGATAGGAAAATAACGTGACGTAGAAGTGGTAGATAGGATAAATATATCGCGGAACAAATAAATTGCAGCAAGGTATTTTTGTATTTTTGGTTTAATAGATCTTAAAATAAATGCAAAGGAAAATAGATCGCAAAGGCAAATATGATGAAAAGAGACCTGGGGGGCGTAGATATGATTCTTTCATGTTATATCATTTTCATACAACTCGTGTTTGGATAGAACCAAAATCATATAATGTGATGCAAAATACGTCGACCTGGGTGATCTAGCCGAGTCTGTGAGGCCTATTGGTAAAATGTCGCAGAATGTAGTTGTTTGTGGGATTGACTACATCAACAAGCATGTGTACATTTTTCCCGAAAAGACGACTATGTCCTAAAGCGTCACCAGCAAAATATGGGATGGTGACTTCCACCATCGCATCCTGAGGAAATATTTTGCCGCGCACGATGATTTCAAGCTCACATTGAAAAAATTTGTGAGCGTTTCTTCTCGTTCTAGATGCTTATTGTTTTCCATGCTATGTTTGTCCATAGTTATATTCCATATGTGGGTTACCTACTTTTCATGGCAACTGTTTCCTATGGAAACAGTTGCCATGGTAAGGAAGTGTCAACTTTAATGGAACTCATGTGGCAACTAAACTGGAAATATTGTGGCAACTTTCTTTAAACATGCATGGCAAGTTCTGACAATTACACATGGAAACTTAACCCTTTTTTCATGTGTCCACTTGTCCATTTGATGCTTGCTTCATATATCCATTCTTTCAAATGGCAATATTACTGCATATCATATGGCAACTACAACAATCTGTTTTGATGTCAAATCTTTTTTTCCTTTCTCCTTTTTACTTGCATATCATGTGCCCCATGTTCTAGCTGCTTGCACCAGATAACCCAGATGACAAGTGTGGTCACCACTACACCATTTTCCTTGACCCGAAGAACCAACATTTGGAGGTGCTTGATTCAATCCATTCAGGAGATGACGACAACCTTACTACTCATGCCGAATTCTTTATCAACAACCTGAAAGAGACATGGAACCGTCATTATGAAAACTCTAAGGTCAAGATCATTCATTTTCCAATCGAGTACCTCATGACTGTTAAGCACGGAAACAACTAATTACCATCTTTTCAAGTTTTTTCTACCTCAATTTTGACTTTTTTCATTTCTTCGTCAAAGTTTATTATGTTTATGTTGGCATGTGTGCACCTAGTTTTTTCGTTCTAGGCATGACTGTGGGTTTTACATGTTGGAATACCTTGCAAAGTGGGAAGGTCGACGGGTTCTTGTGATCATAGATGCAATGGTCGTCGAGCTCCGTAAAATCTATACATGGAACTGGTTGATGAATGAAGATTTCAACACACGGGCTTCAACACAAGAATTCATAGAGGGAGCTGTCAAAACCACGAACAAGAAGTACAAGTGATCACATGGTGCTCAATACACATGCCTACCTTACATTCTGTGGATGATGAATGTAAGGTACTCGCTCTTCAAAACTATGTCCGTGTGCTAGGTTATGACTTCATTCTCCGTAGCTGTAGTCAATAGTGATGGTGTGTATGTGTCGTCTAAGCTTTGTAATATAAGTGTGCACCTGAACATTTTTAGGTGTGACAAGAACTAGTTTTATGTTCACTATTATGTGTTTGTGAATGCGCGTACGAATTTGCAGTTTGTGCGCTTATCTGAAATGTGGTGTTGAAATTCTTCTGTCATATGCTTGATTTTTGTCTTAGGTGTTTTTCTTTTTTTCTTTCCGAGGGGACGTGGCAGATAGTTTGAAACTCTTTTTTGAAATAATTTATGTTTTCATTTGTCATCTTTACTACATTCAGAATTTGTAAAAATACGGACGACCCAGTATGTCTAGTTATTTTCTACTGGGAATTTATAGTTTGATACTTTTGTATTTTTCCTTGTGGTAACTTTAGTTTCCCTATGATGGCGTTTATGATGCCTGATGCATGGCAAATGTAGTTCATCACACACGTCTACTGCAACTAATCATTTCATTTTCTTTGAGATTTGCAGTGCTAACCATATTGGTAGCATACTAGTTCATAGATTCGCATATGTGGCACCTATCCCACGTCAATTTCAATACAACTTAGATGGCATATGTTCTTTCTCGCAATTCGCACGTGGTCAATTCAATGAGTTACCACATAGTGTGTATACAATACTATATGCGTGGCAACTATTTTTACTATCTCCAAAAATGCGTGGACTGAAAACGGAAAGCTACCCGATGGCAGATTTAGTAGCAAGTACATGGCAGATTCAGTAGCAGCTACATGGCATTTTTCAGTAGCAACTACATGGTATATTTAGTACTGGATACATGGCATTTTCTTCAATTTCTGTTATCCACCAACAATCATTCTCTCATTTCTAAACCTTCATCATCTACGTTACAAAATTGTCACCAACATGAAAGTTAGAATCCCCCATAGTTGCTTATGGATTGCTAGTTCATTTCCTTGATTTCTTGTGCTTTGCTTGAATTTCAATCCTGATTTGTATCTCACCTCTTTTGGACACCCTTTTGTGATGGAGCGGGGTGGGTTCCTGACCTGAGTTTGCGTGCTTGCTGTTCCAGACCCTACATCCAAGTTTTTAGAGGATGGACCCGTGGATGAAGGCACACTTGAAGTGCGGGGGAATCTGTGTAAGGCTTGTTCAGCCTTCCTCTTCTTGATCTCATGAAGCTCTCTTTTAGGGCCTTCCCGTGCTTTTCTACCACCCTTGCCGTCGCATCGCTCTTGCAAGCTTCATCTATTGGTTCAGCATAGTTCTTGGTCAATACGACGTGCCTCATGGAGGCTTTGGTTGCCTCCGGTCTGTCATCATGTACAACCAAAACTACATCTGATGTTTGTGGCCCCAACGCATCGTCAGCGTCCCAATTCCATTGCCATCGTATTAAATGGCGGCAAACAACCCCGTCTCATTCGTATTTGCAGCATTTGCAATAGTATTCACCTTTGTTTACCAAGGCCTTCACAAAGTAGTTTCTTCTCTTGTTTGTGTCTTCTGGTTCCAAATCAGACATGCCCCTGAGAGTACGCACCTTGAATGTACATTTGGCAACCTGGTAAGCCGCATACATGCTGGACAGCTTTATTTCTTCCTGGAAACTCATGTTTTGTGCTTGTTAAATTCTCATATTCTTTTTAACAGCTTTTGTTGAGGTAGGGCACAACATAGCAGGCATATTAAAATCAATGATGGCAAAGAAAGCATATTCCCCACATTTCTTTTTGTTGATTGTTTCCACATGTCAATTGTAGTTTATTTCACATGGCAGTTAAAGTGTAATGAGCACGACAATCAATATGTTGTACCGTGTAATCTTGTGCTATTTTTGAAAGGACCAGTATGTCAAAAGATGGCAACTACATTGCATTCTATATGGCAACTACTGTCTTTCTGGTAGTGCAACTGCATCATATTGTTCTCATGGCAAATCAGGTCATCTTACATGTGAAATACCATTGCACTATGCATGGCAATTACACTACATCCCACATGGCAACCACACCACATTCAAAACGGAAACTACACTTTCTTTCACAACACACGACAACTTTATTTTTTTTCCAACTACTCAGTTTTTATTTCATTTTCATCTTTTGCATTTATGTGTTCACTACAGATGGCAACTTCAAGCCAGTACACATGGCAAACATATTTTTTGATATTTTTGGTTTCCTTCCTTTTTTAAACAAGCATGCAGAGTTTGGACTTTGTTTTATCAAACAACATTTTTGTTTCTTTTAGCAATTTCAATGTTGAATGTGCCTTGTCATACATGGCAAATAAGACCATACTCTCGTTCACTTACTTTTTAAATATCTTGTTGGTGTATATCTTGCTCATCTACCTCTCCATCGGTAAATATGTTAGCAATTTTGGCTGCTTGAGTGTGGTGTTTGCTTCTTGCTATAGCTCAGATCCCAGTATTTTCTGTTGCAAAGCTGAATATTGCTTGGCGAATTGCAGCAATGAGTTGACAGGGCTCACGTAACGCTTCAAAATAGCATTGAAACCCTCGTTGCGTTGCATAGTTTGTAGAAATGGATAGAAGCACTGCATGAAGAAGGCTAGCACCCAGTACATCCGCTTCTCCCACACGTTATTCAGTGTCCTTGTTGTCTTGGTCTTGACATTTTTCAATCATAGCCATCCAGCTCCTTTCAAACTCTTCTACTATCAAGCTGTGGTCCACACACAACTCGAATGCCTGGTGTAGCTCTGGACGGTCAGCAAAGAATGGTCCTAGTGTCTCTTCAGCCTTCTTAATAATATGCCACCTGCATTGCCTGTGCATGGCAATGGAAAGACATCCTCTATGCCTGCACGCATACTAAAGTCTTGGTCTGTTATTATGTTCATCGGAGCAAGTCAATCCATGAACTCCAAGAAGGTTTTGAACATCCAAGTGTAATCAGTATATTCGTTTTGCACGAGACCACAAGCGAACTACAAGAACAGATTGTGGTTATTTATTCCTATGAGTGGAGCACATGTCATCGTGTACATATGTGTGAGATATGCGGCGTCGAAAGAAATGCAATCACAAAAATGTTAGTAGGCTCTTTTTGCCACACCATCCACCCAATACATGTTTGTAACATGGTCCTCATCATCCAATCTTATCTTGTACAAGAAATCAGGATCTACTTTTGCTCTCTCTTTGAAGTAGGTGATCGTGCCTTCTATGTCAGCCAACCTGCTCTCTCTATGGTACTTTGCCTTTAGGTTTGTGACGTCTGCTGGTATCTAGGGCATGCTACTCAGACTTCCATCTTATCGTGGATCAGGGACAACATCTGGACCATTCTTGATGTACCGATGTTACAATCATGTAGCAACTTTATAAATTTCTCTCTCGTGAGGATTGAATCCTGTGTGGGAGCTCAGAAATCTTACTAGGTCAAACTTGTTTATCAGATCGTGGTTGTGTTCTTCAACATATTCGGACACCACCCACCAGGCTCCATGATTCATCTCCGTCGTATCTATAATGTTTGATTGTTCCATGCCAATATTCTACAACTTCCATATACTTTTGGCAACTTTTTATATTATTTTTGGGACTAACATATTGATCCAATGCCCAGTACCAGTTCCTGTTTGTTGCATATTTTATGTTTCGCAGAAAACCCATAACAAACGGAGTCCAAACGGGATAAAAACGGATGGAGAATATATTTGGAATATTTGTAAGATTTGGGAGGAAGAATCAACGCGAGACGGTGCTCAAGTGGGCCACGAGGCAGGGGGCGTGCCCCTGATCCTCGTGGGCACCCCGTAAGGCGGTTACTGCTCTTCTTTGGCCGCAAGAAATCTAATTTTCGGGAAAAATCTTGGCGAAGGTTTCAATCCAATCGGAGTTAAGGATCTCCGGATATAGAAGAAACGGTGAAAGGACAGAATCTAAGAACGCGGAAACAGATAGAGACAGAGAGACAGATCCAATCTCAGAGGTGCTCTCGCCCCTCCCACGCGATGGAGACCATGGACCAGAGGGGAAACCCTTCTCCCATCTAGGGAGAAGGTCAAGTAAGAAGAAGAAGAAGGGGGCCTCTCTCCCCCTTGCTTCTGATGGCGCCGGAACGCCGCCGGGGGCCATCATCATCATCGTGATCTACACCAACGCCTCCACCATCTTCACCAACATCTCCATCACCTTCCCCCATCTATATTCAGTGGTCCACTCTCCCGCAACTCACTGTACCCCTACTTGAACATGGTGCTTTCTGCTTCGTATTATTATCCAATGATGTGTTGCCATCCTATGATGTCTGAGTAGATTTTCGTTGTCCTACCGGTGATTGATGAATTGTTAAGATTGGTTTAATTTGCTTGTGGTTATGTTGCTATCCTATTGCGCCCTCCGTGTCGCGCACGCGTGAGGGATTCCCGCTGTAGGATGTTGTAATACATTCATGATTCGCTTATAGTCGGTTGCTTGAGTGACAGAAGCATAAACCCGAGTAAGGGGGTTGTGGCATATGGGATAAAGGGGACTTGATGCTTTAATGATATTTTTGGGTTTTACCATAATGATCTTTAGTAGTTGTGGATGCTTGCTAGAGTTCCAATCATAAGTGCGTATGATCCAGAAGAGAAAGTATGTTAGCTTATGCCTGTCCCACATAAAACTTGCTATCGGTCTAGTAAAGTAATCAATTGCTTAGGGACAATTTAGCAACTCCTACCACCACTTTTCCACACTTGCTATATTTACTTTATTGCTTCTTTACCTAAACAACCCGTACTTTTTATTTACGTGCTCTTTATTATCTTGCAAACCTATCCAACAACACCTACAAAGTCCTTCTAGTTTCATACTTTTTCTAGGTAAAGCAAACATCAAGCATGCGTAGAGTTGAATTGGTGGTCGAGAGAACTTGAGGGAATATTTGTTCTAACTTTAGCTCCTCGTTGGGTTCGACACTCTTACTTACCCAAAGAGGCTACGATTGATCCCCTATACTTGTGGGTTATCAAGACCTTTTTCTCCCGTTGTTGCCGGGCAGTCATAGCGTGGGGTGAATATTCTCGTGTGTGCTTGTTTGCTTTATCATTAATTTATTTTTATTTACTATTTTATGTTGTTCTCACTACTAGGAAAAGGTCTATAGATGATATGGACACTAATGGCGCACCAGACATGTGGTGCGCCACTATTATATATTAATGGCACAGCATGTGTTGGTGCGCCATTAGTATCCAAATACTAATGGCGCACCACATACACGGTGCACCATTAGTAACATTTTTTTTCAAAACTAGTAATGGCGCACCAGGGGATAGTGCGCCATTACAAGTTAAACTAGTAATGGCGCACCACATCCACGGTGCGCCACTAGTAATTTTTTTCAAAAAAAATTCTATTTTTTTTATTTTTTTTAAAACTAGTAATGGCGCACCGTGGGTGTGGTGCGCCATTACTAGTTCAACTAGTAATGGCGCACCACTCCCATGGTGCGCCATTACTAACTTGGCCCAAAAATTCCACCGAATGCACCCCCCCCCCCCCCGTGGACCGCCTTTTCAGTTTGAAAAAAATAAAATAAAATGATGTAAATGTCAAAATAATAAAAGAAAATAAGTTTCCCATGTGATATGTGGTCTACTTCTTGGGAAAATTTACAAATATGAATTTCGACTTTATTTGCAAAATCTCTCTGGAATTTGTAAAATGGGCATAACTTTTGCATACGAACTCGGATTAAAAAGTTTTTTATATGAAAAATCATCTACTCGAAAAGTTACATCCGAACTTAACCGGGGATACCCCATTAAACATTTTCAAAATCCTCAAAAACCTAACAGAAAAAAAGTTACGGGGCTTTCAAGATCTAGAGGCAAAAAAATTCAAAAAATTTGAAACTTATTAGTGGCGCATCGTTTGCTAGGTGCGCACTAGTAACAGAAAAAAAATTGGTTTTGAATTTTTTTTTCAAAAATGATATGTAATATGACCGGGAAGTTTGAAATATTTTCAAAATTTCATCATACTCATGAACATGAACAAAGTCCTAGACATCAACAAGGTTTAATAGGATTGATATGATGGACATATCAACAAGTGCCTGTTAAGTGAGGTGGTGCTGGGGTTGGATAGAACTGCGAAGTTAAGCGTGCACGAGCTGGAGTAGTGTGAGGATGGGTGACCTTCGGGAAGTTTGACCACTTAGTGCGAGTTGACTTGAGATTAAGCCATAGTGACCCGAGATTCAGAAAAAAATGAAAAAAATATTTGAAAAAAAAATTAGAAAAAAAATTTGAAAAAAAATTGTTACTAATGGCGGACTTCTATGTGGTGCGCCATTACTAAGTCAGATAGTAATGGCGCATCGTGTGATATACTAATGGCGCACTCCCTGGTGCGCCATTAGTATCTGGTATACTAACGGCGCACCTGTGGTGCGCCATTAGTAAAAAATTCTAATGGCGTGATGCTAGTGGCGCACCTGTAGTGCGCCATTAGTAGCGAAAACAGCCTTTTCCTAGTAGTGTCTCTATCTTTAGTTATGGATATGGAACACGAAATACCAAAAAAATAGGTGTACTTGCTACTCATGGAGATGGGGAACCTCCTAAAACCCTTGATGCTCATTATGTGAAAGATATTATGTACTCCCTCCGTTCCTATATATAAGGTGTATAGTTTTTGGCACAGAAATTAAAGAATGCATGTGGAGGGAAAATTTCACAAGTTTTGGGTGGGATTACACCTGACTAATTGACATGAGAAAATAGAGGAGCTTGCCTAATATAAGTATATGTAATCGAATCCCTAAAAAATTATCCAAACGAGTGATACAACGTAATACACCTTATATTTCGGACTTTTTCTCAAAAATTTATACACCTTATATCAAGGAACGGAGGGAGTACTACTTTGAGGTGGGCCATTAGTAGCAAAAACAGCCTTTTCCTAGTAGTGTCTCTATCTCTAGTTATGGATATGGAACACGGAATACCAAAAAAAATTAGGTGTACTTGCTACTCATGGAGATGGGGAACCTCCTAAAACCCTTGATGCTCATTATGTGAAAGATATTCTATACTACTTTGATAATCCTGAGAAAACCCCATTTAATTATGTTATGGGAGACACGTTGGATCAACGTGAATACTTTAGGGATTATCGCTTTACACAAAAAGGGAAACTATTATGGTATCAAATTTATATGTTGTATTGGTATGCTAGGAAACTATGATTGATATATGATTATACTTGTTGCTCTACGATGAAGGCTCCACACCTTCCCTTTTCATGCAAGTTTAATGATGATAAAACCTTACCTTCTTATGCTAATGGTATATAAGATTACTATGATGTGGAACAAATAGAAGACTTTGTTGCTTTTATGGGTGCTTATGAAATTGAATCTTTGTTTAAAGAGTGTGAAAATCTTGATGATGCTTTTTACAGACCTGAAAATTTTGCTATACTTAAATATTTCTATGAGGATTATGAATTCAATTCCGATATTGATGCATTTATTTAGGAAGTCTCCGCTGTCCAAGAAGACACTAATATTTTGCAGGAGTTTATGGAAGAACAAATTGATGAAATAGTGAGCTCATTGGATGAAAAATATGATGAGGAGAGCGAAGAACAAAAGGAGGAAGAGTGGGTTAGCTACCCGTGCCCACATTCTAACTCATATATTGTTTAATTCCCTTTCGTGCTTACCGAAGGACGATTGCTATGATGATTGTTATGATCTAGTTGATTCTCTTGAAATACCCCTTTTTGATGATGCTTTCTATGCTTGTGGCCAAGATGCCAATATGAATGATGCTTATGGAGATGAACTTGCTATAGTTCCTTATGTAAAACATGAAATTGTTGCTATTGCACCCATGCATGATAGTCCTATTATCTTTTTGAATTCTCCAAACTACACTATATTGGAGAAGTTTGCTCTTATTAAGGATTATGTTGATGGGTTGCATTTTACCGATACACATGATGATTTTGATAGATATAATATGCATGTGCTTGCTGCTCCTACTTGCAGTTATTATGAGAGAGGAACTATATCTCCACCTCTCTATGTTTCCAACATGATAAAATTGCAAGAAACTGCTTATACTATGCATTGGCCTTTAGTATGTGTGCATGAATTGTTCTTTTATGACATGCCGATGCACAGGAAGAGACTTAGACTTCGTTGTTGCTTGAGATATGTTACTTTCTGCTCACTACTAAATTATAAGTCATTTTTAATTAAAATTGGCTTTGATATACCTTGGGATCCGGGTGGATCCATTACTTGAGCACTATATGCCTAGCTTAATGGCTTTAAAGAAAGCGCTGCCGGGGAGACAACCCGGAAGTTTTAGAGAGTCATTTATTTTTGTTCTGTGCTTTCATATAGTATAAAAACAAAAAACAAATAAAGAGGGGAACCCAAAACTTTTCAAAAAGGAAAGTGGAAGTGAGAGCGACAAGCATTGTTAAAGTAGGGGAGCTCCTTGAACTTTGTTCATGCTCACGGAAACTTTGTGAACCTTGATTACAGAAACTTTTCAACAAAAATAATTATCCCCTTGTACAATTCCATTGTATTATAAAAATAATGTGCCAAGGTTTGCCTTTAGGATGTTTACAATGCTTGTTGGTTTGTATGGTGCAGGACAGAAACTTTGGCTGTAGTGCGTGATTTTACATTTTTTACTGGAGTGTCAAACGGTTTTGAAACTTTTTGCACTGTCTTGATATACAAATTGTTTATTTTTCCTCCTTTGGGTAGAATTTTTGGGCTACCAGAAGTATGGTGAATGTTCAGATTGCTTTAGACTGTTCTATTTTTGACAGATTCTATTTTTGATGCATAGTTTACTTTTACTTGTTTTGATGAAACTATCAATTTCTATCAGTGGATTAAGCCATGGAAAAGTTATATTACAGTAGACACAATGCAGAAACAAAATATGAATTGGTTTGCAATAGTACCTAGAGTACTGATTTGCTTTATTATACTAACGGATCTTACGGAGTTTTCTGTTGAAGTTTTGTGTGGATGAAGTGTTTGATCGAGGAGGTCTCGATATGAGGAAAAGGAAGAGAGGCAAGAGCTCAAGATTGGGGATGCCCAAGGCAGCCCAAGTAAATATTCAAGGAGACTCAAGCGTCTAATCTTGGGGATGCCCCGGAAGGCATCCCCTCTTTCTTCAACAAGTATCGGTATGTTTTCGGATTCGTTTCGTTCATGAGATATGTGCAAGTCTTGGAGCATATTTTGCATTTAGTTTTCACTTTTCTTTTATGCACCATGCTGGTATGAGATAGTCCATGGTTGATTTATAGAATGCTCATTGAAATTCACTTAAATCTTTTGAGTATGGCTTTATAGAATGCTTCATATGCTTCACTTATATCATTTGAAGTTTGGATTGCCTATTTCTCTTCACATAGAAAACCGCCATTTGTAGAATGCTCTTTTTCTTCACTTATATTTGTTAGAGCGTGGGCATATCTTTTGGAGAAAGAATTAAAATCTCTTACTTCACTTATATCTATTTAGAGAGATGACAGGAATTGGTCATTCACATGGTTAGTCATAAAATCCTACATAAAACTTGTAGATCACTGAATATGATATGTTTGATTCCTTGCAATAGTTTTGCGATATAGAGATGATAATATGTGGGAGGTTCTAGTAGATGGTTGTGTTTAGTAAGGATATTGGTGTTAAGGTTAGTGATTCCCGAAGCATGCACGTATGGTCTCCTAACTATGTAACCAAACTGGCACGCATTGTATTTTGATTGTTTATCTTTGTGTGAAGGTCGGGGGAGCACGATGGTTAACTCCTACCAACCTCCCCCCTAGGAGCATGCTAGTAGTACTTTGCTTCGAGGGCTAATAAACTTTTGCAATAAGTATATGAGTTCTATATGACTAATGTGAGTCCATGGATTATATGCACTCTCACCCTTCCATCATTGCTAGCGTCTTCGGTACCGTGCATTGCCCTTTCTCACCTCGAGAATTGGTGCAAACATCGCCGGTGCATACAAACCCTGTGATATGATACGCTCTATCAAACATAAGCCTCCTTATATCTTCCTCAAAACAGCCACCATACATACCTATCATGGCATTTCCATAGCCATTCCGAGGTATATTGCCATGCAACTTCCATCATCATCATATTCATGACTTGAGCATTTATTGTCATATTACTTTGCATGATCGTAAGATAGTTAGCATCATGTTTTCATGGCTTGTCCGTTTCTTGATGTCATTGCTATGCTAGATCATTGTAAGTAAATAAAAGTGTGATGATCATCATTATTAGAACATTGCCCCATTGAGGAAAGGATGATGGAGACTATGATTCCCCCACAAGTCGGGATGAGTCTCCGGACTTTATGAAAAATAAAAGAGGCCAAACAAGCCCAAATAATAAAAAAGGCCAAAGAAGCCCACCAAAAAAAGAGAAAATAAAAAAAATGAATGAGAGAAAAAGAGAGAAGGGGCAATGTTACTATCCTTTTACCACAGTCGTTCTTCAGAGTAGTACCATGTTCTACATGTAGAGAGTCTCTTTAGTTATCACTTTCATATACTAGTGGGTATTTTCATTATAGAACTTAGTTTTCAGTTTGAGCTTTCATACACTTATAGCTCTAGTGCATCCGTTGCAAGGCAATCCCTACTCCTCGCATTGACATCAATTTATGGGCATCTCCATAGCCCGTTCATTAGCCGCGTCGATGTGAGACTTTCTCCTTTTTGTCTTCTCCACATAAACCTCCACCATCATATTCTATTCCACCTGTAGTGCTATATCCATGGCATGCGCTCATGTATTGCGTGATGGTTGAAAAGGATGAAGCGCGTTAATAAGTATGAACCAATTACTTGGCTGACGCCGGGATGAGCATGAAGGGTACCTTGTGTTAAGAAAAGGGAGCATACAAGACTATATGATTTTGTAGGGATAGCGTTCTTTAGCATTGATATTTTGAAAGACATGACTGTGTGTTGGGATGCCCGAAGTATTATTGTTTTTATGGCAAATGACTATTGCTTTGAATCACTCATGTCTTAATATTCATGCCATGATTAGATATATGATCAAGATTATGCTAGGTAGCATTCCACATCAAAAATTATCTTTTTATCATTTACCTACTCGAGGATGAGCAGGAATTAAGCTTGGGGATGCTGATACGTCTCCGTTGTATCTATAATTTTTGATTGTTCCATGCCAATATTCTACAACTTTCATATACTTTTGGCAACTTTTTATATTATTTTTGGGACTAACATATTGATCCAGTGCCCAGTGCCAATTCCTATTTGTTGCATGTTTTATGTTTCGCGGAAAACCCATATCAAACAGAGTCCAAACGGGATAAAAACGTACGGAGAATATGTTTGGAATATTTGTGCGATTTGGGAGGAAGAATCAACGCGAGACGATGCCCGAGGGGGCCACGAGGCAGGGGGCGCGCCCCTGACCCTCGTGGGAACCCTGTAAGGCGGTTACTCCTCTTCTTTGGCCTCAAGAAAGCTATTTTTTGGAAAAAAAATTGGCGAAGGGTTCAATCTAATCGGAGTTACGGATCTCCGGGTATATAAGAAATGGTGAGAGGGCAGAATTTGTGAACGCAGAAACAGAGAGAGATAGAGAGACAGATCCAATCTCGGAGGGGCTCTCGCCCCTCCCATGCCATGGAGACCATGGAACAGACGGTAAACCCTTCTCCCATCTAGGGAGAAGGTCAAGGAAGAAGAAGAAGAAGGGGAGATCTCTCCCCCTTGCTCCCGGTGGTGCCGGAACGCCGCCGGGGGCCATCATCATCACCGCGATCTACACCAACGCCTCCGCCATCTTCACTAACATCTCCATCACCTTCCCCCATCTATATTCAGTGGTCCACTCTCCCACAACCCGCTGTACCCTTTACTTGAACATGGTGCTTTATGATTCATATTATTATCTAATGATGTGTTGCCATCCTATGATGTCTGAGTAGATTTTCGTTGTCCTACCGGTGATTGATGAATTTCTATGATTGGTTTAATTTTCTTGTGGTTATGTTGCTGTCCTATTGTGCCCTCCGTATCGCGCAAGCATGAGGGATTCCTGCTGTAGGGTGTTGCAATACGTTCATGATTCGCTTATAGTGGGTTGCTTGAGTGACAGAAGCATAAACCCGAGTAAGGGGGTTGTTGCGTATGGGATAAAGGGGACTTGATGCTTTAATGCTATGGTTGGGTTTTACCTTAATGATCCTTAGTATTTGCGGATGCTCGCTAGAGTTCCAATCATAAGTGCATGTGATCAAAGAAGAGAAAGTATGTTAGCTTATGCCTCTCCCGCATAAAACTTGCTATCGGTCTAGTAAAGTAGTCAATTGCTTAGGGACAAAATTGCAACTCCTACCACCACTTTTCCACACTTGCTATATTTACTTTCTTGCTTCTTTACCTAAACAGCCCCTACTTTTTATTTACGTTCTCTTTATTATCTTGCAAACCTATCCAACAACACCTACAAAGTCCTTCTAGTTTCATACTTGTTCTAGGAAAAGCGAACATCAAGCGTGCATAGAGTTGTATCGGTGGTCGATAGAACATGAGGGAATATTTGGTCTACCTTTAGTTCCTCGTTGGGTTTGACACTCTTACTTATCAAAAGAGGCTACAATTGATCCCCTATACTTGTGGGTTATCACTCCATCTATGTTTAGCTTCATCCTGAGAGGGCATCCCGTCTTGAGAACGATGCCTCACTTTTGTTCCGGCACGACAGGCACAACACCCTTTACCCTTCTTGTTCTTTCGTGCCTTGTAGCACCTTAGCTCACCTCTGCTGTACTCGTTAGTTTTTTTATTTGCCTATGGTATTCTGTGTTCACAGCAAATCCATGAACAAAGCATATATGTCGGTGTACAAAAGTAGGGGTTCTCCTTTTGACCCCTTTGCTTGTGCACGGGAAGCTAGAGCCACGCGCCGCGGCTACACATAGTAGGGCAAAGGAGGGAAGCCAGAGAGAAGCTGAAGGCTCAAGACAAACAAGGCGACATCAAGGACCAAGGCCACAAAGTGCAGATGGGCGAAGTAGGTTTCCCCGGCAAGGCCCTTGCCGGGGGCAGCCTCCCCAGCCCCGGCAAGCCCCTTGCCGGGGGGCCCGCCCACACCAGCGAAGCGGGCCACCCTCGAGCCACGGTCCCTAACGCCAACAACCACGTTGGACCAGGGTTCGGGAGGCACCTCTGTGGTGGCATGCAGATCTTTGTGAAGACATAGAATGCTCGAGATCAAATGAGGATTGGAAGGAAACACTCCCTGCCAAGATCCTTACCGAAGGAATCCACAAGACCCACTACAAGGCCCTTGCCGGGGATGCCAGCGCACCACGGTAGGACCCTTGCCGGGCCACCCGGCAAGACCCTTGCCGGGCCACCCGACAAGACCCTTGCCAGAGGCGACGATAGGGCCACTGCCAGGCCCGCACCAACCAACTCCCCGCCGCCATTCACATTCAGCTGCCATCGCAACCAGCTGGGCATGCACCTGCGTGGCAACATGCAGCTTCTATGCCAGCTTAGCACGCACCTGCGTGGCGGCATGCAGATCTTCGTGGAGGCTCCACCACCGCGCCACCTCAGCTGCTTGCTTTCTTACATGGCACCGCATGCATCGCTGGCCAGGGCGCGTGTCGAAGAAAGGAGGAGCGGCGACGGACAGGACGGGCCTCGCTCCCGTCCCCGATAAAGTGAGGGACACCTTAGCCATGCATTAAATGCATCTTGTCCTATAACACGGGCGATAAGCTTGCAACACTGTAGGCCTTTCCACCTCCTGTGTGCCACTGTGGCAGCCCCTTTCGCCTATAAAAGGAGGCCCATGGCATACAGAAAAAGGATTCGGCTCTTTCGAACCACGCAACACCCGTAGTTAGTTCGAGAGCTCAAGAACACTCAATACATCCACCAAGAAGGACTAGGGTTTTACGCATCCTCACGGCCTGAACCTGGCTAAACAATCCCCGTGTTAACTACTAATCCTGCTCTTCTCACAACCCCGCGCCCCGCAACCGTAGTTGGGATTCTTGTGATCCCATAGGAGTCGTTTCCCACCGACATCTTTGGCACGCCAGGTAGGGGGCACAATTGTGAGGATCTGTTCTAGCGGTTGACCTAGCCGTTCTATCGCCATGGCTCCTAAGAAGAGGACGACCACGATGATCGGTTCGTCCGGGACCGGATTGCCAGTAACGATGCGGACCAGTAGCGGGCCAGTCGCGGAGAGAACCCGTGGCGCGGCCCGCGAACATTCGCATCACCCTGGCGGTCCAGGCCTGGCGAGTGGCGTCGTTCACGCGCCAGGCAACGAGCCACTAGTCACGGGCTCCAGAGACGGAGTCGGGCCCCCCACGCCGCCATCCCGCCAGACGACGGCGCGGCGGCCTGCTACGTCTTGAGCTTGCATTGGTTTTCCTCGAAGAGGAGAGGGTGATGCAGCAGAGTAGCGTAAGTATTTCCCTCAGTTTTTGAGAACCAAGGTATCAATCCAGTAGGAGGCTCCTCAAAAGTCCCACACACCTAGACAAACAAACTGAGAACTCGCAACCAACGCAATAAAGGGGTTGTCAATCCCTTCACGGGCACTTGCGAAAGTGAGATCTAATAAAGATAGTATGATAAGATAAATATATTTTTGGTATTTTATAATATAGATGCAAAAAGTAAAGATGCAAATAAAGGTAGATTGGAAGCAAATATGATAAGAGATAGACCCGAGGGCCATAGGTTTCACTAGTGGCTTCTCTCAAGATAGCTTAAGTATTATGGTGGGTGAACAAATTACTGTCGAGCAATTGATAGAAAAGTGCATAGTTATGAGATAATCTAGGCATGATCATGTATATAGGCATCATGTTTGTAACAAGTAGACCAACTCCTGCCTGCATCTACTACTATTACTCCACACATCGACTGACTCCTGCCTGCATCTAGAGTATTAAGTTCATAAGAACAGAGTAACGCATTAAGCAAGATGACATGATGTAGAGGGATAACCTCAAGCAATATGATATAAACCCCATCTTGTTATCCTCGATGGAAACAATTCAATACATGCCTTGCAACCCTTTCTGTCACTAGGTAAGGACACCGCAAGATTGAACCCAAAGCTAAGCACTTCTCCCATGGCAAGAAAGATCAATCTAGTACGCCAAACCAAACTGATAATTCGAAGAGACTTGCAAAGATAACTCAATCATACATAAAAGAATTCAGAGAATATTCAAATATTATTCATACATAAAGTTGATCATAAACCCACAATTCATCTGATCTCGACAAAGACACCGCAAAAAGAGTTTACATCGAATAGATCTCCACAAGAGAGGGGGAGAACATTGTTATGAGATCCAAAAAGAGACAAGAAGACATCTAGGTAATAACTATGGACCCGTAGGTCTACGGTAAACTACTCACAACTCATCGGAGGGGCAAGGATGTTGATGTAGAAGCCCTCCATGGTCGATTCCCCCTCCGGCAGAGTGCCGACGAAGGCTCCAAGATGAGATCTCGCGGATACAGAAGCTTACGGTGGTGAAAATTGTGTTTCGTCCTGCTCCTCGATGTTTTCGGGGTACGTAGGTATAAATAGGAGGAAGAAGTACGTCGGTGGACGCCTGAGGGGCCCACGAGACAGGGGGGCGCACCCTATAGGGGGGCGCGCCCTCCTATCTCGTGGGAGCCTTGGCAGCTTCTTGACTTGCACTCCAAGTCCTCTAGATCACGTTCGCTCCAAAAATCACGCTCCCGAAGGTTTCATTCCGTTTGGACTCCCTTTGATATTCCTTTTCTTCGAAATACTGAAATAGGCAAAAAAAAAGCAATATGGGCTGGGCCTCCGGTTAGTAGGTTAGTCCCAAAAATGATATAAATGTGTAAAATAAAGCCCATAAACATCCAAAATGGGTAATATAATAGCATGAAGCAATCAAAAATTATAGAT
Source organism: Triticum aestivum (assembly GCF_018294505.1). Taxonomy (NCBI): domain Eukaryota; kingdom Viridiplantae; phylum Streptophyta; class Magnoliopsida; order Poales; family Poaceae; genus Triticum; species Triticum aestivum. The sequence continues at coordinate 240,121,308 of NC_057804.1, forward strand.
AAGTTGGAGACATATCAAGCATCCCCAAGCTTAATTCCTGCTCGTCCTCGAGTAGGTAAATGATAAAAAAGAAATTTTTGATGTGGAATGCTACCTAGCATAATTCTCAATGTAATTTTCTTTATTGTGGCATGAATGTTCAGATCCAAATGATTCAAAATAAAAGTTCATATTGATAAAAGAAATAGTAACACTTCAAGCATACTAATGAAAGTAATCATGTCTTCTCAAAATAACATGGCAAAACAAAGTTCATCCCTACAAAATCATATAGTTAGGCTATGCTTCATTTTCGTCACACAAAGATGTTCCCAACTTCCATACCCCCGATGACAAGCCAAGCAATTGTTTCATACTTAAATAATCTTAAACTTTTTCATCCTTCACGCAATACATGAGCGTGAGCCATGGATATAGCACTATGGGTGGAATAGAATATGATGATGAGGATTGTGTGGAGAAGACAAAAAAAGGAGAAAGTCTCACATTGACGAGGATAATCGACGGGCTATGGAGATGCCCATCAATTGATGTCAACATGAGGAGTAGGGATTGCCATGCAACGGATGCACTAGAGCTATAAATGAGTGCACAACAAAAGAAAACTAGTGGGTGTGCATCCAACTTGCTTGCTCACGAAGACCTACGGCATTTGAGGAAGCCCATCGTAGGAATATACAAGCCAAGTTCTATAATAAAAAATTACCACTAGTATGAAAAAGACAACTTATGAGACTCACTATATGAAGAACATGGTGCTACTTTGAAGCACAAAAATATGAGACTCACTACATGAAGAACAAGGTGCTACTTTGAAGCACAAGTGTGGAAAAGAGATAGTAACATTGCCCTTTTTATTTTTTTATTTTTTTTTATTTTTTTTATTTTTTTCGCCTTTCTTGTTTTTCTCTTTTTTTTCTTTGGGCAATGTTCTAATAATGATGATCATCACACTTCTATTGATTACAACATATGAATTACAACTCAAAACTAGAACAATATATGACTCTATATGAATGCCTCTGGCGGTGTACCGGGATGGTGCAATGAATCAAGAGTGTCATGTATGAAAAATAATGCATGGTGGCTTTTCCGCAAATACGATGTCAACTACATGATCATGCAATGGCAATATGATAAAAGTAAAGTATGTCATGATGATGATGAACGGAACGGTGGAAAGTTGCATGGCAATATATCTCGGAATGGCTATGGAAATGCCATAATAGGTAGGTATGGTGGCTGTCTTGAGCAAGATATAAGGAGGTCTATGTGTGATAGAGCGTATCGTATCATGGGGTTTGGATGCACCGGCGAAGTTTGCACCAACTCTCAAGGTGAGAAAGGGCAATGTACGGTACCGAAGAGGCTAGCAATGGTGGTAAGATAAAAGTGCGTATAATCCATGGACTCAACATTAGTCAAAAGAACTCATATACTTATTGCAAAAATTTATAAGTCATCAAAAATCAAGTACTACGCACATGCTCTTTGGGGGATAGATTGGTAGGAAAAGACCATCGCTCGTCCCCGACCGCCACTCATAAGGATGCACAAGCCAGGTACACTTCATGTTTCAATTTTGTTACACAACTTTAACCATACGTGCATGCTATGGGACTTGCTAACTTCAACACAAGCATTCTTTGAATTCATAATCACCCAACTAGCATGACTTTAATATCACTACCTCCATATCTCAAAGCAATTATCAAGTATCATATTGATCATAGCATCCAATTCACTTCCTATGATAGTTTTTATTATACCCAACTTGGATGCCTACCATTCTAGGACCAATTTTATAGCCATAGCAAATACCATGATGTTCTAAAAGACTCCCAAAATAATATAAGTGAAGCATGAGAGACTAGAAATTTCTTCAAAATTAAGACACCACCGTGCTCTAAAAGATATAAGTGAAGCACTAGAGAAAAAACTATCAAGCTCAAAAGATGTAAGTGAAGCACATAGAGTATTCTAGCAAATTCTAATTAAATAGGCTTATCCCAAAAGGTGTGTACAGCAAGGATGATTGTGGTAAACTAAAAAGCAAAGACTAATGTAATACATGACGCTCCAAGCAAAACACATATCATGTGGCGAATAAAAATATAGCTCCAAGTAAGGTTACCAATGAACGAAGATGAAAGAGGGGATGCCTTCCCGGGGCATCTGAGGGAGTCCTGGATTAGGGGTTATCCGGACAGCGGGACTGTATACATCATCCGGACTATTGAAGCATGAAGATACAAGACTCAAGACTTTGGCACGTGTCCAGATGGGACTCTCCTTCGCGTGGAAGACAAGATTGGCGATCCGGATATTGTATTTCCTTCCTTGTAACCGACTCCGTGTAAACCCTAGCCCTCTCCAGTGTCTATATAAACCGGAGAGGTTGGTCCTTAGAAGGCCGATCACAATTACAATCATACCATCATAGGCTAGCTCTTACGGTTTAGCCTCTACGATCTCGTGGTAGATCTACTCTTGTACTACTCATATCTTGAATATTAATCAAGCAGGAAGTAGGGTTTTACCTCCATCGAGATGGCCTGAACCTAGGTAAACATTGTGTCCCTTGCTCCCTGTTACCATCAGCCTAGACGCACAGATCAGGACCCCCTACCAGAGATCCGCCTGTTTTTACACCGACATTGGTGCTTTCATTGAGAGTTCCTCTGTGTCATTGCTGCAAGGCTCGATGGCTTGTCTCGTCGTCAAGGACGACATTTCCTCGGGGGGAGCTCTGGCTGTAGGCCAAACTCTCCGACTTGGCGGCTTTATCATGGCTGCCCCATCGGCAGTTGCACTGACGATGGCCTCTCGGGTCATCAAGCATAACCTTCACGTCAGTTCGGAACTCGCCGAACAGATGGATCTGATGGAGCTCTCCTCCCTTAATGAGCTCTTGGATCGTATCGCCGCTCTAGGATTCGCTATAGACTATGACCGGATCGGGCTTAATCCCGACCAAAGGGACATCAGATCCCTACCGGCGACCCATGAGATAGCGGTAGTGGAGGAACCACACACGGATTGCCTTCAACTTTGAGGACGAATTATGTCTGGACTACCGAACTCCTTGAGTCGAACACCTGCTCAAAGGAAGACATGACCCGGGTCCCGGACTTAGAATCAGGCATTGGGCTGAAGAAATTTGTCAGGACCCCGACTCAATGCCACATAGATCTAGCATGTAACACTTCATATCACTTTGCGGCCTCACGCACGGTATTCCCACGGGTGTCGCCTTACCTTTACCCGGGACAGTTTGCGCCTTTTGGCACACGTATATGACAGTGTCGCTAGCATCCATATGATAAGGAGCCCGGGCTGACATGGCTAGTCGTAAACCCAAAGTGGCACAAACTTACAGGGACAGGCATTCATGACCCAGCATCGAACGTGTCGGTCATCTGCGAGTGAATCCAGGCTGTAGCACTGGGCTAGCAGGACTCCGGTGAACCGGGCTGTAGCGGGCTAACAGGACTCCGGTATTCATCGCGTGACATTTCCCCGAAGGGACAGACACAGGAACGAAGAAGGACACATGCCGGCCAGCCTAAGTGTTCTGGAGCAGTAGCAAGCTACCATGGCTCGGTGGAAACACTAGGAGACATTTCCCGGTAAGAGAGGCTACTAAAGGTAAACAACTAGATAGTCAGATCCCACACATACCAAGCATTTCAATAACATACACACAATATGCTCGATATGTGCAATACAACATGGCATCACAAAATGACTCTACGACTCAAGTAGTTTATTCAATAGGCTCCGAGGAGCGAGATATTACAAACATGGGTCTCATGACCCAACATTCAGAGCATACAAATCAAAGCACAAGCGGAAGCTACCATGTCTGAGTACAGACATCTATAAATGAAAAAGGCTGAGAAGCCTGACTATCTACCAGATCCTGCCGAGGGCACAAGATCGTAGCTGAGGTAACAAGCTAAACGTCGAAGTCCAAGCGGAACTACTAGTGAGACTGAAGTCTCTCTGCAAAAACATAAAATAGGCAAACGTGAGTACAAATGTACCCAGCAAGACTTACATCAGATCTATCTACATATGCATCATTATCAACAAAGGGGATGGTGGAGTTTGACTGCAGCAAGCCAGCTTTGACTCAGTGGCTAACCTGAACTACGACTGCAACTAACTCTTTTGAGGTGGCGCACACGAGTCCACATATTCACCATATCAATACACCACTATGGATCCGCTCCCGTCTCCCTACGAGAACGCCATCCATAGCACTCACGCTTATCTTGCGTATTTTAGAGTGTCCACTTTCACTTGTCTATGAACTGTATAAGGGGTCCACGTTTCCATATCCGAGGAATCCGGCTATTCGAATAGATAATGATAACCCTGCAGGGGTGTACTTCTTCACACACGCTCCCGCCACTTACCGCCCTGTACACGTCATGTACCTTAGCAACCTTCAAGCGGAAGCCGGGCGAGGGAGTCGGCCACGACCTGACTAACCGAACAAGTCTCTAGTCCAGGTTTATCGCCTATTCGGGTTCCATCCGCAAGGAGATCCGGCCGGGGTGTCGCTTACGGCCCCAAACGATGTGTGCAGGGTTCCCAAGCCCACCAACCGGGTGCCACTTGGTACACCGGGCCACTGTGCCTAGTCTGTCCCAAGCCCACCTGTACCGGGTGCCACTTGGTAGACTACTAACACTACCTACAAACACCAGAAACTAGTTGCAACTCCTGGACAGAGATCATGTTGATTAATAAGTCGAGAGGGGCACTTAAGCATTCCAATGTGTGGTAGTAGCTGGTCATGGATCACAAACACAGAACTCAGTTCCTGAGGACGGCTGCAATGAGACAACCCACCATGTACTCCTACATGGCCTCTCACCGCTACCTTTACCAAATCGTGTTCACACACTTAGCTCACACACAGTAGGACATGTTCACACGCCTCTGATTCATCCTCGATGAATCAGACCTGACTCAACTCTAAGCAGTAGCAGGCATGACAAACAAGCATGAATGAGTAGGCACAACAGGGCTCAAACAACTCCTACTCATGCTAGTGGGTTTCATCTATTTACTGTGGAATGACAGGTCATGCAAAGGATAAAGGGGTTCAGCTACCGCAGCAAGTAACAGTTGAATCGATGTTGTCCTAATGCAGTAAAAGAGAGCAGGAGCGAGAGAGTGGGATTGTATCGGAATGAACAAGGGGGTTTTGCTTGCCTGGCACTTCTGAAGATAACATTGAGTCTTCATCAGTGTCAACGATCACATCATCGGTATCACGTCTATCGAGAGGGGACCAATACCGGCAACACAGAAGGGAACACAATCAATGCAATGCACAATATGATGCATGATCATGACATGGCAAAATGAATGTGTTTTGGCTAATGCAACTAGCAACAGATTAAATGAAGTTGGTTTGAATACAAGATTCAAATTCAAACTCCATATGTGATTAAGTAAATGCCCTTTATATGATTTGTGCTAAACAGCAGCCATAAGTTTTTCTAACATGCATGAAAATCGTACAGATGGATTCCTTGAATTTTTCTGATAATTTTTTATATATAATTTATTTAATTTGGAGTTACGGTTGATTTTCTATGAATTTTAGAAGTTTATACAATTTTCTGGATTTTCAGATTTATTTTAAATCCAGAAAATCATTTAATGCGTCAGCATGACATCACCTTGACGTCATCAGGTCAACGGGGCAGATTCAGGTCAAACCTGACCAGTGGGGTCCACTGGTCAGTGACTGGGGCTGCTTAGTGCCGCTGACGGGTGGGCCCAGTCAACGGCCACGCCAGCACGGTCAAAACTGACGCGTGGGGCCACTGCAATTAGACTAAACTAAACAGAAAAATACTAATCCTAATTAGGCGCAGGGGCCCACATGGCAGTGGCTCATAGGGTGATTAGCCCCTAACTAAGGCCACATCGGCCCGCCGGAGTTGGCCGGCGGTGACCACAGAGCACGGCGGAGCACGCCGGACTTGCGCTAGGGGCATCGGATCGACGCGCCAAGGGCACCAGGAGGTAGCCCGCGCCCGTGCGCATCTAGGGGGACCAACGGGAGGTGCGGGGGTGACCGGGGTTCGCCGGAGTGGAGCCCGAAGCGGCGACCGGAGTTCGGCCATGTGCGGGGTTGGGCTGCGGCGCGTTAGGAGAGAAACTGATGGTCCAGACGGCATCCGCGGGCCACCAGAAGCGCGCTGGTGCCACGGGTTCGAGCAGAGGGGCTCGGGTCAGGAGAGCTACGCGGCCATGGCGGACGGCGGTGCTCGGGAATGTGGCCGGGGTGCTACGGCACGGGAACGAGCAAAATGAAGGAGGGGAAACAGAGTGGAGCTCACAGGGGTTGCGACGGTGGCCTCGGGGAGCTCGGGGAGGCACCGGAGCCGACGAATTTGACGAAGATGGCCGGCGGTCCCGAGGTTGAAGAAGACATCGAGGGCGGTGTTGCGGCACGTCTGGGGCCTCGTGGCTCGTTGAGGAGGTAGAGGGAGGACCGGCGGAGCTCTGGGAGGCGTCGGGGAGCCGTGGGGTGGCCGGTAGCCACGGTGGCTCTCGTCGGTGGCGGCGGCTCCGTTCGGGGAGGGAAACAGAGGAGGGGAGAGTGTTCGGGGAAGAGAGAGGGAGCAGCAAGGGAGGAAGAGGGGCGAGGGGACACGAGGCGTGAGGGGGAGGCTCGGGAACGCCTCGGTGGAAGCAGGAGGTGGCCGAGGCGGCATCGGCGCTCGCCACCGAGCTGCTTCGGTGCGAGGGGAGGAAGATGACAAGGGGGAGGAGGTGGGCTGGGCCGGCCAGGTGGGGGAGCTGGGCCGGCTCTGGTGGGCTGCACGGGTAAGGCCAGGTAGGCTTTCTGCTCCGTTTTATATAATTCTGTTCTGTTTTTCTTTTATTTAATTCTTTTGCCACTGTTTTGAATTAAAAATAACAATTCAAACAATGCCAAAGCTCCTCTGAATATTTTATATTGCTAGATGGACTTTTCCAAAAGCTTATAAAATATTTCAGGGGTATTTGAAATTATATTCTAATTATATGAATATAATTCAAATTCAAATAGCTAATGATTTAAATTCAAAGTCCCAAAAATAAATCCTTAAAAATGTTCATTATTTTGGTTGGATCAAAACCCTTGCCAAAAATATTAAACATCTAAGAAGAGCATTTTGGAAGCAATGAATGAGATTTTTAGGGTTTTTGCCCTTCTTTTATTTAGGGTTTTGAGGCTTCCAAATTTCCTCAGTTCAAGTTTCAAAATTTAAACATGATGCACACATGAAGCTAGCCTAGAGCACTACCAGCAGCTAGGGATGTGACAACTCACCCCCACTAAACAAGAATCTTGTCTCGAGATTCAAGCGTAGGGTAAGATGAAGGGGAAACGCAAACTAGTATAATCTTCACGATCCAGGTTGCACTTCAAATGAACATTGATTTGAACACCATCTTTGTCTTGTCGTCTTGCTCTGAGAACTCCAGCTAACATGACAAGAAGAGGAAAGGAAAACTCTAGAAGGATTAATCTTCTTAAAGAACGAACAACTCAGGATTAACTCACGGAATGGGACATATGACCATCTCTCGGGTTGAGACACGAGATAAACATCAAGAGGGGTGGAGAGAAACGGATGACGAAGGTTCACTAGGTAGACAACGATTCCACACCTAAGAAGGTGGGTAAACGATTGTCCACGTAGCGAGGAGTTGAGTTGCCATGATACCACGACGAAACATCCTGAAGGAGGGTGATTCGTAGATTATCCCCTTAAGTGGCAAAAAGAATTACCTTTGATTCAGAGATCATTGAAACTCTTCATACCAGCCTAAGGCAATTCACAATGATCGTTTGGAGGGGGTCGGTAGAATGGCATACTCGGACTTGGATGATGTGGATTACCTTGTTGAAGACAACGCAATGGATGAATTTGCTTATCACCGGAAATGGAAGAGACCCATGGTAGAATGGCACATTGGCGGTGTAAGCTGGGAACAAAATGCAAATGCTGGGAATGATTCTGGTAACTGGGGAAGAACCCAACAACAGAGAGTGAATTCACCGTTTGAAAAGATCATAGCATTGCCGAGGGAACTGAGAGCAAACCCAGTTAGTGCCGATGAAAACACCTAGCACTTGTGCGTGCTCTCAAGAACTTGAGCAATTCCATAATCATCAAGGTTTTACCAACATCCGCGTCAAGGATCCTGGCAACACAACATACCACCATGATGAACAACGATGGACGACGCAGATGCATAGGAAGATAACATCAACTCAGATTTCACCCTAGCGAGGCCAAGGAAACAAAATCTGGATGATCGACCGAGAGACATTTAGCACTCCGCTTCTAATGTTCTCCTTGATGTGCTAGCGTAATCCACCCATAGATATGGTTTGATAACTAAAACATCAAGTACAGGTCGGACTTCGGGAGCAATAGAATCCATAAGGAACAGTTACGGAGGTAAATCCTACGAAATCCTTATGGGTAGGTGGCCAACTTCCTCAAACAAGATACTACAATAATAGGTCTTCCGGCTGGGTGTGTTGGCCACGACATCCACTTTACCGGTTATCGAGGGACCAATATTATAGTTCTTGGGAAATATTCCAACCATCATATCTGCCTGAGACTCAGATCTGGTTGGTGTCAGGATATTCCAGACTCATCGAGTCTAGGAAGAAAAATGAAAGTTTGCAACACAAATCGACGAGATGACGTTGCGAGATTCTTAGGAAATGAACTACGATAGCAAGCTCCAAAACATGAGCTGGTTCTGCTACAACATGTGAACACGATGTCTAAGACAAGCATGACCACAAGTAGTCTTATAATAAACACTACCGAGTTCAAGAGGGGGAACCATCATTAATGACATCGAAGTCTCCACGCGTGGAAGTCCAAAGAGTTCACCTTGGACAGACTCCTTTATCTGTGAACAACTCAATCAGTGGCTTGGTGTGCTAGGATATACATATGGAATGAAGATGATCAGTCTAACAGACCACAGAATTCTTCGCACATGCATGACTGACTTGGGATGATTCCAAAGGAGGCAAAACAAGCCTTCTCAAATTCATGGCGGCAACTTGCATCAAAATGCACGTGAATCAAAGGAAGTCACTCCTTTCATCAAACAAGTACTTCATGAGCTAGCATGAAGAAAATGCTTTCAAAAGTTCCCAACACTAACTTAATGTTCAACAACATCATGGAGGAGATAAGGATGTTTTCAATGGGCTCAACAACAACTCATCGGAATTTCCATATCACTGGACTTCCACCATCATGTGAACACGGTGATAGCATTGATCAGACCCAAAAGATATAATGGTGTATGCTCGAGGGATCAACCACGAGTAAGACAACATTACGAACATCGTTGGTTCTGACTTGATTTGACTATAGCCCACACTCAAATCAAAGGATTGATAAGACAATAGGTCCAGCAACTGATCACAGGGACCAATCGATGAAGATATCATCTTTCTTCAACACACACTACACAAGAATATCCCTTTGGAACGAACTAAGTCAGGCAAGCTTTTATCTTCCAACTCTCCAAGTTGTTGTCCAGCTTAACCAACTAGCTCAGGGATATCTAACACCAATTCTTGGAAAGAAGGTGGTTCATAAGAAACCAACTTGATCACGAGCTCAACACAGCGGTCAGGTGACAACCTGGTAATACTTCCGAGAAGATCTTCGGAAAATCACGAACCACCGATATGTTGCTAAACTCGAGAACAATCTTGCTTTTTGAGGCAAGACGATATGATCAATAAGCAAGGATTGGCACTATCCTAACTCACTGATCGGAGAGTGCACCAGAAATAAGGACTAGGTAGCACAATCAACCTTAGGGTGACGATTCAATAATCAACACGCTAAGAATGAGGTTATCGTCCATTTAACTACCAAGCAACAAAGTTGCTAGCAGTATTGATTTCACACGCCACGATCCACTTGTCGGCATTCCGGTTACAATAACACAGGAACCGAGGAATGAACAGTGATGGCAAGAAGTATCACTGTACCAAGAGTTCATAGGATGGTGTGCAATTCCTATAACAATCTCGATATAAAATATGTAATACTCCAAGGTAGAGCAGAACAAAAGCTGGATTAGCAATTTGATCTGCGGAGCACAACTTCTTTGACCCAATCCTGGATATGGATGAGGTACTTGAGTTTGTTTCTCCAAGTCATTCAGGACAGAATGGCTTGACGGACCACAAGGGTAATAGGCATCGATAAACGAACGCACGCATACTCTTGACTATCAATTGATAGACGAAGGTCAGTAGACAACTAAAAAGGGCAACTCAAAGGAACATATAACTTTCTGAGTTGTGGATACATGGGTTGGTATGCCGAACATAGTTCAACATAATTCTTTCGGATAGCCCATGCAGAAAGGTTGAGCTGGCAGAGTCACAATATAGCATGGAGAACTCATCAAGAATAATCCTGTTGTGATATTTCAGTTCAACGAGGAACTTCTGCCATAAGTAGTTCATGGTATTTGGAAGAAGAAGATACCACGGACTTCAAGGACTATCGCAAAGGTTACTAATATCCTAAGGGAGCTAGCAATTACTATCATCATGAAGTAAGTAGAGTGAACCTCGGGTTCAAAACCCAAGGAGTAGAATACCTACTACTAAGTAGCATCACGGGATGCTTTCGAGAATGATGGCCAGAATCATCACACTGGGAACACAAATCATAGCTAAATTACTAGATGATCCCCTAAGACACCTAGGGTCATAATATTATCTCCAACATATACGCCGAGGTAACAAAGTACCTCAACTCACCGATTAGTGTGGTTAATCTGGCCCAAAGGAACCTCGAAGCGGGAGGAAGGAATTTTGCAAATGCTTCAGACTATTTAGAAACCTGGGATGACTCGGACAGCATAACGGCTGCAAATGCTCAGAAAAGATTTGAGACATTCACAAAAATGGTGGCATAACCACTCAGAAGCACAATATCAAGGTCTCGAGATCAACAATAATCATACAAAAGTAGTAGGAACTGAAACGAGGCTTAAGTCCAACAATCTATAAGTCTACGGATTAGTAGCACGTGATCCTGATGGAAAGAAGAGATAGCCTAGTTCTTAATCCCCGTAGAGGAGAAGATGATGACTCAGATCAGAAGGCCATGAGGTATAAGGAGTAAAAAGAGCCTTACGTTCCATCCCACAATCAATTCCCTTATATAACTAAAGAATTTCTAGACTCAACTTCGACCAGTATGGCTTGGTAATCCTACAGGCAGTCAAGCTCTGATACCAACGCTGTCAGGACCCCGACTCAATGCCACATAGATCTAGCATGTAACACTTCATATCACTTTGCGGCCTCACGCACGGTATTCCCACGGGTGTCGCCTTACCTTTACCCGGGACCGTTTGCGCCTTTTGGCACACGTATATGACAGTGTCGCTAGCATCCATATGATAAGGAGCCCGGGCTGACATGGCTAGTCGTAAACCCAAAGTGGCACAAACTTACAGGGACAGGCATTCATGACCCAACATCGAACGTGTCGGTCATCAGCGAGTGAATCCAGGCTGTAGCACTGGACTAGCAGGACTCCGGTGAACCGGGCTGTAGCGAGCTAACAGGACTCTGGTATTCATCGCGTGACATTTCCCCGAAGGGACAGACACAGGAACGAAGAAGGACACATGCCGGCCAGCCTAAGTGTTCCGGAGCAGTAGCAAGCTACCATGGCTCGGTGGAAACACTAGGAGACATTTCCCGGTAAGAGAGGCTACTAAAGGTAAACAACTAGATAGTCAGATCCCACACATACCAAGCATTTCAATAACATACACACAATATGCTCGATATGTGCAATACAACATGGCATCACAAAATGACTCTACGACTCAAGTAGTTTATTCAATAGGCTCCGAGGAGCGAGATATTACAAACATGGGTCTCATGACCCAACATTCAGAGCATACAAAACAAAGCACAAGCGGAAGCTACCATATCTGAGGACAGACATCTATAAATGAAAAAGGCTGAGAAGCCTGACTATCTACCAGATCCTGCCGAGGGCACAAGATCGTAGCTGAGGTAACAAGCTAAACGTCGAAGTCCAAGCGGAACTACTAGTGAGACTGAAGTCTCTCTGCAAAAACATAAAATAGGCAAATGTGAGTACAAATGTACCCAGCAAGACTTACATCAGATCTATCTACATATGCATCATTATCAACAAAGGGGATGGTGGAGTTTGACTGCAGCAAGCCAGCTTTGACTCAGTGGCTAACCTGAACTACGACTGCAAGTAACTCTTTTGAGGTGGCGCACACGAGTCCACATATTCACCATATCAATACACCACTATGGATCCGCTCCCGTCTCCCTACGAGAACGCCATCCATAGCACTCACGCTTATCTTGCGTATTTTAGAGTGTCCACTTTCACTTGTCTATGAACTGTATAAGGGGTCCACGTTTCCATATCCGAGGAATCCGGCTATTCGAATAGATAATGATAACCCTGCAGGGGTGTACTTCTTCACACACGCTCCCGCCACTTACCGCCCTGTACACGTCATGTACCTCAGCAACCTTCAAGCGGAAGCCGGGCGAGGGAGTCGGCCACGACCTGACTAACCGAACAAGTCTCTAGTCCAGGTTTATCGCCTATTCGGGTTCCATCCGCAAGGAGATCCGGCCGGGGTGTCGCTTACGGCCCCAAACGATGTGTGCAGGGTTCCCAAGCCCACCAACCGGGTGCCACTTGGTACACCGGGCCACTGTGCCTAGTCTGTCCCAAGCCCACCTGTACCGGGTGCCACTTGGTAGACTACTAACACTACCTACAAAGACCAGAAACTAGTTGTAACTCCTGGACAGAGATCATGTTGATTAATAAGTCGAGAGGGGCACTTAAGCATTCCAATGTGTGGTAGTAGCTGGTCATGGATCACAAACACAGAACTCAGTTCCTGAGGACGGCTGCAATGAGACAACCCACCATGTACTCCTACATGGCCTCTCACCGCTACCTTTACCAAATCGTGTTCACACACTTAGCTCACACACAGTAGGACATGTTCACACGCCTCTGATTCATCCTCGATGAATCAGACCTGACTCAACTCTAAGCAGTAGCAGGCATGACAAACAAGCATGAGTGAGTAGGCACAACAGGGCTCAAACAACTCCTACTCATGCTAGTGGGTTTCATCTATTTACTGTGGAATGACAGGTCATGCAAAGGATAAAGGGGTTCAGCTACCGCAGCAAGTAACAGTTGAATCGATGTTGTCCTAATGCAGTAAAAGAGAGCAGGAGCGAGAGAGTGGGGTTTTATCGGAATGAACAAGGGGGTTTTGCTTGCCTGGCACTTCTGAAGATAACATTGAGTCTTCATCAGTGTCAACGATCACATCATCGGTATCGCGTCTATCGAGAGGGGACCAATACCGGCAACACAGAAGGGAACACAATCAATGCAATGCACAATATGATGCATGATCATGACATGGCAAAATGAATGTGTTTTGGCTAATGCAACTAGCAACAGATTAAATGAAGTTGGTTTGAATACAAGATTCAAATTCAAACTCCATATGTGATTAAATAAATGCCCTTTATATGATTTATGCTAAACAGCAGCTATAAGTTGTTCTAACATGCATGAAAATGGTACAGATGGATTCCTTGAATTTTTCTGATAATTTTTCATATATAATTTATTTAATTTGGAGTTACGGTTGATTTTCTATGAATTTTAGAAGTTTATACAATTTTCTGGATTTTCTGATTTATTTTAAATCCAGAAAATCATTTAATGCGCCAGCATGACATCACCTTGACATCATCAGGTCAACGGGGCAGATTCAGGTCAAACCTGACCAGTGGGGTCCACTGGTCAGTGACTGGGGCTGCTTAGTGCCGCTGACGGGTGGGCCCAGTCAACGCCCACGCCAGCACGGTCAAAACTGACGCGTGGGGCCACTGCACTTAGACTAAACTAAACAGAAAAAGTACTAATCCTAATTAGGCGCAGGGGCCCACATGGCAGTGGCTCATAGGGTGATTAGCCCCTAACTAAGTGGCCACATCGGCCCGCCGGAGTTTGGCCGGCGGTGACCACAGAGCACGGCGGAGCACGCCGGACTTGCGCTAGGGGCATCGGATCGATGCGCCAAGGGCACCAGGAGGTAGCCCGCGCCCGTGCACATCTAGGGGGACCAACGGGAGGTGCGGGGGTGACCGGGGTTCGCCGGAGTGGAGCCCGAAGCGGCGGCCGGAGTTCGGCCATGTGCGGGGTTGGGCTGTGGCGCGTTAGGAGAGAAACTGATGGTCCAGACGGCATCCGCGGGCCACCAGAAGCGCGCTGGTGCCACGGGTTCGAGCAGAGGGGCTCGGGTCAGGAGAGCTACGCGGCCATGGCGGACGGCGGTGCTCGGGAATGTGGCCGGGGTGCTACGGCACGGGAACGAGCAAAATGAAGGAGGGGGAACGGAGTGGAGCTCACAGGGGTTGCGACGGTGGCCTCGGGGAGCTCGGGGAGGCACCGGAGCCGATGAATTTGACGAAGATGGCCGGCGGTCCCGAGGTTGAAGAAGACATCGAGGGCGGTGTTGCGGCACGTCTGGGGCCTCGTGGCTCGTTGAGGAGGTAGAGGGAGGACCGGCGGAGCTCTGGGAGGCGTCGGGGAGCCGTGGGGTGGCCGGTAGCCATGGTGGCTCTCGTCGGTGGCGGCGGCTCCGTTCGGGGAGGGAAACAGAGGAGGGGGAGAGTGTTCGGGGAAGAGAGAGGGAGCAGCGAGGGAGGAAGAGGGGCGAGGGGACACGAGGCGTGAGGGGGAGGCTCGGGAACGCCTCGGTGGAAGCAGGAGGTGGCCGAGGCGGCATCGGCGCTCGCCACCGAGCTGCTTCGGTGCGAGGGGAGGAAGATGACAAGGGGGCTGGGCCGGCTCTGGTGGGCTGCACGGGTAAGGCCAGGTAGGCTTTCTGCTCCGTTTTATATAATTCTGTTCTGTTTTTCTTTTATTTAATTCTTTTGCCACTGTTTTGAATTAAAAATAACAATTCAAACAATGCCAAAGCTCCTCTGAATATTTTATATTGCTAGATGGACTTTTCCAAAAGCTTATAAAATATTTCAGGGGTATTTGAAATTATATTCTAATTATATGAATATAATTCAAATTCAAATAGCTAATGATTTAAATTCAAAGTCCCAAAAATAAATCCTTAAAAATGTTCATTATTTTTGGTTTGGATCAAAACCCTTGCCAAAAATATTAAACATCTAGGAAGAGCATTTTGGAACAATGAATGAGATTTTTAGGGTTTTTGCCCTTCTTTTATTTAGGGTGTATGAGGCTTCCAAAATTTCCTCAGTTCAAGTTTCAAAAATTTAAACATGATGCACACATGAAGCTAGCCTAGAGCACTACCAGCAGCTAGGGATGACAAAATTGGGCAGCACTCCGGGTCCCGAGCTGTCAGGCTCGAAACCTCCCACGCCCCTAGGTGTTAGATCGGATCAGAATCCGGATTCAGCTAACAACACCCACCTGGACTTAAACCGTCTCTCCCGCATCAGGCAAGAGCCCCAGGAGACTGTACATTGCTACTAGGCCACATTCGTCCTTGCGCTTAACAAGGTCAAGGACTGCCGTGAGGAGGACGTAGTCTCACTCTTCTGCAAAAACTACACGGACAAAGGACTCCTTAATGCTATAAGCCGACGTGACATAGTACACTTCACGGACTTGGCAATCATAGTACAGAAGTACTGTGCGATGGAAAGCACCTGGAAAACTCAAATAGAATTTTGGGACAGTACGGCTCTCACTAAGACCTTTGTCCGAACTAAACGGGCAAACTCTTGTAAGTCGGCCGATCCGACTACAAATAAACCAAAACCCGCCCCAGGGCAGGGAACCATATTGGAAGAATGGCTCAATGGACCATGTAAACTCCACATCACTCCGGACATAACCCCAACCCATAGCCTTAGAGCATGTTGGATACTCCGGCAGGTTGGAAAAAGTGGCGAGGATCTTCTTGCAAGCCATAAAGCAGAACAACAACCCTCCAACAAACACAATACGGTATTAATAGTCTTCGAGACTTCTCCTCAAACAATAGGCGCAAGCGAGCTCATCGAAGCTCCGCTGAAATTTGCCATGTGGCAAAGATAAACCCCTCGAACGACACAACTATAACTTTCAATGCCAATGATGAACCTCGATTCCAGACTGTCCGGGCACCAGCCACTCTGGTCCTTAGCCCAATCGTGGACGGCCTTCGGCTCACTAAAGTACTCATGGATGGCGGAAGCGGATTAAACTTGATCTATGAAGAAATGCTCAACAAGATGGAAATTGATAAAGGCCGCATTGAGCAAAGCGGCACCACCTTCAGGGGAATCATTCCTAGTCGGGAAGCGCGGTGTGCGGAAAAAATCACACTCGACGTGGTATTCGGCACCCCGGAAAATTATAGGTCCGAAGAAATCACATTCCAAGTGGATCTTTTTAGCAGTGGATACCACGCCTTTCTAGGGCGGGACGCGTTTACAAGCTTTCAAGCCATACCCCATTACGGGTACATCAAGCTTAAAATGCCCGGGCCCAATGGAATCATCACTCTAGCCAGTGATCCGGACGTTGCACTTCGCGCCGAAAACAAAAACGCAGCTCTAGCCCTGGAAGCATTATCCGAAGCCCTAGCACCTGAAGAATTAACAAAGCTACGGGTCACCGTGGACAGGGACAACGTGATACTCGACAAGCGACCCAAGTCCACCTCATTTAAATGCGCAGACGAGATTGTCAAATTCCAAGTCCATCCAACGGACCCCACGAAGACAGCTTCCGTCGGGACACAGTTCAGCCCCGCAATGGACGCTGTACTGCGAGATTTTTGCGCGAGCATTGGGACATTTTTGCCTGGCACCCATCGGACATGCCGGGCATCCCACGTGGATTGGCCGAACATAGCCTTAACATACTAAAGGGATACAAACCTGTCAAACAGACCCTAAGGCGATTTTCAGAGCCCAAACGACAAGCAATGGGGGAAGAGCTAGCCAAGCTACTTGAGGCCGGATTCATCAGAGATATCAAACATCCGGATTGGCTTGCAAATTTGGTAATGGTACCAAAGAAGGACAAATCCTGGCTCCTATGCATCGACTTCAAAGACCTCAACAAGGCTTGCCCCAAAGATCCCTTTCCCCTCCCTCGCATCGATCAAATCATCGATGCCACAGCTGGACACGACTCGCTGTGTTTTCTCGATGCATACTCTGGATACCATCAAATAAAGATGGCAGAGTCTGACCAAGCTGCAATAGCTTTCATAACACCATATGGCCCTTTTTGCTTCAACACTATGCCTTTCGGGCTTAAGAACGCCGTCGCAACCTATCAACGCATGATTCAAACATGCCTGGAAAAACAAATTGGCAAAACAGTGGAGGCATATGTGGACGACGTGGTCATAAAAACAAGACACGTCAAAACCCTAATAGATGACTTGAGGCTTACATTCGATAACCTCCGTACATACGACATCAAGTTGAATCCGGAAAAATGCGTTTTCGGTGTCCCCTCAGGGAAATTGCTGGGCTTCATTGTTTCCAATAGAGGAATTGCAGAGAATCCGGCAAAAATCCGAGCTCTGTCTCAGTTGGCTATACCAGCAGACCTCAACCACATCCAGAAACTAGCTGGATGCGTGGCCGCTTTGAGCCGATTTATCTCCAGGTTAGGAGAAAAGGCATTACCTCTTTCCCGCCTCCTTCGGCGCACCGAACACTTCATGTGGACGGATGCAGCTGCGGCCGGACTCGATGAAATAAAGACCTTACTGGCCAGTAATCCAGTCCTAACAGCGCCCAATATCGGCGAGGCTATGCTACTGTACATAGCTGCAACACATCAAGTTGTAAGCGCAGTGCTTGTCGTCGAACGAGAGGTTGACGGATACAAATTCCCGCTCCAAAAGCCGGTTTATTACGTGTCCACGGTCCTCACCCCATGCAAATCCCGATATCCACACTATCAGAAAATAGCATACGCGGTCTTCATGGCATCCCGGAAGCTGCGACACTACTTTCAAGAGTGTTCGATTACGGTGGCCTCCGAAGTACCACTCAATGACATAATAAATAACCGCGACGCTACGGGTCGGATTGCTAAATGGGCTATCGAGCTCCTCCGGTTCGACATAATATACAAACCATGGCGGGCCATCAAGTCGCAAGTACTGGATGACTTTGTCGCCAAATGGACAGAAGCCGAAGTCCCTAAAGAGTACGACGCGTACTCCAACTGATCATGCACTTCGACGGCTCTAAAATGCTGGCCGGATTGGGAGCAGGTGTAGTCCTGACACCTCCCACCGGAGACACGGTCCAGTAGGTCCTCCAAATATTATACACAAACTCCAACAATGCAGCCGAATATGAGGCTTAGTTGCATGGTCTTCGGATGGCAGTCTCTATGGGCATCCAATGCCTGGAAGTGCGCGGGGATTCGAACCTTGCAATATCACAAATAAACGGAGACTTTGATGCCAAGGATCCGAAAATGGCGGCCTACCGTAATGCCGTCCTCAAAATGTTAGCTCAGTTCGAGGGGCTTGAATTCCACCATGTGGCTCGAGAAAACAATCAAGCGGCGGACGTCCTCGCCCGCATCGGCGGTAAACGCGACCCTGTCCCACCTAACATATTCTTGGAAAGGTTGTTCAAGCCATCCGTAGTATGGGAAGGGGAGTCCGGCAATACTAGCACGGATCCGAACACACGCACAGATCCCGAACCATCAGACACAATCGGAGGCTCTGCCACCGAAATAACATCTTCGGCCAATGAAATCATGGCCGTAATCGCCCCGTGGACTAAGCCTTTCTTGGCCTACCTAAATAGGCAGAAGCTCCCCGAAGACCAAAATGAAGCACGCTGCATCGTCCGAAATTCTAAAGCTTACAAAGTCCATGAAGGGGAACTCTATAAGAAAAGCACGACCGGAGTGCTCCAAAGGTGCATCTCCGAAGAGGAAGTGCGGCAGCTGTTGGCTGAAATCCACGCCGGACTAGGCGGGCACCACGCCGCGGCTCGATCACAAGTCACCAAGGCCTTCCGTACAGGCTTCTATTGGCCGACGGCCCGAGCAGACGCACAGGACCTTGTCCAACATTGCGTCGGTTGCCAGCTCTTCGCCAATCAGAGTCATATGCCCCCTACCACTCTCCAAACAAACCCCATAACTTGGCCCGTCATGGTCTGGGGGATGGATATGGTCGGACCTCTTAAAGGGGGAAGCCATAAGAAAAAAATACTTATTGGTCATGGTGGACAAGTTCACCAAATGGATAGAAGCCAAACCAGTCAAAACGGCCGAATCCGGACCAGTAATAGACTTCATATTTGGGGTCGTACACCGATACGGCGTCCCCCACAGCATCATCACCGATAATGGCTCCAATTTCATAGCCGACGAAGTGAAAACTTGGTGCGGCAAAATGGGCATTAAGCTCGACTATGCTTCCGTCTACCATCCCCAAACAAACGGCCAGGTCTTACGGGCAAACGGTCTCATCATGAGCGGCATCAAACCCAGGCTAGTGCGATCCTTGACAGAGTCAGACACCCACTGGGTCGAGGAGCTCGACTCCGTTCTCAAGGGGCTGCGGACCACACCGAATCGTACCACCGGATACACACCATTTTTTATGAAGTACGGCGCGGAATAATACATCATTCGCCACGCGTACGCATGTACGAAGAGAAGGAAGCCGAGCTAAATCGGCAGGATAACTTGGATGCCCTGGAGGAGGAGCGGGACGTTGCAAAGGCCTGCTCCGCATTCTATCAACAGCAGGCTCGACGATACCAAAATAGAGATGTACGGGCCAAAACTTACAATATTGGCGAACTAGTTCTACGCCTACCGGAGAAGAAGAAGGACAAGCTCAAACCCAAGTGGGAAGGTCCCTTTGTCATCGACAAAGTTCTCATCGGAGGAGCGTACTGCTTACATAATGCATCCGATAACAGGCTCGAGCCGAACCCATGGAACGCGGCCAAACTCCGGAGATTCTACGCCTAACGCCGAACTCATTGTTCGTCTCCTTACTCCTTCCCTTTTATTGATGCTCCATCCCTTCTCCTTTCTTGACTTTTTTTCCTTTTCTTTCCTCTTCACACAAAGTATTTAATACAGTACAGACTTCCAGATTACTCCGACTGCACTATGTGTGTAAGCAATACCTGGGGGCTTCCTATACGGAAGCTAAAAATAAATACTCTCATGGCTTTTCGCCCATCACATATGCATTCCTTTTTTCATATGTGCCTTTTCTTCACCATTATATGCATCGATATGAATTAAGATGTGGCCAAGATGGGTTGCCTGGCTCTTGTGTTTATGTCCTACATTCCCGTTAATTCGGCTAGGGCATAAGGGGAGCACCTCTACGATTGTTACTGCCGGTTCAGCCGGATGTGTACCTCAGACTGGGTGAAGCCGAAAGCTAGTTTCCTTAAGAGAATATTCGATCGGTGAACAAAAGATGTATTCGTTTATTACAACGTAAATCCCCAGAAGTCTTGTATCCTGCGCCATCATTCGCAGTGCGGACATGCGCATCGTCGCATGCGTACCTAGGGTAAGGAACCCCTAACGAAATTATTCTCCCTGGAAGATGTTTCTTACTATCCATGTAATATAACATAACTAGTTGGGTACTTGTCTGTTCAAGCACTTATGACCCCTACGCCTGGTTTCCATGCATACCCCGGTTTTGTATATGTGGGGACCCCGACTCATAAGTCGTGATCACCGAATGCACGTGTACAGTGATCCCAGAGATCAATGCTCACTGAACACATAGAAGCTGAATAGCAAGAGTCTTACATCCATACATACCTTCTTACACAAATTATGACCATTATGGTCAAGTCTTACATAGATAAAGCCATAGGGGTTGAATACGAAATAAACTTAAGAAGCGGAAATCTTCGTCGATATGTAGAACCCATGCCAACTTCCTTAATCCTACAGGCATTCTGACTGAGAAACGTCCTAGTTTGCATGTTCATCTCCAAAGAACTCTTCTTTGAACTCCGGTTCTTCAATGCCTGGCCAATTAAATAAACAGTGGCATGACAATGAGTACTTTGAATGTACTCGCAAGCAACCCATGTTTTGGTCCAAGATGTAATAATACATGATATAGGTAAATTTTTGCAGAAAGCTAGTTTTGAGTGCAATGACATGTTCAACCACTTGTAAGACATGCATCAGGAGAATTCAAGTAACCATGAGGACAAGTTACAGATATCAACATAAATAGAGTGGGAATCAACCCAACTCAATCATGTCAAGTCCTTTGACTTGACCCAAGTAGTTCTCCCCACTTCTCGAAACACACACTGGTTTGTAAACATGTGGACGTAGCCCAAGAGCGGTTACCCAACTGTCCTTGACCATGGACACGGCTATTCGAATAGTTTTACACTCTGTAGAGCTTGCACACTTTACCCACAAGATCCGGGGAACTTCCGTGTCATCCACGACCCGCAATACCTCAAGTACCCGGGGTAAGCACCCGATCACTATCTTTCCCTAGACGACACTAACAAGGAGTCCACTCGTTGTTCCGTATCCTCATGATGTACATCATATGAGACTCACTCGAGATCGTAACATCCGAGAGGGGACACAACGGTGTATCCGGTGCCCTGTGAAAACAGTCATGGCCGCCCTACATGGCACGACCCCATCCCGAGAGAGAGCACCAACTCTCCCCCGTCACTGGTAATGCAGGATCCAAGCTAGTATCGGCCTAGGTATTTAATAATGCCCTTTCCCATCCAAGGGTAGAGTGGTTGCGCATGTAAGATTGGAATAACGGTCGCAACTTAAACCAATCCGTTTTGAAAACAACACACACTTGTCTTGGTACACCACTTCGTCATCAAGTGGCTACCCAACTCATCATCTTCCTCAGGCATAAGTGGCACCCGATGGGGTTTTCGAAAAGTCCTTTGAAAATACTTTGTCTCCATCACCATGCATATTCCCGTCCCTTTTTGCGTAGCACTACTTTAGCATCCTATCTACTCCCACCAGCATAACCCTCATAGGAAGGTAGGGTCATGCATAATGCAAGTATCAATGAGGAAGTACGGTGGCAAACCATCAAAGTGGTTACCACCTCATCATGATTCTGTTGCAACAACAATATGGTGCTATACGACATGCATAAAAAGGGTTTCATATACATGGTCAAAGGGCTGCTTGCCTTGGTCTTCAATTTCTTCAAATCCTTCTCCTTCTTCTTCTTCAGCAACTTCGTCTAATACGGGATCTAAACGTTGCAAGAAAATAACGGAAAAATAAGACAATAATAAAAATAGAAAAGTCAAAGTGCTCAGAAAAATGTCAACTCATTTTTGTTAAATATTAGGTGAAAACTAAGAAGGGGAAAATTCCTAGTTTTGGATTTGGAGTTAAGGAATACTGGAAATGGATTTTCAAAGAAGGATTTAAATGCTCAGATTTAAATTTAAATTTGAACAGTACAAAAAAGTGTGATGGATGCGAATGAAGGTTACATCAATAAATAGGTGGAATTATTTTAAGATTTTAGGAGTTGGAATTATTCCATTTGGATAAATATTGTATCCTGTGGAATTTTTATGAAACAGAAATAAAAAGAAAAAGAAAAGCGGCACTATGCCACAGCGCCTGAAAGGCCATAGTGCAGCAGGCCCAGATGGAAAAGCGGCCCAGGCGAGCCAGCGTGCGCGGGCCAGGTTTTTTCTAAACCTGACGGGCGGGGCCCAGCTACTAGTGCGAGAAAGAGGGGGCGAGGGAGAGGTTAGGATGACAGGAGGGGCCCACCTGTCATCTCTGACCACGTGACCAGAGGGCTGGCGTGCTCACCGGCAGCGATGCAAGGCACGGTTGGTCGAGCTGACAGCACGGTTGTACTCAGCATGGAGTCGCCGTTCGGGTGGTGGTGGTGGACGTCGCCGGAGTTTCCTGGCCAGCAATGAGGAAGCACGGCGAGGTGCATCGGGCGGTGGTCTTTCCGGTCGACTCCGGCTGCAAACGAAGGGGAAAAGGAGGGGGAAGGAGTCAGGGGCTCGCTGCGGTTCCAGATCGAGCGAAAGGAGCGGCGGAGGAGGCTCTTACCACGCAAACACCGGTGACCCGAGGCGGCGGCGCTCGCCTTGTTCCCGAGCACAGAGGGGGAGAGGGGAGCTGGGGATCTGCTGGTGATCGCTAGGTGGCGAGAGAGCTCAAGGGATGTAGAGAACGGGGTCCGTGTGGCCTTAAATAGGAGGGGCGCGGTGCACCGTGGCTCGTGCGCCGGCGAGCTTCTAGCCCTTGCTGGAGGCCACGGGGGCGCGCGTGGGCGTGTCTGGGGCGTTTTTGGAGGTGATCCACAGCCAGTGGAAGGAAGAGAGGGACCAGGAGGGGCCAGAGGTGCCGCACATGTGAGTGTGCTCATTGGAGCTCTTGGGCGGCCATGGCGCGCGTGTGAGGGAGGCCGTAGGAGGGAGAAGGAAGAGGGGGACCTAGGCTTAGCGTGCTGCGGACACCGAGGTGCATCGTCGGGCACACTGGGGAGGCCCGAGGTGGCCGGAGGTGGTTGGCAGGGGGCGTCTACAGTGCGGGAGCGCACTGTAGCGCGCTCCAGAGCATGCAAATGGCCGGCATGGCATTTTTGGCAAAGTGGGCACGGCCAGGCATATCTGGTAGCTCTAGGGGGAAGTAAAGAAGAGGGGAGGAGCATTGGATGCCCTGGGGATCCAGTAGGAGAGGAGTGGGGTTGAGAGAGAGAGGGAAAGGGGCTGTCCAGAGTGGTAAATGAGGTGGTTTCACCCCTCAATCATTCAGGTGAGATGCAGCCATTGTTACTGGAGGTAGAGGAGGACTTGGAGGGGCTGTGGTAAAAAGTGGAGGCCATGGAGAAGATTGGAAGTGGTAAGAATTGTGTTTTTAGATAAATGGCAGAAGGTGTTTGTTGTTGATTTGGGAAAGAAGATGAACTCCTCTCGTCATAAGGCTTGACAGGGCAAAATGGCATGAGAAAATAAGAGGTTCCACCAAGATTGAGTTTATTTGGCAAAGTTGCTAATGCAACTTTTGTAAACCCTAGAAATTAGCAAAAATGAACTTGCGTAGATCTAGTTGAGCAAATCACTTATCCTTGATGCACCACTTGGTGTAGTGGCCTCATTTGGTCATGTGAACATGCTCACAAAAGTTGAGAGCAAAATGAGAAAGTTGACAATGTAAAGTTGTTCAAATTTGATTCTGGTCAGAGATGGTTTTGAGGCACTTTGATCAAGATATCCTTTTCTCCAACTTGTTCCATTTGGTCAAGATGCATGAGTAGACCATTGGAGCATGTGCAACAAGTTTCAGAACATTCGGACATGTTTGGCAATGTAGAGTTGCTCAAACTTCAAAATGGACAGAAATGGTCTTGAAGGGATTTGGTGATGTTATGTTGTTCACCAAGACATGAGGCTTTGCAAGATCATCCAATATGTCTTATGTGACATGCTAGAATTTTCTTGGAATTTTTAGAGAATATTTACTTTGTAAATATTTCAAAATCATGAAATACCAAAAAAGGGTTTTTGAGGGGTTTGACCAATATTTTGAACATGACCATGTGTTGGAACTCTTATATGTGGACAATATATGTCCACTGAGTTTCCCTTAATTTTCACAAATATTTTTAAAGTGTTAAAATAATTTTAACCTATTAAAGACCATTTCTGGCCTAAAGAAAAAGCCTTTAAATAAAATAGGAAAGTAACTTTTAAAATTATATTTTTGTGGTTTATGGGAATCCTATATCTAATAGGTTTCAAATATACCCTTTGAAGTGTTTGTCATACGCCAAATCAAGTACTTGCAGTGCAAACCTCAATTCAGGGGTTTTTGGAAAACTAATTTTTGAAAATGCTATTTGGCCAAATTATTTTTGTAAGAAAATTCTATATTGTACTATACACATGGTATGATCATTGGGCAGAAGTTTTGGATCAAGAAAATGAAGTATAGAAGGTGAAGCTATGTTGACTTTTAAGAGCACTTGAAAACACAGAGAGAAAACCAACTCAAATAAAAAGTCAAATAATGCAAAAGCTTTTGTCAAACCACACTTTATCATGATTTATCATCTTAAGTGTTGTTCCATGAAAATCAGGGTGTGACAGTATAACTAAGCGGGTATTCGGACACACCTCAGACTGTAGGATCTGGGAATTGAAGCGAAAAGGTCTGCCATGATAGATGATTTTAATCTGGCTAGGGGCTACTTATGCCCATTGAATTACACAGTCACTTGGACTGACTATATTCCTCCTCTATACCGTCCAACAGGCTATCTAGCTTACAATCCTGTTGAGAATACTTGGCGCCTAACTCTACCTGGTCATATACCAGACTCACAAGAATTTCTTGCCCATCGGGCCCCGCCGGTCCTACTTCGGCCATATGGTTTGGGTCCAGCTTGGTGTAGCGCGTCTTCACCATAGCCTAGGCTTCTCTTGCACCTTGCCGGCAAGCTGACATCTTACACAATCGGAAGCACCGCCGTGCTCCTTGAAGCATGTCCACAAGCTCCCCCATGCCATTCGGCAGTAAGCTTGATGGACACAAGGCCTGAGCAACACCCTGCATCACTTGCCGAGCTCGCTCGTGCAGTTGGGAGAGGTCTTTAAGCAAATCACTTGTAGATGAGGGCATATCCTCCTCAGGGTGACCCGTTAACATTCCTGTAAGCAAAATACTTTCAATATACTTCCTCGTCGAACTATACTACAGTTCATCTATGCACTTACCATAAATGCCGCGTCGAAGCCTTTTGTTCTCCCTCATGAAGTCCGCCAGCTGAGCACGGACGTCTTTTAACTCCACGTCCAGCTAGAGTTTGGCATCTTGAAGATTGTTCTTCTCCTGCCTAACTTGCGTAAGAATATGCTCACCAGCCTTTAGCTTCCTTTTGAGATGCGAGTCGTCATCCCTTACGCCCTCTGGATTCAGCCCGGGATTGTCTGCAAAATTTTCTGTTAGACTTGTTATACCAACCATTTACTAACTGGTGCATCTTCATACAATTGAGACAAATGTTACCAGATGAGGCCTTCTGGGATTCCTCTAACTTGGCAACCGTGTCCCTCAGCTGGGCCTTGCATTCCTCCAGCTCCCAAGCCAATTGTTCATTTTTATCTACAAGGACCTGTGCATAAATTGATCCTTCAAACAGTTGTTCCAACCATTTCAAGTCTCAGGGGCTACATTTATACATACCTATCAAAATTTCTTACCCGTATATCTTTGGTATACTGGTTCGTCGCTCGGGCAAGCCCGCCTTGAGCAGCTCGGATGTATGCGTCTCCCGAATTGAAGGCATTAAATGCCTCTTCGGAAAAGATGTTGTTCCGAAGCACGGCCCGTCGGCGCCGGTGATTCATGGCGCTCTCTACTTCGGAGTTCGTGGCCGAGAGCATATCCGCGTCCTCTGTCGGAGAACTATGCGTCATTGGCCCCGTGTTCACCTCCACTCTCGAAGCCGGTTCTGGAATCCGGCTGGTGGAGGCGTGATCAGCGGGATCCCCGGATATAGTCCGGGTACTCCTCTTCCTGCCAGGACACGAAGGGCGTTGTTATACTTTAAATACCATAATCATAGGACAGGTTTTTACCTTACCTCTGCAGCGGCATGTCGACCTTTACCGCCTTCCTCTTGAGCCTGCCTGATCCGGGTGCCCGTGGCCGACGAGTCCCTAGGGGCTCGGCCCCACGCTCCGTCTGTCGTTTCTGCAAGAAACACGACACTTCAAGGGTAAGGCACGACATCTGAAGGGAGTCCTCTTCGGAGGATAGGGTTTTTTCAGTTTGGCTTACACGCGACGTAGGTAGCAGTCCGGGATAGTCGGCAATAATGGGCACTGAGGCGCCATCACAGCTCGTTTGATAAAATATCCCGTTGACAAGCTCCACGGTAATATCCGGATCTTCTTCGAGTCCTGGATCTAGGGCCCTTACGGGGTCCTCTGGCTGCCGGGAAGGGCTGGAAATTCCTTCTAAGGCCCTCTTTAGTTCCTGTTCGGAAATACTGAGGCAGGTAATCTTAGTGAAGAACGCCACAATAAGTGAAGCGGGGAATGGAATGAAGACTTACCCAGTTTGGGGGGTTGTGCATGGCGAATCCGTCCCCTGGTTTAATGCGAAGAAATTCTTCCTCTTCCCATTTATATAAATCGGACAATATCCTTGCCAGAGCGGTGGCGGAGTCCGGACCCTTACAGCCGCAACGGGTGGCGTCGTCTTCCCCGTTGAAGTGCCACATGGGCTTCCCCTGATATTGAAGCGGTTGCACTCCCTGCATTATGCATATTGCCATGACCTCGACTATCGTTAGTCCGGATTTGGCCAGTAACTTTATCCTGCTCATCAAGAAATGTATTTCCCTGGTATCCTCCTCTTGGGGGCCCCGGGGGCGCCAAATTAGACTGGATTCGGAAGGGGAACGTCATCAATGTAAAACCACCCTGAAGGCCAGTTCTCTGGTGCCGTCTTGGGAGTGCCGGATAGGTATCCGGTCTCGACAATGCACCATACTTCGGCCCCGCCAACTTGACATAGGGATTCTCCCTGGGTGCGGGGGACAAGGCAGAACAAATTCTTCCATAACCCGAAGTGAGGTTCGCAGCCTAAAAATAGCTCACAAAGGGCGACTTACCCTGCTATGTGTAGTACGGAGGCAGGGGTAAGGTTGTGCAACTGGAGGCCGTAGAACTCCAGGAGCCCGCGCAGAAACGGGTGGACGGGAAACCCGACACCCCTTAACAGATGCGGGATAAAGCATATCCACTCCTTTGGAGATGGATTCGGAGATCCCTCCGCTTGTTCCCCTCCATTGTAGGTGGCTATTCTGGCTCGAACGGGGACCATAAACGCCGGTGGGAGAAATCCTTGGGTTTCTAACTTTACCAAACGTCTATGAGGAACTGAACACTCTTCCCAATCCCCCGACTTGGAGCGAGGAGAGCGAGCAGAAGAGCTGCGACGACCGGCCATGTGGGAATGGTTTTTTCCAGAGCGCTCTGTGGGATGCTTGCTCGAGGGGGGAGAGTGAGGTTTGGATCTGAGAATTTCCGTCTCTTCAAATAGACGGCCCGCTGGAAGGATCACGGGTGGCAAATGCAAAAATGCCTCGTCTCCTCGCATTCGCTTGACACGTGGAGATGGTCATTATTGAGGCACTGAAACCTAGGAGTGCGACATTGATGGGAAACCGGACACTATTCATCGTGCTAGGTACATTGGAGTATTCATAGAAGGAACCCGCCTTGCAATGCCAAAGACAAGACTGTGCGCCGGACTCATCTTCAATGAAGCCTGGTTCAGGGGCCACTGAGGGAGTCCTGGATTAGGGGGTATCCGGACAGCCGGACTGTATACATCGTCCAGACTATTGAAGCGTGAAGATACAAGACTCAAGACTTTGGCCCGTGTCCGGATGGGACTCTCCTTTGCGTGGAAGACAAGCTTGGCGATCCGGATATTGTATTTCCTTCCTTGTAACTGACCCCTGTAAACCCTAGCCCTCTCCAGTGTCTATATAAACCGGAGAGGTTGGTCCTTAGAAGGCCGATCACAATTACAATCATACCATCATAGGCTAGCTCTTACGGTTTAGCCTCTACGATCTCGTGGTAGATCTACTCTTGTACTACTCATATCTTCAATATTAATCAAGCAGGAAGTAGGGTTTTACCTCCATCAAGAGGGCCCAAACCTGGGTAAACATTGTGTCCCTTGCTCCCTGTTACCATCAGCCTAGACGCACAGATCGGGACCCCCTACCCGAGATCCGCCAGTTTTGACACCGACAGCATCCACAAGCTTAGGCTTTTGGCTATTCTTGATTATCTTGGGGTTCCATGGGCATCCCCAAGCTTAGGCTCTTGCCACCCTTTATTCCATAGTCCATAAAAGCTTTACCCAAAACATGAAAACTTCACAGCACAAAACTCAACAGGAAATCTTATAAGCTCTGTTAGTGAAAGAAAACAAAACCACCACATAAGGTACTGTAATGAACTCATTCTTTTTTTATTTTGGTGTTAAACCTACTGTATTCCAACTTCTCTATGGTTTATAAACTATTTTACTAGCCATAGATGCATCAAAATAAGCAAACAACACACGAAAAACAGAATCTGTCAAAAACAGAATAGTCTGTACCAATCTGTAACTAACGCAAATTTATGGAACTCTAAAAATCCTACAAAAATAGGACGTCCTGGAAAATTTGTTTATTGATCAGCAGAAAAAATAATCAACGCATAAGCACGTTCCTGTGATTTAACAAAATTATATTCGTGCGCGCACAGTTTCTGTTTTTCAGCAGAATCAAATCAACTATCATCATAGGTTATCCTATAGGTTCTACTTGGCACAAACACTAACTAAAATATAAAAACACATATAAACATAAGGTAGATGCAAGATTTATTACTAAACAGGAGCAAAAACTAACAAACATAAAGAAATCTGGGTTGCCTCCCAACTAGCGCTATCGTTTAACGCCCCTAGTTAGGCATAAAAGCAAAGATAGATCTAACGAGTGTCATCTTTGGCACTAAATTCGTAAGTAGAGCGCTTGTGATCTCTAGGGATTTCTCCCCTTTTATAAATGGCTAAACCTTTAGGCAAAAAAATCAAGAAATTCATTGGTAGCAAAAGGTTCCTTAACGATAGAGAGACAATTGGGAATAACCCTTATGGATTTGAGATCCGCGTCTCCCTTACTAGAAGATTCACCCTTATTTTTAGGAACATAAATAAGCTTGGTAGTTTTAGTAGAGTGTTTTGGAGTGTTTTTCATGGGGGAAAACACGGAACCTAAGTTTGTAATGATGTCCTCAAGTTTACCGATTCTTGCAGAGTCTAGATCTATTTTTTCATTGACTATAGGTTCTTTTTCTTTAAGATTTTTCAAAGTAACTCCAACCGTAGATCCAAATTGGGTAATATGATTATGAATCTTTTTATACAAATTTTCAATCAACTCAATAGTGGCAATCTTATTCTCAACAATCTCAAGCCGTTTCATAACGTGTTCTAAAGTTAAAACAGTTCCATTGATCAAAAGAGGTGGTGGGCCAAAGAAATCTAACATAGCATTATAAGCATAAAACGTATGGCAACTCATGAAATCACCTCCGGTAGCAATATCAAGAACACATCTATTCCAAGGAGTAATGCCTACATAAAAATTGCGGAGAAGAACGGAAGTAGCAACCTTCCTAGTAGCTTTATATTGGGAATTGCAAATTCTATGCCCAACATCTTTTAATTTTTCTCTCTCCCTTTGCTTAAAATTGAGAATTTCTTGTTCGGGAGTGAGAATAAGGATAGGAGGACTAGCCATAACGACAAGGTAAACGAACTAACACACGAGCAAATGGAAAAAGGCAAGCGAAATGAGAGGAGGAGATTGGGAAAGAGAGGGCGAATAAAACGGCAAGGGTGAAGTTGGGTAGAGGAAAACAAGAGGCAAATGTCAAATAATGTAAATGCGAGGGAGATGGGTTTGTGATGGGTACTTGGTATGTTGACTTGAGCGTAGACCTCCCCGGCAATGGCGCCAGAAATCCTTCTTGCTATGTCTTGAGCCTGCATTGGTTTTCCTCAAAGAGGAGAGGGTGATGCAGCATAGTAGCGTAAGTATTTCCCTCGGTTTTTCAGAACCAAGGTATCAATCCAGTAGGAGGCTCCTCAAAAGTCCCACGCACCTACACAAACAAACTGAGAACTCGCAACGAACGCAATAAAGGGATTGTCAATCCCTTCACGGCCACTTGCGAAAGTGAGATCTAATAAATATAGTATAATAAGATAAATATATTTTTGGTATTTTATAATATAGATGCAAAAAGTAAAGATGCAAATAAAAGTAGATTGGAAGCAAATATGATAAGAGATAGACCCGGGGGCCATAGGTTTCACTGGCTTCTCTCAAGATAGCATAAGTATTACGGTGGGTGAATAAATTACTGTCGAGCAATTGATAGAAAAGCGCATAGTTATGAGAACAGAGTAACGCATTAAGCAAGATGACATGATGTAGAGGGATAAACTCAAGCAATATGATATAAACCCCATCTTGTTATCCTCGATGGCCACAATACAATACGTGCCTTGCAACCCTTTCTGTCATTGGGTAAGGACACTGCAAGATTGAACCCAAAGCTAAGCACTTCTCCCATGGCAATAAAGATCAATCTAGTAGGCCAAACCAAACTGATAATTCGAAGAGACTTGCAAAGATAACTCAATCATACATAAAAGAATTCAGAGAAGATTCAAATATTATTCATAGATAAACTTGATCATAAACCCACAATTCATTGGATCTCGACAAACACACCGCAAAAAGAGTTTACATCGAATAGATCTCCACAATAGAGGGGGAGAACATTGTATTGAGATCCAAAAAGAGAGAAGAAGCCATCTAGCTAATAACTATGGACATGTAGGTCTGTGGTAAACTACTCAGAACTCATCAGAGGGGCAAGGATGTTGATGTAGAAGCCCTCCGTGGTTGATTCCCTCTCCGGCAGAGTGCCGGTGAAGGCTCCAAGATGAGATCTCGCGGATACAGAAGGTTACGGTGGTGGCAATTGTGTTTCGTCTTGTTCCTGGATGTTTTTGGGGTATGTAGGTATATATAGGAGGAAGAAGTACGTCGGTGGACGCCCGAGGGCCCCACAAGACAGGGGGGCGCGCCCTATAGGGGGGGCGCGCCCTCCTATCTCGTGGGAGCCTCGACAGCTTCTTGACTTGCACTCCAAGTCCTCTGGATCACGTTCGTTCCAAATATCATGCTCCCGAAGGTTTCATTCCGTTTGGACTCCGTTTGATATTCCTTTTCCTCGAAATACTGAGCTAGGCAAAAAAACAGCAATATGGGCTGGGACTCCGGTTAGTAGATTAGTCCCAAAAATGATATAAATGTGTCAAATAAAGCCCATAAACATCCAAAAGGGGTAATATAATAGCATGGAACAATCAAAAATTATAGATACGTTGGAGACATATCACGGCCTCCAAGACACCAACACCGGCACCCACAGCATGCTCTTCTCAGGTTGTGCGTGACGAGCGGCGCCGCTCTGCTGGTGACCCTGGGCGCCGTCCTGGGAAGAGTCCCATGCGCCTTTCACATGATGAGGAAGGCCAGCATGCACGCCGAGGTGCTGACGGAGGTGGCGAACGGCTGCGGGGCCGTGACGCGGCTCCTTCTAACGCGGTTAGAAGTCGAGGCGCATCGCGGTCCACACACCTTTCGCCACCACCCACGCCAGCAAAAGCCCTAGCACGCGCGCAGCTGCTCATCGATTTTCCTCCCGCCGTGAAGAAGCTCGACGAATGGAGGGCCACCGTCCAGAGCCTCGTCGGCATCGCCAACAACGACAAGTTGCGACCGGCGGGCCCCATAGGCCGTCGCTCCGTCGGGCCACCACATGCCAGCGGAGGCTGGGTCGGGGGCGATGCGGCCACGGTGCACTCCCCTCCTCCATCCCGACCACCGCGAGTGTTGTTCCGTCGCGACAACACTCGTGATGATATCTCCATAGCGTCGTCCGACCCACGAACCCACCGCGATCAACGCCAGGTTCTTCGGGAGCGAGTTCATGAAGATGCTCAAACTACCATCGACCGCCGGCACGACATGCGCCACCAGTCGAACAGGCGGGCGGGGCCCACTATGGACCACCCAGCACCGGGAGGCTACAGTGGCCTACCCTACGAGTTAGGTTGTCTGGCCTTCATCCATGAGCTGCGGCAGTTCCAGTGGCCCTCCCACCGCATGTTCAGACGATGTTGGCGAAAAGTACAACGGGAAGACTCACCCGTCGGAGTTCCTCAGCATCTACACCATCGCGATGCAAGCTGCTGGGGCCCGCGACGACAAGGTGCTTGCTAATTACTTTCTGTTGGCACTTAAGCCCAATGTTATGTCATGGTTGATGCACTTGTCGGTAGACTCTATTTCTTCTTGGGCGGATCTGTGTCATGAGTTTGTTGGCGCCTTTACCGGAGGCCACCAAGCTCATGGCCAGGCAAGTGATCTGCATATCATCCCTTAGAAGGAAGGAGAAAATTTGCGCAAGTACATCCAAAGGTTCAGCCGAGTGCAGTACAACATCCCCGACGTTCATGCTGCCGCCGTGAATAGTGCATTCCATCAGAATGTGCGCAATCATAAGATGCTTGAGGAGCTGGCAATGAACAAGCTCAGGGATGTGGCCAAACTTTATGTTCTGTCCGATCGATGTGCTCGCGTTGAAGAGGGAAGTAAGTACCCCGGCGAAGACGCCGGCGCGGAAACTGACTCCTCGGATGATACCGCCACCCCGGCGAAGAAGGGCCGGCGCCGTAACAGGAAGCACAGTGGCAAGACCATGCTTGCCGTCGAGGGATCCGATGACACCGGTGCCACCAAGAAGCCCAAGGAAAGTGACCCCGCCAAGGAGGTTGCCGGGTGTGCCACTTGCCGGGCCTTGGCGGCTTCCGACAGGCCAGGAGGCTCCGACAAGCATTATTGCAAGATCTACTGCACCAAAGGCCACGATCTCCAGAAATGCTGGCAAGTAGAGCTGCTCGCTGAGAAGCAGAAAGCCGAGTATGAGCGGCAGGACAAAGAGAAGGGTCAAGAGGGTGCCGAAGGATCCGGAAGAAGCATGGCGGCCAAGGAGGCCACCACGGCAAAGATAATCAGCAAGAGAGGCCCGCTCGGGGCCGCGACAAGAAGCAGGAAGACGATGATCATGACGAGGGCGATGAGTCCAGCGACCACGAGTTCCAGAAAGCCACAGAAGCCATGTGCATCGACGGTGGCGCCTCGCTGCATACATCCCACCACCAGCTCAAGCAGTGGGCGTGTGAGATCATAGCGGTGGAGCCATCAGTCGACGCATGGAAGCCGCTGAGGTGGTCCAGCACGCCTATCATCTTTTACACCAAGCACCACCCTGACCGCACTACCACGGTCGGGTGCTTGCCGTTGTTGGTATCACCAACAATCCGCAACCTCAAGGTGACGAAGATGCTGGTTGACGGCGGGGCCGGTCTGAACTTGATCTCGCCCATTGTGACCAAGAGGCTGCAAATCCCTGATGGAGACCTCGAGGAGACGGGCACGTTCCAAGGGGTCAACCCAGGGAGAAGCCAGCCGAAGGGAAAGGTCACGCTGCCCGTGACGTTCGGAGGCGAGCTAAACCACAGAACGGAGAGGATTGTCTTTGATGTGGCCGAGATCCCCTTGCCCTACAACGGGATCCTCGTCCGCCCGGCGCTAGCCAAATTCATGGCAGCTTCACATTACGCCTACAACATGTTGAAGATGCCCGGGCCGATGAACATCATCACTGTCCCCTCCGACAAGAAAGATGTGTTGATTTGCGCTGACCAACTCTACTGGGAAGCAGTTGCAGCAGCTGCCACGAAGGCACCTGCTCCTGCCGACGGAGCCCCGGGAGGAAAGAAGACCGGCAAGACCCCTCGCACCTACTCCAGCAAGCGCACCTCTTCAGGGTGTTGCGCTCCCATTGAGGAAGTGACAGAGAGCTCCGCCGGCAAGAGCAAGAAGTCCAGAGCTGCACCACCAGAGACCAAGAAGGTGCCCGTCAAGGAGGATGGCGCGGGGGAGCTTTCACCATAAGCTCCACCCTCGACAGCAAATAGGAAAGCGAGCTCGTCACTTTCCTGCGGGCAAATGTTGATGTGTTTGCATGGCAAGCTTCCGACATCTCCGACGTTCCCAGGGAAGTGATTGAGCACCATCTTGCTCTCTGTCCTCATGCGTGGCCCGTCAAGCAGAAGGTCAGGAAGCAAGCTCTAGAGGGGTAGGAGTTCATCACAGAGGAGATCAGAAAAGTAGAGGCGGCAGGCTTGGTAAGAGGATTACTCCATCCGACGTGGTTGGCCAATCCGGTAGTGGTGCGCAAGGCAAATGGGAAGTGGAGACTGTGTATTGATTACACGGGCATTAATAAGGCTTGTCCAAAGGATCCCTTCCCGTTACCATGCATTGACCAGATTGTTGACTCCATGGCTGGGTGTGACCTGTTATCATTCCTCTATGCCTACTCGGGATACCACTAGATCTTCATGACAAAAGAGGACGAGGAGAAGACATCATTCATCACCCCATGTGGTACATATTGCTTTCTACGAATGCCTTTCGGGTTGAAGAGTGCTGGATCAACCTTCGCAAGAGCGGTCCAAATTGGTTTTGAGCCCCAGCTACATAGAAATATGGAAGCTTATATGGATGACATAGTGGTCAAAACCAAGGACAAAGCAACACTCATGCAAGATCTGGAGGAAACATTTGCAAACCTGCGCAAGATCAACCTCAAATTGAACCCTAAGATGTGTGTCTTCGGCGTCCCGTCTGGCAAGCTTCTCGGGTTCTTTGTGTTCCGACGCGGGATTGAAGCAAACCCGGATAAGATCAAGGCCATTGAGCAGATTGAGTCACCCAAACGGATCAAGGACGTGCATCGGCTCACTGGCTGCGTTGCCGCCATGAGCAGATTCATTTCCAAGTCCGCGGAGCGTGCCCTTCCTTTCTTCAAGATCTTGAAGAGAGCAGGGCCAGTGGAGTGGCCCTAGAGGCCGAGGAAGCGCTGCAAGATTTGAAGAAATACCTCTCCTCTACCCTAGTGTTGGTTGCGCCCAAACCACAAGAACCATTGTTGCTTTATCTAGCAGCAACAAATCAGTTGGTTAGGGCTGCACAAGTGGTGCAGAGAGAGCTCGACAAGAAGGCAGCTGCAGCGGCAGAGCCAACGGATGGCAAGCCGGAACCCTTTCCGGCAGGGCTCGATCCCGGCAAGACTGAGTCCCCGGCAGAGGCTGACACCAGTGCGACAGGGCCCACGCGACCGGGTGAAGAGGCGTAGAAGAAGAAAATGGTACATCACCCAGTTTACTTCATCAGCTCCCTCTTGTAGGGGGCTAGGTTGAGGTACTCAGGTGTGCAAAAGCTGCTCTTCGGGCTCCTTATGGCTTCGAGGAAGCTCTGCCATTACTTCCAAGCGCACGAGATCATGGTGGTCACCCGCCTCCCATTGCAACAGATACTGCACAACCCAGATGCAACGGGGATGATCATGGAATGGGCCCTGCAGCTGTCAATTTGAAGTTCGAAAGTACCTTGATGATTCAGAGCAGAGTCTTGGCGGAGTTTGTTGCGGAATGGACCTCGACGTCCGACAAAGAGGTGCAGGAGACCACTCTCCCCGGCAAGGAAACGAGCCGCAACTGGGTCATGTACTTTTATGGTGCCTTCTCACTTCAAGGCGCCAGCGGTGGTGTGCTACTTGTCGCACCCACCGGAGAGCACCTCAAGTATGTCATCCAGATGCATTTCCCCCAGGAGATGTCAACCAACAACACCATCGAGTATGAGGGTTTTCTTTCCCGTCTTAGGATTGCGGCAGACCTCAGAGTTAAAAAGCTCATCGTCAGGGGCGAGTCACACCTCGTCGTCAGGCAGATCAACAAAGATTATCAAAGCCCGTTGATGGAAGCTTACGTAGATGAGGTGAGGAAACTGGAGGAGCGCTTTGACGGTATACAAGCCGAGCATGTCCCTCGGATGGAGAACAACATCACCGACTACCTGTCAAAGCACGCTGCCCTCAAGCTAGCTGTGGAACCAGGTACTTTTGTGCTTCAGTTAAACTCAACCATCCGTTGAGCCGTCAACCGGGCAGAGCAAACGGAGGAAGCTAGGCCACGACAAGTACTTCCCCACCGAGCTCCCCGGAGCCGCCGGCAAAGATGTTGTCATGGATGCCGATCTTACCACAGGGCAACCGACTCCGGCAGGACCTCAGGTCATGGTCGTAGAGATGGCCGCTCCCATGGCAGAAAAGATGCCTTTGGACCTTGCCATCGAGCCACAGTCTTCAGCATGGGCACAACACACCGTCTGTTTCCTCCAAAAAGGAGAGCTTCCTGAGGAGCAGGAAGAGGCAGAAAGAGTAGCCCGCCGGTCTGCTCTGTACAAATTAGTTAATAACGTATTGTACAAAAAAAGACCGAATGGGGTGAAGTTAAAGTGTGTCTCCCGGGAAGAAGGACTAAAGCTTTTGGCGGAGATACATGGAGGCATATGTGGCTCCCACATAGGGTCAAGGGCCCTTTCTGGCAAGGCTTTCCGGCAAGGCTTCTTCTGGCCCACTGCCCTCCAAGATGCGATGACACTAGTAACCAAGTGTGAAGTGTGCTAGTTCCATTCGAAGAAGCTTCATCAACCAGCTCAAGCCCTTCACACTATCCCTCTCTCCTGGCCCTTCTCGGTCTGGGGGCTCGACATATTGGGCCCCTTCCCCCGTTTTGTCGGGGGCTTTGAGTACTTGTACGTTGCAATCGACAAGTTCACAAAGTGGCCAGAGGTGGAAGCATTGAGGAAGGTGACAGCGCAGTCAGCCATCAAGTTCTTCAAGGGACTAGTGTGCCGTTTTGGGGTGCCCAACAGGATCATCACCGACAACGGCACACAGTTCACAAGCCATGCCTTCATGCGATACATTGAGGATCTCGGCAGCAAGGTCTGTTTTGCTTCCGTGGCACATCCATGGAGCAACGGCCAAGCGGAGAGAGAAAATGCTGAAGTTCTGCGAGGCTTAAGAATGAAGACTTTTGACAGGCTGCGCATGAGTGGAAGGCGCTGTATTGATGAGTTGCCGGCGGTTCTTTGTGTGATCAGAACGATGCCAAATCGAGCCACCAGCTAGACACCCTTTGCCTTGGTTTACGGGGCAGAAGTAGTTCTCCCCACAGAACTCATATACGGGTCACCTCGAGTGCTCGCTTATGATGAGCTTGAGCAAGAGCGATTGTTGCAAGATGACACGATGCTCCTTGAGGAAGATCATCTCCGGGCGGCTGTGAGAGCAGCACGCTACTAGCAAGCCTTGCGCTGCTACCATAGCCGCAAAGTTCATGCCCTGAGCCTTGAGGAAGGCGACCTTGTTCTTCGGCACGTTCAGTCGGCCAAGAATTCCAACAAGTTGACGCTAAAGTGGGAAGGACCTTATCGGGTAACACGAGTCACCAGGCCTGGCGCAGTCCGGCTGGAGACCGAAGATGTCGTTCCAGTGAGCAACTCCAGGAACATCGAGCATCTCCGCAAGTTTTACTTATAAGGCACGGCTTCCGGGCCTCCTGGCAAGCCACCCTTTTGTACAAGCCTTGCTGGCAAGGCATGTAACCCTTTGTACAAAGCCAGGCGCAGACCTTGAGCATATATAAGTGAAGCGCTGGCGCCCTAAGTTATAGCATGCATGCTAGGTTGAGTCTCTTCCTTGGTTAGGGTTGATAGTGCTTAGCGGAGGCTAACCCCTAGCTTAGAGGTCGAGTGTACGTCTCTCTGTTCTTCTCTATCTTCTTTGGTCCGCATGGAATATAAGTATTCTTGCCGAGCTATTTTGAGAGAATGGGGACGGACCGGCGCCCGGGCCTCGGCAAGCCAAAGTTGCCGGGGGCTGCAAGGACAAGGATCCATCTGCAGCAAGCCAAGGTTGCCGGGGGCTGCAGATCCAGATAAGTTCTCTATCCTCCATCATGCATTTCGTTATGGACTGGGGTATATGAAACCTCGTTTTATTTCTAGGCTACCGTGCTCCACTTTTTCCGAACCCGAGGATTATCTCCTGGGGCCGAATTTGGTCGTAGTCGTGGCAGCAATAAAATGAAACAAGGAGCCTAAGCCCGCCTCATCCCTGCCTCCGCCGAGGGCGTGAGAAAGGTCGAGCAAAGTAAGGGACGGCAAGGCCTGTTGCCGGGTGAAAAACGTTTGTCTTAAAAAATAACAAGGATTCACTCCTTGTCGTGGGTTCCACCCGCGAATGAAAAACCCGGCAAACATCCGTTTTTCATTAAAAAACATCCCGTACAGGTACAGTTCATATGAAATGAAAAACATGTGCAAGGGGATTACAAGCTCTAAAGTTAACAAAGGCCCGAAGGCTTACAAGACTAAAAAGAGGAAAGATGCCCGTCATCCTTTTCTTGTCTCTCTCCTCAAGAAATGGAACAAGAAAGAAGAAGGGCAAAAGGGGCGCCTAGGCAAGCTACGAGTGGCAGAAGACACCAAGAGAACATGCCGGTGGTCGCCTAAGACAGGGTCGGCAGTGGCGGCACCGGGGAAAGAGATGGATGATGAGGCAGCGGTCCGTTAATGAACGTGTCGGTGCCTGCATACTCCCACTTGACGGCCCGCCACCCGCCTTCTTCGCCTTCCCCGGCTTCCCTATGCCAGCCGCCCAAGGAGGCGGCCCCGAGAAGTCCAGGGAGCTGGCCCCTCCCCTGACGGGTCCCACCGGAGGAACGCCCAGGTGCAGATGCTGCTGCTGCCGCATCCGCCCAGGCACGGGGCGTCCGACGCCTAGTCGGACTCATCCCCGTCATCTGCCCCGCTGTACTCCTCGTCACTCCCGCTCGAGGAAGTGTTCCCGTCCTTGGAGGAGCTCTCCACGCAGCACTTCAGGCGAGTTCCAAGATCTCCAAAGACCTTGACAGAGAGCAGGTCGTTCTCCATTAATTCGAAGAAGAGAACGAGCCCCACCGTCAAGTTGTGGATGAGGGCGGAGGTCTTCCAACCTCGGCGGAGATACATGATGTGAGGGGCAGGGAACTCAACGTTGGTCCATGTGCCGCTGTTCCCGCAACCCCTCATATGTAGACGCAACGCCTGTGGCCGATCCAGCTCCATCTCCTGCGCAAATGGAGTCGGGAGGTGAAGACGACAACGTGGGGGCTGGTGCAGCCTGACAAAGAACTCGCAAGGCTTGTCCCCGACGTGGCCCTCCATCGGAGGAGGGGCCGTTGAGGAGGCGAGGCCGATCTTCCGCCCCATCCTCCTCTCCCTCGAGCACCACGATGGCCTCGACCTCGCCCCCTCCCCCTCCCTCTCGCGGTCGGCTCCGCCGCTACGAGATCTTGGGGAGGGGCAATGCATTGTCGAGCCGAGACCCTCGCCGCCACCGATGCAGCGTCGCCACGCCCCCTCACCATGGCAGAAGAAAGAAGGAAGCGGGAATGGGGAGAGGCAGATGGCGAAGGAATGGGAGGCACCATCCCTCCTGCTCCCCTCTTTATAAAGGGGCGGGGGCAAGGCTCGGCCACCCCCTCTCGGCCAATCCGTCCCATTCAAGTGACAGCAAGCGGGGCCGTCGACCGCCCTCCCCGCTCCATTGAAGGGGCATGGTAATCGACCCACGCACACGCACGAATTCCCACATCCCATGCACCTGTCATTCGCTCTGCATTGTGCATGCAGCGAACGTGGTGCAAGGGATAGGCGCAGTAGGACATGTGGAGCGACGGTTCCCAAGTGAGGGCAGTAAATGAGCAGCGGCCCTGCGGTCTCGAAGAGACACGCAAGCCGCCTCTTTACTATCCACCACAGGATGATGCCAGCATGCTTCCGTCATGCACGCCCGCACAACCCCCACATCGCGCGTTCAACGTTGGTCGTGGGGAAGCGCCGCACACGGAGCAGTTACCATGGAAGAATCTACCCCGACTGCCCATGCACCGTTATGGGCCTGGCCCAACAACGTGTCACGCCTATGTATGGCCCAGGACCGGGGGCTCCTGTCGGTGTACAAAAGTATGGGTTCTCCTTTTGACCCCTTTACTTGTGCACGGACAGCCAGAGCCACGCGCCGCGGCCACACATTGTAGGGCAAAGGAGGGAAGCCGGAGAGAAGCTGAAGGCTCAAGATGAACAAGGAGACATCAAGGACCAAGGCCACAAAGTGCAGATGGGCGAAGCAGGTTTCCTAGAGTAAAGTAGACACAATGCAGAAAAAAAATATGAATTGGTTTGCAATAGTACCTAGAGTACTGATTTGCTTTATTATACTAACGGATCTTACCGAGTTTTCTGTTGAAGTTTTGTGTGGATGAAGTGTTTGATCGAGGGGGTCTCGATATGAGGAAAAGGAAGAGAGGCAAGAGCTCAAGATTGGGGATGCCCAAGGCAGCCCAAGTAAATATTCAAGGAGACTCAAGCGTCTAATCTTGGGGATGCCCCGGAAGGCATCCCCTCTTTCTTCAACAAGTATTAGTATGTTTTCGGGTTCGTTTCGTTCATGAGATATGTGCAAGTCTTGGAGCATCTTTTGCATTTAATTTCCACTTTTCTTTTATGCACCATGCTGGTATGAGATAGTCCATGGTTTATTTATAGAATGCTCATTGAACTTCACTTAAATCTTTTGAGTATGGCTTTATAGAATGCTTCATATGCTTCACTTATATCATTTGAAGTTTGGATTGCCTGTTTCTCTTCACATAGAAAACCGCCATTTGTAGAATGCTCTTTTTCTTCACTTATATTTGTTAGAGAGTGGGCATATCTTTTGGAGAAAGAATTAAACTCTCTTGCTTCACTTATATATATTTAGAGAGATGACAGGAATTGGTTATTCACATGGTTAGTCGTAAAATCCTACATAAAACTTGTAGATCACTAAATATGATATGTTTGATTCCTTGCAATAGTTTTGCAATATAGAGATGATAATATGTGGGAGGTTCTAGTAGATGGTTGTGTTTAGTAAGGATATTGGTGTTAAGGTTAGTGATTCCTAAATCATGCACATATGGTCTCCTAACTATGTAACCAAACTGGCGCGCATTGTATTTTGATTGTTTATATTTGTGTGAAGGTCGGGGGAGCGCGATGGTTAACTCCTACCAACCTCCCCCCTAGGAGCATGCGTAGTAGTACTTTGCTTCGAGGGCTAATAAACTTTTGAAATAAGTATATGAGTTCTTTATGACTAATGTGAGTCCATAGATTATATGCACTCTCACCCTTCCATCATTGCTAGCGTCCTCGGTACCGTGCATTGCCCTTTCTCACCTCGAGAGTTGGTGCAAACATCGCCAGTGCATACAAACCCCGTGATATGATACGCTCTATCAAACATAAGCCTCCTTATATCTTCCTCAAAACAACCACCATACCTACCTATCATGGCATTTCCATAGCCATTCCGAGATATATTGCCATGCAACTTCCATCATCATCATATCATGACTTGAGCATTTATTGTCATATTGCTTTGCATGATCGTAAGATAGCTAGCATGATGTTTTCATGGCTTGTCCGTTTCTTGATGTCATTGCTATGCTAGATCATTGTAAGTAAATAAAAGTGTGATGATCATCATTATTAAAACATTGCCCCATTGAGGAAAGGATGATGGAGACTATGATTCCCCCACAAGTCGGGATGAGTCTCTGGACTTTATGAAAAATAAAAGAGGCCAAACAAGCCCAAATAATTAAAAAAGGCCAAAGAAGCCCACCAAAAAAAGAGAAAATAAAAAAAATGAATGAGAGAAAAAGAGAGAAGGGGCAATGTTACTATCCTTTTACCACAGTCGTTCTTCAGAGTAGTACCATGTTCTTCATGTAGAGAGTCTCTTTAGTTATCACTTTCATATACTAGTGGGTATTTTAATTATAGAACTTGCCTTGTATATTCCGATGATGGGCTTCCTCAAATGCCCGAAGTCTTCATGAGCAAGAAAATTGGATGCACACCCACTTAGTTTTTAGTTTGAGCTTTCATACACTTATAGCTCTAGTGCATCCGTTGCATGGCAATCCCTACTCCTCGCATTGACATCAATTTATGGGCATCTCCATAGCCCGTTCATTAGCCGCGTCGATGTGAGACTTTCTCCTTTTTGTCTTCTCCACATAAACCTCCACCATCATATTCTATTCCACCTATAGTGCTATACCCATGGCTTGCGCTCATGTATTGCGTGACGGTTGAAAAGGATTAAGAGCATTAATAAGTATGAACCAATTACTTGGCTGACACCGGGATGAGCATGAAGGGTACCTTGTGTTAAGGAAAGGGAGCATACAAGACTATATGATTTTGTAGAGATAGCGTTCTTTAGCATTGATATTTTGAAAGACAT
This sequence comes from Triticum aestivum, assembly GCF_018294505.1. Classification (NCBI taxonomy): domain Eukaryota; kingdom Viridiplantae; phylum Streptophyta; class Magnoliopsida; order Poales; family Poaceae; genus Triticum; species Triticum aestivum. The sequence continues at coordinate 240,164,398 of NC_057804.1, forward strand.
GACTGTGTGTTGGGATGCCCGAAGTATTATTGTTTTTATGTCAAATGACTATTGCTTTGAATCACTCGTGTCTTAATATTCATGCCATGATTAGATATATGATCAAGATTATGCTAGGTAGCATTCCACATCAAAAATTATCTTTTTATCATTTACCTACTCGAGGATGAGCAGGAATTAAGCTTGGGGATGCTGATACGTCTCCATTGTATCTATAATTTTTCATTGTTCCATGCCAATATTCTACAACTTTCATATACTTTTGGCAACTTTTTATATTATTTTTGGGACTAACATAATGATCCAGTGCCTAGTGCCAGTTCCTATTTGTTGCATGTTTTATGTTTCGCGGAGAACCCATATCAAACAGAGTCCAAACGGGATAAAAACGGCTGGAGAATATGTTTGGAATATTTGTGAGATTTGGGAGGAAGAATCAACGCGAGACGATGCGCGAGGGGGCCACGAGGCAGGGGGCGCGCCCCTGACCCTCGTGGGAACCCTGTAAGGTGGTTACTGCTCTTCTTTGGCCTCAAGAAAGCTAATTTTTGGAAAAAAATTTGGCAAAGGGTTCAATCTAATCGGAGTTACGGATCTCCGGGTATATAAGAAACCGTGAGAGGGCAGAATCTGTGAACGCAGAAACAGAGAGAGACAGAGAGACAGATCCAATCTCGGAGGGGCTCTCGCCCTCCAATGCCATGGAGACCATGGAACAGAGGGGAAACCCTTCTTCCATCTAGGGAGAAGGTCAAGGAAGAAGAAGAAGAAGGGGAGATCTCTCCCCCTCGCTTCCGGTGGCCATCATCATCACCGCGATCTACACCAATGCCTCCGCCATCTTCACTAACATCTCCATCACCTTCCCCCATCTATATTTAGCGGTCCACTCTCCCACAACCCGCTGTACCCTTTACTTGAACATGGTGCTTTATGCTTCATATTATTATCTAATGATGTGTTTCCATCCTATGATGTCTGAGTAGATTTTCGTTGTCCTACCGGTGATTGATGAATTTCTATGATTGGTTTAATTTTCTTGTGGTTATGTTGCTGTCCTATTGTGCCCTCCGTATCGCACAAGCATGAGGGATTCCCGCTGTAGGGTGTTGCAATACGTTCATGATTCGCTTATAGTGGGTTGCTTGAGTGACAGAAGCATCAACCCGAGTAAGGGGGTTGTTGCGTATGGGATAAAGGGGACTTGATGCTTTAATGATATGGTTGGGTTTTACCTTAATGATCTTTAGTAGTTGCGGATGCTTGCTAGAGTTCCAATCATAAGTGCATGTGATCAAAGAAGAGAAAGTATGTTAGCTTATGCCTCTCCCGCATAAAACTTGCTATCGGTCTAGTAAAGTAGTCAATTGCTTAGGGACAAAATTGCAACTCCTACCACCACTTTTCCACACTCGCTATATTTACTTTCTTGCTTCTTTACCTAAACAGCCCCTACTTTTTATTTACGTGCTCTTTATTATCTTGCAAACCCACCCAACAACACCTACAAAGTCCTTCTAGTTTCATACTTGTTCTAGGTAAAGCGAACATCAAGCATGCATAGAGTTGTATCGGTGGTCGATAGAACATGAGGGAATATTTGGTCTACCTTTAGCTCCTCGTTCGGTTCGACACTCTTACTTATCGAAAGAGGCTACAATTGATCCCGTATACTTGTGGGTTATCACTCCTGAGAGGGCATCCCGTCTTGCGAACGATGCCTCACTTTTGTTCCGGCATGACAGGCACAACACCCTTTACCCTTCTTGTTCTTTCGTGCCTTGTAGCACCTTAGCTCACCTCTGCTGTACTCGTTAGTTTTTTTATTTGCCTATGGTATTATGTGTTCATAGCAAATCCATGAACAAAGCATATCTGTCGGTGTACAAAAGTAGGGGTTCTCCTTTTGACCCCTTTGCTTGTGCAAGGGCAGCTAGAGCCACGCGCCGCAGCTACACATAGTAGGGCAAAGGAGGGAAGCCGGAGAGAAGCTGAAGGCTCAAGACGAACAAGGCGACATCAAGGACCAAGGCCACAAAGTGCAGATGGGCGAAGTAGGTTTCCCCGGCAAGGCCCTTGCCGGGGGCAGCCTCCCCAGCCCCGGCAAGCCCCTTGCCGGGGGGCTCGCCCACACCAGCGGAGCGGGCCACCCTCGAGCCATGGTCCCTAACGCCAACAACCACGTTCGACCAGGGTTCGGGAGGCACCTCTGTGGTGGCATGCAGATCTTTGTGAAGACATAGAATGCTCGAGATCAGATGAGGATTGGAAGGAAACACTCCCTGCCAAGATCCTTACCGAAGGAATCCACAAGACCCACTACAAGGCCCTTGCCGGGGACGCCAGCGCGCCACGGCAGGACCCTTGCCGGGCCACCCGGCAAGACCCTTGCTGGGCCACCCGACAAGACCCTTGCCAGAGGCGACGATAGGGCCACTGCCAGACCCGCACCAACCAACTCCCCGCCGCCGTTCGCATTCAGCTGCCATCGCAACCAGCTGGGCACGCACCTGCGTGGCAACAGGCAGCTTCTATGCCAGCTCGGCTCGCACCTGCGTGGCGGCATGCAGATCTTCGTGGAGGCTCCACCACCGCGCCACCTCAGCTGCTTGCCTTCTTACATGGCACCGCATGCATCGCTGGCCAGGGCGCATGTCGAAGCAAGGAGGAGCGGTGACGGACAGGACGGGCCTCGCTCCTGTCCCCGATAAAGTGAGGGACACCTAAGCCATGCATTAAATGCATCTTGTCCTGTAATACAGGCGATAAGCTTGCAACACTGTAGGCCTTTCCACCTCCTGTGTGCCAGTGTGGCAGCCCCTTTCGCCTATAAAAGGAGGCCCATGGCATACAGAAAAAGGATTCAACTCTTTCGAACCACGCAGCACCCGTAGTTAGTTCGAGAGCTCAAGAACACTCAATACATCCACCAAGAAGGACTAGGGTTTTACGCATCCTCGCGGCCCGAACCTGGCTAAACAATCCCCGTGTCAACTACTAATCCTGCTCTTCTCACAACACCGCGCCCCCAACCTTAGTTGGGATTCTTGTGATCCCATAGGAGTCGTTTCCCACCGACATCTTTGGCACGCTAGGTAGGGGGCGCAATTGTGAGGATCTGTTCTAGCGGTTGACCTAGCCATTCTATCACCATGGCTCCTAAGAAGAGGACGACCACGACAATCGGTTCGTCCGGGACCGGATTGCCAGTACCGATGCGGACCAGTAGCGGGCCAGTCGTGGAGAGAACCCGTGGCGCGGCCGGCGAACATTCGCATCACCCTGGCGGTCCAGGGCTGGCGAGTGGCGTCGTTCACGCGCCAGGCAACGGGCCACTAGTCATGGGCTCCAGAGACGGAGTCGGGCCCCCTGCGCTGCCATCCTGCCAGACGACGGCGCAGCGGCCTGCTACGTCTTGAGCTTGCATTGGTTTTCTTCGAAGAGGAGAGGTTGATGCAGCAGAGTAGCGTAAGTATTTCTCTCAGTTTTTGAGAACCAAGGTATCAATCCAGTAGGAGGCTCCTCAAAAGTCCCACGCACCTACACAAACAAACGCAATAAAGGAGTTGTCAATCCCTTCACGGGAACTTGCGAAAGTGAGATCTAATAAAGATAGTATGATAAGATAAATATATTTTTGGTATTTTATAATATAGATGCAAAAAGTAAAGATGCAAATAAAAGTAGATTGGAAGTAAATATGATAAGAGATAGACCCGATGGCCATAGGTTTCACTAGTGGCTTCTCTCAAGATAGCTTAAGTATTATGGTGGGTGAACAAATTACTGTCAAGCAATTGATAGAAAAGCGCATAGTTATGAGATTATCTAGGCATGATCATGTATATAGGCATCATGTTTGTAACAAGTAGACCGACTCCTGCCTGCATCTACTACTATTACTCCACACATCGATTGACTCCCGCCTGCATCTAGAGTATTAAGTTCATTAGAACAGAGTAACGCATTAAGCAAGATGACATGATGTAGAGGGATAAACTTAAGCAATATGATATAAACCCCATCTTGTTATCCTCGATGGCAACAATTCAATACGTGCCTTGCAACCCTTTCTGTCACTAGGTAAGGACACCGCAAGATTGAACCCAAAGCTAAGCACTTCTCCCATGGCAAGAAAGATCAATCTAGTAGGCCAAACCAAACTGATAATTCGAAGAGACTTGCAAAGATAACTCAATCATACATAAAAGAATTTACAGAAGATTCAAATATTATTCATAGATAAAATTGATCATAAACCCACAATTCATCTGATCTCGACAAAGACACCGCAAAAAGAGTTTACATCGAATAGATCTCCACAAGAGAGGGGGAGAACATTGTTATGAGATCCAAAAAGAGAGAAGAAGACATCTAGGTAATAACTATGGACCCGTAGGTCTATGGTAAACTACTCACAACTCATCGGAGGGGCAAGGATGTTGATGTAGAAGCCCTCCATGGTCGATTCCCCCTCCGGCAGAGTGCCGACGAAGGCTCCAAGATGAGATCTCGCGGATACAGAAGCTTACGGTGGTGAAAATTGTGTTTCGTCCTGCTCCTCGATGTTTTCGGGGTACGTAGGTATAAATAGGAGGAAGAAGTACGTCGGTGGACGCCTGAGGGGCCCACGAGACAGGGGGGGCGCACCCTATAGGGGGGCGCGCCCTCCTATCTCGTGGGAGCCTCGGCAGCTTCTTGACTTGCACTCCAAGTCCTCTAGATCACGTTCGCTCCAAAAATCACGCTCCCGAAGGTTTCATTCCGTTTGGACTCCCTATGATATTCCTTTTCTTCGAAATACTGAAATAGGTAAAAAAAAGCAATATGGGCTGGGCCTCCGGTTAGTAGGTTAGTCCCAAAAATGATATAAATGTGTAAAATAAAGCCCATAAACATCCAAAATGGGTAATATAATAGCATGGAACAATCAAAAATTATAGATACGTTGGAAACATATGAAGTATCCCCAAGCTTAATTCCTGCTCGTCCTCGAGTAGGTAAATGATAAAAAAGAAATTTTTGATGTGGAATGCTACCTAGCATAATTCTCAATGTAATTTTCTTTATTGTGGCATGAATGTTCAGATCCAAATGATTCAAAATAAAAGTTCATATTGATAAAAGAAATATTAACACTTCAAGCATACTAATCAAAGTAATCATGTCTTCTCAAAATAACATGGCAAAACAAAGTTCATCCCTACAAAATCATATAGTTAGGCTATGCTTCATTTTCGTCACACAAAGATGTTCCCAACTTCCATACCCCTGATGACAAGCCAAGCAATTGTTTCATACTTAAATAATCTCAAACTTTTTCATCCTTCACGCAATACATGAGCGTGAGCCATGGATATAGCACTATGGGTGGAATAGAATATGATGATGGGGATTGTGTGGAGAAGTCAAAAAAAAGGAGAAATTCTCACATTGACGAGGATAATCGACGGGCTATGGATATGCCCATCAATTGATGTCAACATGAGGAGTAGGGATTGCCATGCAACGGATGCACTAGTGCTATAAATGAATGCTCAACAAAAGAAAACTAGTGGGTGTGCATCCAACTTGCTTGCTCACGAAGACCTACGTCATTTGAGGAAGCCCATCGTAGGAATATACAAGCCAAGTTCTATAATGAAAAATTACCACTAGTATGAAAAAGACAACTTATGAGACTCACTATATGAAGAACATGGTGCTACTTTGAAGCACACAAATATGAGACTCACTACATGAAGAACAAGGTGCTACTTTGAGGCACAAGTGTGGAAAAGAGATAGTAACATTGCCCTTTTTATTTATTTATTATTTTTTCTTTTTTTCTTTTTTTTGGCCTTTCTTTTTTTTCTCTTTTTTTTTCTTTGGGCAATGTTCTAATAATGATGATCATCACACTTCTATTGATTACAACATATGAATTACAACTCGAAACTAGAACAATATATGACTCTATGTGAATGCCTCTGGCGGTGTACCAGGATGGTGCAATGAATCAAGAGTGTCATGTATGAAAAATAATGCATGGTGGCTTTTCCGCAAATACGATGTCAACTACATGATCATGCAATGGCAATATGACAAAAGTAAAGTATGTCATGATGATGATGAACGGAACGGTGGAAAGTTGCATGGCAATATATCATGGAATGGCTATGGAAATGCCATAATAGGTAGGTATGGTGGCTGTCTTGAGGAAGATATAAGGAGGTTTATGTGTGATAGAGCGTATCGTATCACGGGGTTTGGATGCACCGGCGAAGTTTGCACCAACTGTCGGTGTGCTAGAGTAGGGGTACCCTAGTATCCCGAACTTGTGCACGGGCAGTTGCAGGGCCCCGCGACAAGGCTTGCCGGGTGACCGCCAAGGTCCTCCATGGTTCCTTTGGAGCCATTCAGGAACAAAGTATTCAAGCCAAGGAGACAAGGCCCCGGCAAGAGGAGCTTGCCGGGAAGGCCAACCAAGGCATCTCGAGGAACTTGCCGCGACACGCCATACGTCCCGGCAAGGCCCGGTGAGCGACAAGCACCCAGGCGCGACAAGACAATGGCCGCGGCAAGGCGCTTGCCGCGGCAGGCGACCACTCTGTACCCACGCTCCAGCACATCCACCAACGTGTCGCCCTGGGGCCTTTCCAGGCGCGCGTGGCGAGAGACTGTGCAGCCAGCGGTGCGCGGTGGTATGAGACGCTGACAAGATTGCCATCGTGGCAAGCGGTGGCGTCCCTGACGGTCCTTTTTTGCACTGTTTGCGCAACGCATACGGGCATTTAATGCCTTTGTCCCCTGCTGTCAGGGTTAGGTAGGATACACTGTACAGGTTGCTGTACCAATCGCAATTCCCTTTTTCCATTTTTACCGTTGTCTGCGTTGCCACCTGTCGGTGACCCCTTTGTGCGTATAAAAGGAGGCCCATGCGCAACGTAGAGGGGGGTTCGAAGCCAGAAAACACTCACGCTCGGTCTCGTTAGCAGCTCGAGTGTACTGTAGCACTCAGCGCTCCTGAGCAAGAACTCAATACAATCAGACAAGCAGCAGTAGGAGTATTATCTCTCCGGAGAGCTGCGAAGCTGGGTAAACTGCTCGTGTGCTTCGCCTCGATCCGCTCTTCGTGCGATCTCCGCCCCCCGCCAAACCAAAAGGGGCCCGGTCCGCCGGTCCCCGTAGGTGTTTGTGGATCAGCTTCCCCAACATCTTTGGCGCGCCAGGTAGGGGGCGTCGAGGTTGTGTGAACCTGATCCGGCGTCCGCACGTGCTAGATCTTCATCTTCTTCATCGACATGCCACCGGAGAAGAAGACTTCGGCAGCAGCTATTCCGTCCACATTGATCCCACCACCACCGGAGAAAACGAGTGGTGGGGTAGACGCCGACGGAAGAACGGACATAGACGAGGGAGCTCACGGCGCTGCCAGGTCCAAGGACAAGGCTGCGCAGACCTAGGCGTCCGTACATGTACCACGCCCACCTCAGGAGGCGCAGGACCGACGGCATCATGGTACTCGCAGTACCATATGTCTGTTGGGCCAAGATCGAGCTGGTGGATCTCGGGGTGCTCAAGACCAGCATGCACGCCAACATGCTTACACGAGCGAGACATGGTCGCGTGGACGGGATACTGCTCCTTCTAACATAGTTAGAAGTCCGAGCATATCCCGCTCCTCGCACCGTTCACCACTGCCGCCCACCACTCCAGCAGAAGCTTTGGCGCGAGCTCAACTGCTCCTGGATTACCCTCCAACGGAAGACAAGATCGACGGATGGAGGGCCACTATTCAAAGTCTCATCGGCTTCGCCAACGGCGACACTCCGCGGCAGCCGAATACATCACGGCCGCCGCAGGACTGCCAGGCACGAGCCGGTGGCGACGAAACCGGTGGAGGTGCAGCCACCATGCACTCTCCACCCCGAACGCCAAGATCGCTGACTCGCCGGGTCCACCTCGACAGCGACTCCACCGCATCATCGGATCCACGAGCTTGTCGCGATCAGCGCCATTTTCTTCATGAACGACAGCAAGAAGACGCTCGTACTCGCATCGAGCGCCAAAGAGAAGCGCGACGTCAATCAGACCAGCGCGCTGGGCCCTCTGTCGACGTGCATGCGCCAGGGGAACTAGGCGACTTGCCGTACGCGGTAGGTTGCCCTGCGTTCACTCGTGAGCTACGGCAAGTCAAGTGGCCCAGCACGAAGAATTTCAAGCCAGACGTGCCAGAGAAGTACGACGGCAAGTCGCATCCATCGGAGTTCCTCAGCATCTACACCATCGCGGTGCAAGCTGTCGGGGGACGAGACGACAAGATCCTTGCCAACTACTTCCCGCCGGTGCTCAAGCCCAATGTCAGATCCTGGCTCATGCACTTGCCGGACAACTCCATATCCTCCTGGGCAGATCTATGCCATCAGTTTGTCGGTGCCTTTACAGGCGGCCACAAGCCTCATGGCCAAGAGAGCGATCTTCATCTGCTTGCCCAGAAGGAAGGAGAGCCCCTGCGCAAGTACATTTAGAGATTCAGCCGCGTGCAGCACAACATCCCAGATGTCCACCCTGCCGCGGTAATCAGCGCGTTCCATCAGAACGTGCGAAACTGCAGGATGCGAGAGGAGATGGCGATGTGCAAGATCAGAGACGTCAGTGAGCTATATGCCCTGGCCGACAAGTGTGCACGTGCTGAGGAAGGGAGGAAACTCCCCGGAGAGAATATAGGAGCAGGAGGATCTGATAGTGAGGAGACCGCCCCGGCAAGGAAAAACCGGCGGCGGAACAACAGAAAGAAGAAAGGCAAAGAGGTGCTAGTCGTTGAGCAGTCCGGCAAGAAAGCCAAAGTTGGTAGCTCCGGCAAGGAGATTGCCGCGGGCACCAACCACCAGGTTGTGGCAGTCGCCGACAAGCAGGACAGCACCAACAAGCAGTACTGCAAGATCCACCGCACCAAGGGCCATGACCTCCAGAGCTGCAAGAAGGTCGAGCAGCTTGTTGAGCAGCAAAAGGCTGAATATGAGCGACGCGGCAAAGAGAAAGCCCAGGAAGGTGCTGGAGGAGCCGGCAAGAAACGTCCCGGCCCAGGAGGACGCTGCGGCAAGGCCAAGCAGCGGCAAGGAGACAGACCTCCCCGCGGCCGTGACAAGGATGAAGATGATGACGACGATGAAGATATGGATGATGACGAGACCGATGAGCAGGAGTTCCAGAAAGCCACAGAGGTCCTGTGCATTGACGGTGGTGCTTCTCTGCATACTTCACACCGCCAGCTCAAGCAGTGGGTGCGGGAAGTCAATGCAGCAGAACCACCCATCGAGTCACGCAAGCCTCTGAAATGGTCCAGCACGCCTATCATCTTTGATATTAAGGACCACCCTGATCGCATAACTGCGGTCGGGTGCTTGCCGATGTTGGTTTCACCAACTATCCGCAACCCCAAGGTCACTAAGATGCTAGTTGACGGCGGGGCCGGCTTGAACCTGATCTCCTCCGCGGTACTCCAGAAACTCTAGATCCCTGGTGGCGAGCTCGAAGGGAAAGATCAATCTGGGAAGAAGCAAGCCGAAGGGAAAGATCACGTTGCCGGTGACATTTGGCAGCGAGTTGAACTTCAGGACTGAGAGGGTCACTTTTGACGTTGCTGATTTTCCATTACCTTACAATGGGATACTAGGCCGTCCAGCACTCGCCAAATTCATGGCAGCCTCTCATTATGCATACAACATACTGAAGATGCCAGGCCCGATAAGTGTCATCTCTGTCCCTGGCGACAAGAAGGATGCTCTTATCTGCGCCGACAAGATCTACCGGGAAGCAGCAGCCGCAACAGATCGCAAGTCACTTGCCGTTGAAGCTCCCGGGGCGAAGAAAAAGACCAAGTCCGGCAAGGATGCCCACTCCGGCAAGCGCACCTCTTCGGAGTGCCGCGCTACCGTCGAGGACGCACCATCGAGCTCCACTGGCAAGTGTAAGAAGACAATTGCGGCTCCACCAGAGACCAAGAAGGTGTCCGCCAAAGATGACGGCACTGGTAGTACCTTCACCATCAGTGCCACTCTCGACCCTAAATAGGAAAGCGCGCTCGTTGCTTTCCTTCGGGCGAACATCGACGTGTTCGCATGGCAACCGTCTGACATCCCCGGTGTTCCCAGGAAAGTAATCGAGCACCATCTTGCCGTCTGTCCTCATGCGTGGCCCGTCAAGCAGAAAGTCAGGAAACATGCAGTGGAGCGCCAAGAATTCATTGCAGAAGAAATCAAGAAATTGGAAGCAGCAGGCCTTGTCAGGGGAGTGCTCCATCCTACGTGGTTGGCCAATCCTGTGGTCGTGCGTAAGGCAAACGGGAAATGGAGGCTTTGTATCGACTTTACCGTTGTCAATAAAGCTTGTCCCAAAGACCCATTTCCCTTGCCGCGCATCGACCAGATTGTTGACTCCACGGCCGGATGTGACTTGCTTTCATTTCTTGATGCATACTTAGGATACCATCAGATCTTCATGGCAGAAGAGGATGAGGAGAAGACCGCATTCATCACCCTGTGTGGCACATATTGTTGCGTACAGATGCCCTTCGGTTTAAAGAATGCTGGTTCAATATTTGCAAGGGTAATCCGTGACGCTTTTGAGCCGCAAATGCACAGAAATGTGGAAGCCTACATGGATGACATAGTGGTCAAGAGCAAGGACAAGGCAACTCTGATTCAAGATTTAGATGAAACCTTTGCGAATCTGCGCAAGATCAACCTCAAGCTTAACACCGAGAAGTGTGTGTTTGGAGTCCCTTCCGGCAAGCTTCTCGGGTTCTTCGTGTCTCAGCGGGGAATTGAAGCCAATCCCGACAAGATCAAGGCCATTGAGCAAATTGAAGCACCAAAGCGCGTCAAGGATGTACGAAGGCTTGCCGGTTGCATAGCTGCTCTCAGCAGGTTTATCTCTAGGTCTGCTGAGTGCGCCCTGCCGTTTTTCAAAATATTGAAAAAGGCAGGTCCAATGAAATGGACTCCGGAAGCGGAGGCTGCACTGCAGGACTTAAAGAGATACCTGTCCTCCACTCCAACACTTGTCGCACCTAAGCCACAAGAGAAGTTGCTGCTGTATATAGAGGCAACCAATCAAGTGGTTAGTGCTGCGTTAGTAGCAGAGAGGGAGGCAGATGATGAGCCAGCAACCACGGCAGATGCATCCAGCGACAAGCAAGGGGCTTCACCGACAAGCTCTGGTCCCGAGAAAGATAGATCTGCGCAGGAGCGTGACAAGATGCAGAAAAGAATGGTGCAGCGCCCAGCTTACTTTGTCAGTTCCCTTCTGCAGGGGGCTAGGTCAAGGTACTCTGGTGTGCAGAAATTGCTTTTCGGCCTTCTCATGGCCTCGAGAAAGCTGTGCCATTACTTCCAAGCACATGAGATCATAGTCGTCACTCGTTTTCCGCTGAAGAGGGTACTGCAAAATCCAGAAGCAACAGGCAGGATTGTCGAGTGGGCACTGGGACTGTCAAGCTTTGGCCTCAAGTTTGAGAGCACTTCAACTATCCAAAGTAGAGCATTGGCAGAGTTCATAGCAGAATGGACGCCAACACAGGATGAAGAAATTCCAGAGACGAGCATCCCCGTCAACGAAGCAAACAAAGAGTGGCTGATGTACTTTGATGGTGCCTTCTCGCTGCAAGGCGCCGATGCGGGCGTGCTACTTGTTGCACCCACCGGAGAGCACCTCAAGTACGTAGTCCAGATGCACTTTCCCAAGTAGCAAGCAACGAACAATACCGCAGAGTATGAAGGTGTGCTTGCCGGTCTGAGGATCGCAGCAGACCTTGGGATCAAGAAACTCATTGTCAGGGGTGACTCACAGCTTGTCGTCCGCCAAGTGAACAAGAATTATCAGAGTCCGTTGATGGAAGCTTACGTTGATGAGGTGAGAAATCTAGAAGAGCACTTTGACGGCCTACAGATGGAACATGTTCCAAGAGCTCAGAATGACATTGCTGATAGCTTGTCAAAGTGCGCCGCACTTAAGTTACCTGTGGAACCAGGGATCTTTGTGCTCAAGCTGACTCAACCATCTGTAACGCCATCAATTAGACAGAGCAAGAAGAGGAAGTTGATTTCTGATGACTGTTTTCCGGCAGAGCTCCCCGAAGCCGCTGCCAAGAAGGTCCTCAGGATCAACACCAAAGGTGCTGAGGAGCAGTCTGCTCCGGCAAGCCTTGGGTTTGTTCCGTTGAAGCAGACGCTCCCGACAAGTTTTGCTTCGGCAAGCTTGCCGGGGAACATCAAGCTTTGGCTGAGCCGTAGGTTCTTGCCGTCGAAGCGGATGTTCCCGCAGCAGCAGATGTGCCTTTAGTCCTTGTTGTCGAGCCGCAAGCTCCAGCATGGGCACAGCAGGTTGTCTGTTTCCTTCATACAGGAGAACTTCCTGAAGAGCAAGAAGAAGCGGAAAGAGTAGCCCGACAGTCAAGTATGTACTAGTTTGTCGACAACACACTGTACAGAAGAAGACTCAACGGCGTGAAATTGAAGTGTATTCACCGGGAAGACGGAAAAAAGCTGTTGGCAGAAATACATGGAGGCATATGTGGTCACCACATTGGCGCAAGAGCACTTGCCGGCAAAGCATTCCGGCAAGGTTTCTTTTGGCCGACAACCCTCCAGGATGCAACTGCACAAGTAACCAAGTGTGAAGCGTGCAGTTCCATTCCAAGCAGATACAGCAGCCAGCTCAAGCTCTCCAGATGATCCCTTTATCCTGGCCATTTTCGGTCTGGGGGCTCAACATCCTCGTCCCCTTTCCCCGAGCTGTCGGGGGCTTTGAGTACTTGTACGTTGCAATCGACAAGTTCGCAAAGTGGCCAGAAGTGGAACCAGTGAGGAAGGTGACAGCACAGTCAGCAGTCAAGTTCTTTAGGTCGATTGTTTGCCGTTTCGGGATCCCTAACAGGATCATCACCGACAATGGCACGCAATTCACGAGCCGCACCTTCATGCAGTATGTCCAAGATCTTGGCGCCAAGGTCTGCTTCGCTTCTGTTGCTCATCCGAGAAGCAACGGTCAAGCGGAGAGGGCGAATGCTGAAGTGCTGCACGGGCTCAAGACCAGGACTTTCGACAGGCTGCACAAGTGCGGGAAGAACTGGATTGAGGAGCTGCCGGTGGTTCTTTGGTCGATCAGGACGACGCCAAATCGAGCCACTAGCCAGACACCTTTCGCTCTAGTCTATGGAGCAGAGGCAGTTCTCCCCACGGAACTCGTATACGGGTCACCTCGAGTGCTCGCTTATGATGAGCTTGAGCAAGAGCAGTTGCGACAAGATGACGCACTGCTCCTTGAGGAGGACCGTCTTCAGGCTGCTGTACGAGCTGCTCGATACTAGCAAGCTTTGCGCCGCTACCATAGCTGCAAAGTTAGTGCCAGAAGTTTCGAGGAAGGCGACCTTGTTCTTCGGCGCGTTCAGTCCGCCAAGAATTCCAACAAGTTGACGCCAAAGTGGGAAGGCCCTTACCGGGTGAAACGAGTCACTAGGCCTGGCGCTGTCCGCCTTGAGACCGAAGATGGCACACCGGTGAGCAACTCCTGGAACATTGAGCATCTTCGTAAGTTTTACCCGTGAGGCGCGGTTGCCGGAACCTGTTCCGGCAACCACCTTTTGTACAAGTCTTGCCGATGTTGCATGTAATCCTTTGTACAAAGCCGAGCACGGACCCCGTGCATAAGTAATGCTCATGTGCTCCGCACATCTTGTCAATTTCGTTGCTTTCTATTCTTTGCATGCGTTATTTGACACTTTGTGCAGCACCTACCCCCGGTAAGCGATAACGAGCCGTAAGGCTCCATATCTTTATTTTCTCTTCTTTCTCTTTCTCAAAGGAAGGAAGGTTCCCTCGCCCACAAGTTTGCCGGGGGGAGAGGAGAAGATAATGGTGTGGACCAGGCATCGTTCGAGGAAGTTTCACCCTACCGGAAAGCAAGCAAATGACAGAAAAGCTAAGTTGCCAAAGTTTGAGCAATCAGTTTTAAATTTCTAAGTTATCTTCCTCGAACGACCGCACTTTGTATGGAAAACCTGTGCGCGGAGGAACCAACTCGAAGCTAGTTGCGCCCTTACTTTGTTTCGAGTCCGCTCAACAACTTAAGTGAGCTGCGACTAGTTGCGACAAGGTTTCTTGTCGGTAGCGGCACCGCCAGCAGGCTGCTGACGTCCCGCACTCAGCGCTCGCGGCTAAGGTGCCTGCACCGACAAGTTCCCTAAAAGCGTGGGGCAAAAACATACAAAGGAAGGAATCAAGTAAAGGAGATAACATAGCAATCTCTACCCAAAATAGAGTCATATTACAAGATAACTTGTCGCAGCTCTAACAGATTGTTCTCGTGACATGACCAGCAGCGACAAGGAAAGAGAGAAAACGGGCGGCCTAGTCTATGCGATCGCCCTCAACCCTCTTGATCTCGCTCACCTTGTCCACAATGGGTGCGACAAGGGCCTTGAGCGCTTCCAGATCAGCATCCGGCGGCAAGGACCTGAGGACGTTGGTGAGGTTGAGGCCTGGGTTGCGGAAGGCCACCTTCACCAGCACCTTCTGAAGAACTCCCGCGCAGATCTTGCGCGACTCGTCGGCCAGCTACTTTGGGATCTTCTCCTGGAGTCGCTAGAGGGCCGTCGCCACGCCTTTGAAGAACAAGCTGAGCTTGGCGCTGGGTTGGAGGTGCTCATCGGAGGAGTACCCGAGATCCTCCATCCCCAGCTGCGCCAGCTCCCCATCAATGGCTGTGGCAACATTCACCAGACCCTCGGTCCAGTGCTCCACAGTCTCCCTAAAAGCATCCTGGGCGGCAGTAGCACTCGCCAGCAGCGCCTCATCGGCCTTGATCTTCTCCGACAAGGCCACCTCCCGCTCCCTGGCGCCGTCCAGCGTCTGAGTCAAAGTAGCCAGCTTCAACTCGAGATCTGCATTGGAATCCTTGGCGGCGCTGAGCTCCTTGCTCCTCTCAGCGAGAAGACCCTGCAGCTCACCATGAGCGGCAACGTCCTTCTCGCGCTCACGCTTGAGCGCGGCAAGCTCCTCGCTGCTCGCCCTGAGATCGGCTTCTAGCTGCGCCACCTTCGTCTCCAGCTCCTTCTTGGCGGCCTCGGCAGCTGCGGCAGCATCCCTTGCCTCCTTGAGAGCCCCGCCAATTGCTTGCTCGCGCATGGCAAGCTCCTCCTCATGGCTGTCAAGGTTCACCTTCCGCTGCGCCAACTCACCTTCCTGCGCAGACAGCTTCTCGGCAGCGAGCCGTTGCTTCTCTTCAACTTCAGCCTTCTCGAGGAGGAAGGCTTTCCGCTCCTCGAGAAGTTTCTCCTGCTCCTTCGCCAAAGACCGGAGGGCTTCCTGCCTGAGACCCCGGAGCTCCTCCGCGCGCTTCTCGATGTCCACTCCCGCCTTCGCGACAAGTGCTTCTCGGGATGCCAGCTTGGCTTGTCGGGCGCGGTAGAGCGACAGCAGCTTCCGCAGCAGCCGCTCCTCCTCAGGCTCGTCGCTGCTGCTGCTTGGCGCGTCGACCAAGGTCAGCCCAACGGAGACGAGCACCTCTCCATCCAGAATCTCTCCTTCGACTGGCGCCCTGGAGCTTGACGCCCAGGGGAGCTTGATGAAGATGCCATCGCCGGCCTTCAAGTAGGCGCCGGGCTGGGGCTCTTCGGAGCCTGGCTCTGCAGCAGCGGCGGAGGGATCGGCGGTCGGCGCAGCGCCTGGCGCTCCTGCGGCCTCGGGGCCGTCAGTGCGATCGCCGGATCCCTCGCCAGCTTCTGCGGTGGCAGCTTTGGCGGCCTCTTCGCCGGCGGGATCATCAGCGCCGGCCTCTCCTTCGGTGGCAACGGCGTCGTCGGTGTTGCTGCACGCGTTCTCCTCGCCAGCGACCTTGGTTTCCATTGGCTCCATGGCAGATGGATCTGACGAACAGAAAGGGGAGAAGAGTCAAGCAATTATCCAAAAAGAAAATCAGAAGAAGAAGAACCCAAGGGAAGTTCTCAAGCAAAAGGATTACCTGTGCTAGGATCTGCGGTCGTGGTCTCAATCACCGGAGGATCGCTGGTGCTGTCCCTTGCCGGAGAACTGTCCCTTGCCGGAGAACGCTCCCTTGCCGGGGAAGACTCCCTTGGCAGTGTAGTCGAAGCAGAGGGAACTTCGGGAGCGGCCTCCGGGCACTCCTGGTGAGGCTGCTCTGCTCCTGCACAAACCAACAATCAAATATCAGCAAAGAAAGAGCACTCATGAGCGCCTGTCAGCAAGAAACAAACCATATACTTACGCTGGGGGCTGCGCTGGGGGCTGCTTTGGGGAATAGTTGCCGGCTCCAGCAAGGTGGTCTCGGACATGTCCCCTGCCATCGCAATGGGATCATCCTCGATGACAATCACTGGGACCTTGGCTCTCTTCGCCGCTCTCTGGGCCAGCGTCCTGAAAAGGAATAGGTTTAGAGTAAAGAAAATCAGATACAAGACAAAGCAACAAAATTGAAGAGTTACAAGAACAGCAAGGAATCTTACTCTTCTTCCTCGTCGGAGCTGAGCGCGGAGAGATCGAAGTCCGGCTCGCCTCCGGTGCAACGAGGCGGAGGAGTAGGTTCCCTTGCCCGCTTGGCAGGGGCAGCAGCGGTGGACCGGGAAGACCCCGCCCCAGTTGTCGCAGCGGCGTGAGGCGCTCCCGCGGCAACAGTGCTCGCCGCGGTAGAGCGTATCGCGCGGCACAGCGGCTGTTGACTCGTCCGCCGCCCCGGTATGTCCCCGGCCTTGTGGAGACGCCTTCTTGGTGGAGCTGGGGGCTCCGCTTGCGGCGAGCTGGCTGAAGGTTGGGAGGAGGAGGCCAATCCTTAACGAGTCACTCGCGTCCTCGGTGGGCTCGCTCGACTCCGCTTCAGGCCCGGCAAGCTCTTCCTCGTTGGCGAACTCCTCTCGCTCGACAAGGCTTGCCGTCTCTGCTGCCTCTGCCTCCTCCACCGTGAATCCAAACTCACCTGCGGCAGCGGCTGCCGCCGCCTCTTCCAGCCTAGTGGCGATGCGCTGCGTCTCCGCATCGGTTGTGTCGCGAGTAAGGCTCTTCTGCTCGTCGGCGCGGACCGGCACTTCTACCAAGCCGTCAAAGAAATCCCGCACGACATCGTCTGTAGGCTCTTGCCAAGTTGGGACGATTCTGTGCGAATCGCACGGCGGCATCATTGCGCGGATGCGGTCAAGCGAGGAGTTGTTGCACAACGGAACACACCCCTCGGCAACATGAATGGATGTTGAGGATCGCGCTTGAACAGTTCCAGGAGCATCGCGTCCAGCTCTAGGACAGTGAAGTTGAAGTTGAGGCCCGGGCGCAGCCTCATGATATCCGCCGAGTTCTGGAACTCCCAGGCGGGTCTCCTCCTCTCCTGCAGGGGGGCGATGCGGCGGCGAAGAAAATCTGCGCCAACGGCGCCTACGGTGAGCCCGGCAAGCCTAAGGCGAAGGATCCGCGTGACGGCAATCTTCAGCCTGTCGTCTTCCGGGGCCACGTTGCTCCAATCATTGCCACGCACTATTAGGGCTTGGCGCAGGGCAGTAAATGGCTGCGGGTTCTCCTCGACAATCCAGCACCACTCTGCTCTCCATTCCTCCCACTTGCTGCTGAGCTCTCCCTCCAGATAAGCTTCCTTCTTGCCGACTCTCGAGATCCAAGCGATCCCGCCGGCAAGAGGCTCCCCTCTCTCAACCCGGGGCATAAAGAAGTGGCGGAAAAGGGCTACGTTTGGATGGACTCCGACAAAGTTTTCGCAGAGATGTGCGAAAACTGCCATGGTCAGAACGGCGTTGGGGGTGAAGTCAAGGAGGCAGAACCCGTAGGTGTTCATGATGTCACAGAAGAATTCAGAGAAGGGCGGGTAGAGCCCGCAGTAGAAGAACAACACGAAGAAGGGGTACCCGTTTGGAGCTAGTTCCGAAGGAGCGGCCGGGAGCACCTTCGTGCGCGGATGCGCTCGCGTGTCCGTCGACCAAAAAAGGTAGTAGTACTCCCTCAGCTCCTTCGCGCCGAGCTGAGGGGGGAAGATGGCCCGCTCCTTTCGCAGCACCGCGAGCCGCTGCGCCTCGACCGATTTCACGCCCTTCCCCTTGTGGGCTTTCGGAGCCATGGCGGAGGTGGTGGGGGAGATCGACGGCGTTGGTGGTGCTGGTGGCAATGGGGGGCGGAGCGCTGCTCTCTTTCAGCTTCGGGAAGAAGGGGGGAGTGGCGGAGATTTGTGAAATTGGAGTAACAGCCGGCGAGATGGGCGAACTGCCCCTGTTTCCCCTGCTTATAAAGAGGGAGGGGGCGGACGTTTCGTCCTTCCGAATAAAGAAACCACCCACGATCTCTCCCACGATGCCGCATTCGACTCGTGCCATTGGTGGAGGGCGCGGTGGATACGGAGTAATATACGGCGTAACCCAGGCCGCGCGTGCCCGTGCCCTGTTTTGGGCCTGGCCCAACAGCACTCGGCACCGTGTGTGGCCCAGGCCCGGGGGCTCCTATCCGTGTGCTAGAGTAGGGGTACCCTAGTATCCCGAACTTGTGCACGGGCAGTTGCAGCGCCCCGCGGCAAGGCTTGCCGGGTGACCGCCAAGGTCCTCCGTGGTTCGTTTGGAGCCATTCAAGAACAAAGTATTCAAGCCAAGGAGACAAGGCCCCGGCAAGAGGAGCTTGCTGGGAAGGCCAACCAAGGCATCTCGAGGAACTTGCCGCGATGCGCCATACGTCCCGGCAAGGCCCGGTGAGCGACAAGCACCCAGGCGCGACAAGACAATGGCCGCGGCAAGGCGCTTGCCGCGGCAGGCGACCACTCTGTACCCACGCTCCAGCACATCCACCAATGTGTCGCCCTGGGGCCTTTCCAGGCGCACATGGCGAGAGGCTGTGCAGCCAGCGGTGCGCGGTGGCATGCGACGCTGACAAGATTGCCATCGTGGCAAGCGGTGGCGTCCCTGACGGTCCTTTTTTGCCCTGTTTGGGCGACGCAGACGGGCATTTAATGCCTTTGTCCCCTGCCGTCAGGGTTAGATAGGATACACTGTACAGGTAGCTGTACCAACCGCAATTCCCTTTTTCCATTTTTACCCTTGTCTGCGTTGCCACCTGTCGGTGACCCCTTTGTGCGTATAAAAGGAGGCTCATGCGCAACGTAGAGGGGGGTTCGAAGCCAGAAAACACTCACGCTCGGTCTCATTAGCAGCTCGAGTGTACTATAGCACTCAGCGCTCCCGAGCAAGAACTCAATACAATCAGACAAGCAGCAGTAGGAGTATTATTTCTCCGGAGAGCTCCAAAGCTGGGTAAACTGCTCGTGTGCTTCGCCTCGATCCTCTCTTCGTGCGATCTCCGCCCCCCGCCGAACCAAAAGGGGCCCGGTCCGCCGGTCCCCATAGCTGTTCGTGGATCAGCTTCCCCGACACCAACTCTCAAGGTGAGAAAGGGCAATGCACGGTACCAAAGAGGCTAGCAATGGTGGAAAGATAAAAGTGCGTATAATCCATGGACTCAACATTAGTCAAAAGAACTCATATACTTATTGCAAAAATTTAGAAGTCATCAAAAATCAAGTACTACACACATGCTCCTTGGGGGATAGATTGGTAGGAAAAGACCATCGCTCGTCCCCGACCGCCACTCATAAGGATGCACAAGCCAGGTACACTTCATGTTTCAATTTTGTTACACAACTTTAACCATACGTGCATGCTATGGGACTTGCTAACTTCAACACAAGCATTCTTTGAATTCATAATCACCCAACTAGCATGACTTTAATATCACTACCTCCATATCTCAAAGCAATTATGAAGTATCAAATTGATCATAGCATCCAATTCACTTCCTATGATAGTTTTTATTATACCCAACTTGGATGTCTACCATTCTAGGACCAATTTTATAGCCATAGCAAATACCATGCTGTTCTAAAAGACTCCCAAAATAATATAAGTGAAGCATGAGAGACTAGAAATTTCTTCAAAATTAAGACACCACCGTGCTCTAAAAGATATAAGTGAAGCACTAGAGCAAAAACTATCAAGCTCAAAAGATATAAGTGAAGCACATAGAGTATTCTAGCAAATTCTAATTAAATAGGCTTATCCCAAAAGGTGTGTACAGCAAGGATGATTGTGGTAAACTAAAAAGCAAATACTAATATAATACACGACGCTCCAAGCAAAACACATATCATGTGGCGAATAAAAATATAGATCCAAGTAAGGTTACCAATGAACGAAGATGAAAGAGGGGATGCGTTCCCGGGGCATTTGAGGGAGTCCTGGATTAGGGGGTATCCGGACAGCGGGACTGTATACATCGTCCGGACTATTGAAGCGTGAAGATACAAGACTCAAGACTTTGGCACGTGTCCGGATGGGACTCTCCTTTGCATGGAAGACAAGATTGGCGATCCCGATATTGTATTTCCTTCCTTGTAACTGACTCCGTGTAAACCCTAGCCCTCTCCGGTGTCTATATAAACCGGAGAGGTTGGTCCTTAGAAGGCCGATCACAATTACAATCATACCATCATAGGCTAGCTCTTAGGGTTTAGCCTCTACGATCTCGTGGTAGATCTACTCTTGTACTACTCATATCTTGAATATTAATCAAGCAGGAAGTAGGGTTTTACCTCCATCGAGAGGGCCCGAACCTAGGTAAACATTGTGTCCCTTGCTCCCTGTTACCATCATCCTAGACGCACAGATCAGGACCCCCTACCAGAGATCCGCCGGTTTTTACAATGACGTTGGTGCTTTCATTGAGAGTTCCTCTGTGTCGTTGCTGCAAGGCTCGATGGCTTGTCTCGTCATCAAGGACGACATTACCTCGGGGGGAGCTCTGGCTATAGGCCAAACTCTCTGACTTGGCGGCTTTATCATGGCTGCCCCATCGGCGGTTGCACCGACGATGGCCTCTCGGGACTCGCCGAACAGATGGATCCGATTGAGCTCTCCTCCCTTTATGAGCTCTTGGATCGTATCGCCGCTCTAGGAGTCGCTACAGACTATGACCGGATCGGGCTTAATCCTGACCAAAGGGACATCAGATCCCCACCGGCGACCCATGAGATAGCGGTAGTGGAGGAACCACACACGGATTGCCCTTCAACTTTGAGGACGAATTATGTCCGGACCACCGAACTCCTTGAGCCGAACACCTGCTCAAAGGAAGACATGACCCAGGTCCCGGACTTAGAATCAGGCATTGGGCCGAAGAAATTGGGCAGCACTCCGGGTCCCGAGCTGTTAGGCTCGAAACATCCCACGCCCCTAGGTGTTAGATTGGATTAGAATCCGGATTCAGGTAACAACACCCACCTGGACTTAAACCGTCTCTCCCGCATCAGGCAAGAGCCCCAGGAGATTGTACATCGCTACTGGGCCAAATTCGTCCTTGCGCTTAACAAGGTCAAGGACTGCCGCGAGGAGGACGTAGTCTCACTCTTCTGCAAAAACTACAAGGACAAAGGACTCCTTAATGCTATAAGCTGTCGTGACATAGTACACTTCGCGGACTTGGCAATCATAGTACAGAAATACTGTGCGATGGAAAGCACCTGGAAAACCCAAACAGAATTTTGGGACAGTACGGCTCTCACTAAGACCTTTGTCCGAACTAAACAGGAAAACTCTCGTAAGTCGGCCGATCCGACTCCCAATAAACCAAAACCCGCCCCAGGGCAGGAACCATATTGGAAGAATGGCTCAATGGACCATGTAAACTCCACATCACTCCGGACATAACACCAACCCATAGCCTTAGAGCATGTTGGATACTCCGACAGGTTGCAAAAAGTGGCGAGGATCATCTTGCAAGCCATAAAGCAGAACAACATCCCTCCAACAAACACAATACGGTATTAACAGTCTTCGAGACATCGCCTCAAACAATAGGCGCAAGCAAGCTCATCGAAGCTCCGCTGAAATTTGCCATGTGGCAAAGATAAACCCCTCGAACGACACTGCTATAACTTTCAATGCTAGTGATGAACCTCGATTCCAGACTGTCCGGGCACCGGCCACTCTGGTCCTTAGCCCAATCGTGGACGGCTTTCGGCTCACTAAAGTACTCATGGATGGCAGAAGCAGATTAAACATGATCTATGAAGAAACGCTCAAAAAGATGGAAATTGATAAAGGCCGCATTGAGCAAAGTGGCACCACCTTCAGGGGAATCATTCCTAGTTGGGAAGCGCGGTGTGCGGAAAAATCACACTCGACGTGGTATTCGGCACCCTGGAAAATTATAGGTCCGAAGAAATCACATTCCAAGTGGCTCCTTTTAGCAGCGGATACCACGCCTTTCTAAGGCGGGATGTGTTTACGAGCTTTCAAGCCATACCCCATTACGGGTACATCAAGCTTAAAATGGCCGGGCCCAATGGAATCATCACTCTAGCCAGTGATCCGTACGTCGCACTTCGCGTCGAAAACAAAAACGCAGCTCTAGCCCTGGAAGCATTATCCGAAGCCCTAGCACCTGAAGCATTAACAAAGCTACGGGTCATCGTGGACAGGGACAACGTGATACTCGACAAGCGACCCAAGTCCACCTCATTTAAACGCGCAGACGAGATAGTCAAATTCCAAGTCCATCCAACGGACCCCACGAAGACAGCTTCCGTCGGGACACAGTTGAGCCCCGCAATGGACGCTGCACCGCGAGATTTTTGCACGAGCATTGGGACATTTTTGCCTGGCACCCATCGAACATGCCGGGCATCCCACGTGGATTGGCCGAACATAGCCTTAACATACTAAAGGGATACAAACCTGTCAAACAGACCCTAAGGCGATTTTCAGAGCCCAAACGACAAGCAATGGGGGAAGAGCTAGCCAAGCTACTTGAGGCCGGATTCATCAGAGATATCAAACATCCGGATTGGCTTGCAAATTTGGTAATGGTACCAAAGAAGGACAAATCCTGGCTCCTATGCATCGACTTCAAAGACCTCAACAAGGCTTGCCCCAAAGATCCCTTTCCCCTCCCTCACATCGATCAAATCATCGATGCCACAGCTGGACACGACTCGCTGTGTTTTCTCAACGCATACTCTGGATACCATCAAATAAAGATGGCAGAGTCTGACCAAGCTGTAACAGCTTTCATAACACCATATGGCCCTTTTTGCTTCAACACTATGCCTTTCGGGCTTAAGAACGCCGTCGCAACCTATCAACGCATGATTCAAACATGCCTGGAAAAACAAATCGGCAAAACAGTGGAGGCATATGTGGACGACGTGGTCATAAAAACAAGACACGCCAAAATCCTAATAGATGACTTGAGGCTTACATTCGATAACCTCCGGACATACGACATCAAGTTGAATCTAGAAAAATGCGTTTTCGGTGTTCCCTCGGGTAAATTGCTGGGCTTCATTGTTTCCAATAGAGGAATTGAAGAGAATCCGGCAAAAATCCGAGCTCTGTCTCAGTTGGCTATACCAGCAGACCTCAAGCACATCTAGAAACTAGCTGGATGCGTGGCCGCTTTGAGCAGATTTATCTCCAGGTTAGGAGAAAAGGCATTTCCTCTTTCCCGCCTCCTTCGGCGCACCGAACACTTCGTGTGGACGGATGCAGCCACGGCCGGACTCGATGAAATAAAGACCTTACTGGCCAGTAATCCAGTCCTAAGAGCGCCGAATATCGGCGAGCCTATGCTACTATACATAGCTGCAACACATCAAGTTGTAAGCGCAGTGCTTGTCGTTGAACGAGAGGTTGACGGATACAAATTCCCGCTCCAAAAGCCAGTTTATTACGTGTCCACGGTCCTCACCCCATGCAAATCCCGATATCCACACTATCAAAAAATAGCATATGCGGTCTTCATGGCATCCCGGAAGCTGCGACACTACTTTCAAGAGTGTTCGATTACGGTGGCCTCGGAAGTACCAATCAATGACATAATAAATAACCGCGACGCTATGGGCCGGATTGCTAAATGGGCTATCGAGCTCCTCCCGTTCGACATAATATACAAACCACGGCGGGCCATCAAGTCGCAAGTACTGGCTGACTTTGTCGCCGAATGGACAGAAGCCGAACTCCCTAAAGAGTACGACGCGTACTCCAACTGGATCATGCACTTCGACGGCTCTAAAATGCTGGCCGGATTGGGTGCAGGTGTAGTCCTGACATCTCCCATCGGAGACACGGTCCAGTACGTCCTCCAAATATTATACACAGACTCCAACAATGCAGCCGAATATGAGGCTCTGTTGCACGGTCTTCGGATGGCAGTCTCTATGGGCATCCAACGCCTGGAAGTGCATGGGGATTTGAACCTCGCAATATCACAAATAAACGGAGACTTTGATGCCAAGGATCCGAAAATGCCGTCCTCAAAATGTCAGCTCGGTTCGAGGGGCTCAAATTCCACTATGTGGCTCGAGAAAACAATCAAGCGGCGGACGTCCTCGCCCGCATCGGCGGTAAACGCGACCCTGTCCCACCTAACATATTCTTGGAAAGGTTGTTCAAGCCATCCGTAGTATGGGAAGGGGAGTCCGGCAATACTAGCACGGATCCGAACGCACGCCCAGATCCCGAACCATCAGACACAATCGGAGGCTCTGCCACCGAAATAACATCTTCGGCCCATGAAATCATGGCCATAATCACCCCGTGGACTAAGCCTTTCTTGGCCTACCTAAATAGGCAGAAGCTCCACGAAGACCAAAATGAAGCACGCTGCATCGTCCGACGTTCTAAAGCTTACAAAGTCCACGAAGGGGAACTCTATAAGAAAAGAACGACCGGAGTGCTCCAAAGGTGCATCTCGGAAGAGGAAGGGCGGCAGCTATTGGCTGAAATCCACGCCGGACTAGGAGGGCACCATGTCGCGGCTCGATCACAAGTCACCAAGGCCTTCCGTACAGGCTTCTATTGGCCGACGGCCCGAGCAGACGCACAGGACCTTGTCCAACATTGCGTCGGTTGCCAGCTCTTCGCCAATCAGAGTCATATGCCCCCTACCGCTCTCCAAACAATCCCCATAACTTGGCCCTTCATGGTCTAGGGGCTGGATATGGTCGGACCTCTTAAAGGGGGAAGCCATAAGAAAAAATACTTATTGGTCATGGTGGACAAGTTCACCAAATGGATAGAAGCCAAACCAGTCAAAATGGCCGAATCCGAACCAGTAATAGACTTCATATCCGGGGTCGTACACCGATACGGCGTCCCCCACAACATCATCACTGATAATGGCTCCAATTTCACAGCCGATGAAGTGAAAACTTGGTGCGGCAAAATGGGCATTAAGCTCGACTATGCTTCCGTCTACCATCCCCAAACAAACGGCCAGGTCTTACGGGCAAACGGTCTCATCATGAGCGGCATCAAACCCAGGCTAGTGCGATCCTTGACAGAGTCAGACACCCACAGGGTCAAGGAGCTCGACTCCGTTCTCTGGGGGCTGCGGACCACGCCGAATCGTACCACCGGATACACACCATTTTTTATGGTGTACGGCGCGGAATAATACATCATTCGCCACGCATACGCATGTACGAAGAGAAGGAAGCCGAGCTAGATCGGCAGGATAACTTGGATGCCCTGGAGGAGGAGCGGAACGTTGCAAAGGCCTGCTCTGCATTCTATCAACAGCAGGCTCGACGATACCAAAACAGAGAAGTACGGGCCAAAACTTACAATATTGGCGAACTAGTTCTATGCCTACCGGAGAAGAAGAAGGACAAGCTCAAACCCAAGTGGGAAGGTCCCCTTGTCATCGACAAAGTTCTCACCGGAGGAGCGTACCGCTTACATAATGCATCCGATAACAGGCTCGAGCCGAACCCATGGAACGCAGCCAAACTCCGAAGATTCAATGACTAATGCCGAACTCAATGTTCGTCTCCTTACTCCTTCCCTTTTATTGATGCTCCATCACTTCTCCTTTCTTGACGTTTTTTCCTTTTCTTTCCTCTTCACACAAAGTATTTAATACAGTATGGACTTCCAGATTACTCCGACTGCACTATGTGTGTAAGCAATACCTGGGGGCTTCCTATACGGAAGCTAAAAATAAATACTCTAATGGCTTTTCGCCCATCACATATGCATTCCATTTTTCATTTGTGCCTTTTCTTCAACATTATATGCATCGATATGAATTAAGATGTGGCCAAGCTGGGTTGCCTGGCTCTTGTGTTTATGTCCTACATTACCGTTAATTCAGCTAGGGCATAAGGGGAGCACCCCTACGATTGTTACTGCCGGTTCAGCCGGATGTGTACCTCAGACTGGGTGAAGCCGAAAGCTAGTTTCCTTAAGAGAATATTTGATCGGTGAACAAAAGATGTATTCGTTTATTACAACGTAAATCCCCAGAAGTCTTGTATCCTGCGCCATCATTCGCAGTTCGGACATGTGCATCATCGCATGCGTACCCAGGGTAAGGAACCCCTAACGAAATTATTCTCCCTGGAAGATGTTTCTTACTATCCATGTAATATAACATAACTAGTTGGGTACTTGTCTGTTCAAGCACTTATGACCCCTACGCCTGGTTTCCACGCATACCCCGGTTTGTATATGTGGGGACCTCGACTCATAAGTCGTGATCACCGAATGCACGTGTACAGTGATCCCAGAGATCAATGCTCACTGAACACACAGAAGCTGAATAGCAAGAGTCTTACATCCATACATACCGTCTTACACAAATTATGACCATTATGGTCAAGTCTTACATAGATAAAGCCATAGGGGTTGAATACCAAATAAACTTAAGAAGCGGAAATCTTCATCGATAAGTAGAACCCATGCCAACTTCCTTAAGCCTACAGGCATTCTGACTGGGAAACGTCCTAGTTCGCATGTTCATCTCCAAAGAACTCTTCTTTAAACTCCGGTTCTTCAATGCCTGGCCAATTAAATAAACAGTGGCATGCCAATGAGTACTTTGAATGTACTCGCAAGCAACCCATGTTTTGGTCCAAGATGTAATAATACATGATATAGGTAAATTTTTGCAGAAAGCTAGATTTGAGTGCAATGACATGTTCAACCACTTGAAAGACATGCATCAGGAGAATTCAAGTAACCATGAGGACAGGTTACAGATATCAACATAAATAGAGTGGGAATCAACCCAAGTCAATCGTGTCAAGTCCTTTGACTTGACCCAAGTAGTTCTCCCCACTTATCGAAACACACACTGGTTTGTAAACATGTGGACGTAGCCCAAGAGCGGTTACCCAACTGTCCTTGACCATGGACACGGCTATTCGAATAGTTTTACACTCTGCAGAGGTTGCACACTTTACCCACAAGATCCGGGGAACTTCCGTGTCATCCACGACCCGCGATACCTCAAGTACCCGGGGTAAGCACCCGATCACTATCTTTCCCTAGACGACACTAACAAGGAGTCCACTCGTTGTTCCGTATCCTCACGATGTACATCATATGAGACTCACTCAAGATCATAACATCCGAGACGGGACACAACGGTGTATCCGGTGCCCTGTGAAAACAGTCATGGCCGCCCTACATGGCACGACCCCGTCCCGAGAGAGAGCACCAACTCTCCCCCGTCACTAGTAATGCAGGCTCCAAGCTAGTATCGGCCTAGGTAATCAATAATGCCCTTTCCCATCCAAGGGTAGAGTGGTTGCGCATGTAAGATTGGAATAACGGTCGCAACTTAAACCAATCCGTTTTGAAAACAACACACATTTGTCTCGGTACACCACTTCGTCATCAAGTGGCTACCCAACTCATCATCTTCCTCAGGCATAAGTGGCACCCAATGGGGTTTTCGAAAAGTCCTTTGAAAATACTTTGTCTCCATCACCATGCATATTTCCGTCCGTTTTTGCGTAGCACTACTTTAGCATCCTATCTACTCCCACCAGCATAACCCTCATATGAAGGTAGGGTCATGCATAATGCAAGTATCAACGAGGAAGTACGGTGGCAAACCATCAAAGTGGTTACCACCTCATCATGATTCTGTTGCAACAACAATATGGTGCTATACGACATGCATAAAAAGGGTTTCATATACATGGTCAAAGGGCTGCTTGCCTTGGTCATCAATTTCTTCAAATCCTTCTCCTCCTTCTTCTTCAGCAACTTCGTCTAATACGGGATCTAAACGTCGCAAGAAAATAACGGAAAAATAAGACAATAATAAAAATAGAAAAGTCAAAGTGCTCAGAAAAATGTCAACTCATTTTTGTTAAATACTAGGGTGAAAACTAAGAAGGGGAAAATTCCTAGTTTTGGATTTGGAGTTAAGGAATTGTGGAAATGGATTTTCAAAGAAGGATTTAAATGCCCAAATTTAAATTTAAATTTCAACAATACAGAAAAGTGCGATGGATGTGAATGAAGGTTACATCAATAAATAGGTGGAATTATTTTATGATTTTAGGAGTTGGAATTATTCCATTTGGATAAATATTGTATCCTGTGGAATTTTTATAAAATAGAACTAAAAAGAAAAAGAAAAGTTGCACTGTGCCACTGGGCCAGAAAGGCCATAGTGCAGCAGGCCCAGAGGGAAAAGCGGCCCAGGCGAGCCAGCGCACGCGCGCCAGGTTTTTTTTAAGAAAATTCTATATTGTACTATACACATGGTATGATCATTGGGCAGAAGTTTTGGATCAAGGAAATGAAGTATATAAGGTGAAGCTATGTTGACTTTTAAGAGCACTTGAAAACACAGAGAGAAAACCAACTCAAATAAAAAGACAAATAATGCAAAAGTTTTTGACAAACCAC
Source organism: Triticum aestivum (assembly GCF_018294505.1). Classification (NCBI taxonomy): domain Eukaryota; kingdom Viridiplantae; phylum Streptophyta; class Magnoliopsida; order Poales; family Poaceae; genus Triticum; species Triticum aestivum. Next base: position 240,193,133 of record NC_057804.1, read on the forward strand.
ACTTTATCATGATTTATCATCTTAAGTGTTGTGCCATGAAAATCAGGGTGTGACAGACCTACCCCCCTTACAAGAATCTTGTCCCTGAGATTCCCAAACTAGGGGCGGAAAGGAGTATGGAAACTTGGATCCGGGGTAGTCCTCACGTCCTCATACTGCTTCTGTTTCCGAGTGGTGCTCTATTTAACCTTGAAGTTCTTGATGGCGTGGCTTTGTATATGTCATCCTTCTTGATCCAGATGCAATTGGGGTCTCTCGCGTAGGTCATGTTGGGCGGGAGGTCGATGGCTTGGTGATCCATGTTGTCGTGGAATTGTCACGTCAGATGTCCTTAGTGTCAGGACTTAGTCGCGAGGCTAACGCATCTATGTGGTAGCTTGAGAGGGGTTGATCGGGAGGAGAGACGCAACACGCAAGACAAGGATTTAGACCGCTTCGGGCCCCGGGAAACATCATCCGGTAACAACCCTACATGCTGTTTGTGGCTAGGTCTCATTATGCTCATGAGAAGAGTCGCCGCAAGCTGGCTCCCCCTTTGTGTCTAGCCATAGATATTGTTTCTTGTTGCTTGTCCCTCTTTGGGGAGCCCTGCCCCTCCTTATATAAGTTAGAGGGGCGGGTTACATGTGGAGTCCTAGTAGGACTAGCCTATCTTGTACTACAAGCCGAATACAAGTCCGGGTCTTGATTCCTTGTAAGAGAGATACTTCTTACGCCTTTCCTCTTAAGCCGGTCTATCATAACGTAAACCGGACTTCTGGGCCTTGAGCCTCCTGGGCCCCCCGGTCTTATCGCTCCTCTGATCCGCTTGCCAGGTCACCCATAAGTCGCCAGGATCGGGCGGGTCACTTAGTGTGTCGTCCAGTCAGGGTGGGTCATTAGTAAGTCGCCAAGTCTGGCCGGGTTACACCGCGGGGTATATCCCCGACACATGTCCTTATAGAGACCGGGCTAGTTAGAAAGTCGGAAACTTTTTTGAAGTGGTGTTGTGTGTAAAAATGTTGTGCACAATGGGTAACTCAGGTGGTAGCTCCAGCCGGTAGCCGTCTACTCTTCATCTTGCGGCGATCTTGGAGGGGGTCGATAAATCTTGGTATGAGCTTCCCTTTGACATGGAAATGCTTGGTTCCATTGAGAGAAATGGGTTGCTGATACGCACATTCTTCGACACGGAAGTATACTTGTTGGCGACGGTGGTTGGTATAGTTCTTCCTCCTTGACATGGCGGTCTTCAGAGGTTCCCTAACCAGCTGAACGGTCCTCCTTCCATCTTCGGGTAGTCAAGTAGGTCACCAAATAATGATGACATCTAGCTTGTCCAAGTACTCCATGAAGTCTATGGGGCATGCAAAGTAGGCTGGGGTATTAGTGGTGGTCTCTGCTGAGCATTGGCAAAGGTTCTCGTCCTAGATCCAAAGCCCATGGTCATGATCCAACCATGTTGTGGTTGTTAGGTCTTAAGGGTTTCAAGGATTCTAGTTTGTGAGTGAACGTTTATCATCTTATCCTTAAGCATGGTTTCTGAGATGCCAATAGTTCTACCTAATCTTCACATTATATTACAAAAAGAATCATCTCATATAAGTCAATCATCACTCATGTTATTCATATGCTCATGGCTCCCGAGAGGGGGTCTAACAAAATCATACATTTCAACCATACCCAAACTCATATGCATGGCTATCCTAAGGAAACACGTCGTAAGCCACTCCAAGATCCTGTTTCCTTCCTATGAATCAACTCCAACAGCCCATTAACTTCCATTAACAACTACCTAATCCATTAATTCTACAATCCAATGTCCATGGTGTTCCACACGATCTTCTAATGTCCTATAATCCCCAAATACTTGAAAGAGCTATCTCTACTATAGTCAATCCACCAATTCAAATCTTCGGTGTCAAGTAACTTCCAACCTCAAGCTTATATAGATCCCTAAATCAACTCCGACAATTAATCCAATCTCCTAGTTTATTATCCACCAAGAACCATGGTATCATAATTGATATCATCAGTGTAAATCCAATTTAATCTGACCCATGTAGACTTACTCAACATCTAGACTCCATTAGGATCACCCATTTAATCCAAATATCATGGTCAGCTATCTTCTATCAATATCTCCTGGCTAAGTAAAATCCTTATACCTTCAAGAATTTCATCGTGCGATCATAATTGTCCTACAAAATCCAATTTACTCCATGGGTAATGAATGCTATGCTACTCTATTAACATGATCCCACCAAGTTCATCACTAACATAAAAGCCTCATAATCCACCAAGAAGTCTCGGACAATTCCTCAGGGTCTCTGATATAAACTCATCAAGTCGTTTGTCCTATTTCAATATTCTCGAATAGGTCTACCCTATGGCATTGCCAGTTCTGGTGCTATCTTAGGATGATAATGTGCTCATTCACTATGTCCACTAGTTCCATAATGAACCAGTGCAAGGTTACGGAGGCTTAGCTGGTTCTCTTGCAGTTTTGTGGGTTAAGCACTTGGTTAGGGATTCCATCTGGGTTATCTCATGAAGTCCCAAAGGGTCTAGGGATGGGTTTCTAATCTTGAGAGGTAAATATAACTCTACTGGGCTGCTCTTGGTCGAGGACGCTGCAGCAAAATTCTCCAGTCCTAGTTGGTCGCCGAAGTAGAATCCTTGGTGTACCTTGTCTTGCCGGTCTTCAGTTGAGGAGAGAGGGATGAGAGGGAAAAGCATCATAGATGGGTGGAATGCTTAAAGGGGGTTCTATAGTGCAGGTGAAAACAAACAGGTGCCAAAAGGCCACACACAATTTCATTAAGATAAGATAGGTGATATAGTCGCATACATGCTGCCTAAGGCAAAAGTGCAACTTATATCAAAACACAAACAGATAAGGACAAGCACCACCCAACATGGTTTCATTTGATCCATCATATGGACTCGACTGTGCATAGGGGGTACACGACTCATCCTACCCTAGGGGTCCTCGGATTCAGTAGTCGTGCTTGCTGTCGGGGAAGCTAATCCACAAACACCTATGGGACCGGCGGACTGAGCCCCTTTCGGTTCGACGGGGGGCGGAGGTCGCACGAAGAGCGGATCGAGGCGAAGCACACGAGCAGTTTTACCCAGCTTCGGAGCTCTCCGGAGAGATAATACTCCTACTGCTGCTTGTCTGATTGTATTGAGTTCTTGCTCAGGAGCGCTGAGTGCTACAGTACGCACCAGCTGCTAACGAGACCGAGCATGAGTGTTTTTCTGGCTTCGAAACCCCCCGCCCTACGTTGCGCATGGGCCTCCTTTTATACGCTCAAGGGGTCTCCGACAGGTGGCAACGTAGACAAGGGCAAAAATGGAAAAGGAATTGCGGTTGGTACAACTACTTGTACAGTGTATCCTACCTAACCCTGACGGCAGGGGACAAAGGCATTAAATGACCGTCTGCGTCGCCCAAATAGTGCAAAAAGGACCGTCAGGGACTCCACCGTTCGCCACGATGGCAGTCTTGTCAGCGTCGCTTGCCACTGCGTCTGGAAAGGCCTTAGGGCGACACGTTGGTGGATGTGCTGGAGCGCGGGTACTGAGTGGTAGCTTGTCGCGGCAAGCTCCTTGCCGCAGATATTGTCTTGTCGCGCCCGGAAGCTTGTCGCTCACCGGGCCTTGCCGGGACGCGTGGCGCGTCGCAGCAAGTTCCTTGCGATGCATTGGTTGGCCTTCCCAGCAAGCTCCTCTTGCCGGGGCCTTGTCTCCTTGGCTTGAATACTTTGTTCTTGAATGGTTCCAAAGGAACCACGGAGGACCTTGGCGGTCACCCAGCAAGCCTTGCCGCGGGGTGCTGCAACTGCTCATGGACAAGTTCGGGATACTAGGGTACCCCTACTCTAGTACACCGATAGGAGCCCCCGGGCCTGGGCCACACATGGCGCCGAGCGCTGTTGGGCCAGGCCCAAAACAGGGCACGGGCACGCGCGGCCTGGGTTACGCCGTATCTTACTCCGTATCCACCGCGCCCTCCCCGAACGACACGCGTTGAATGCGGCGTCATGGGAGAGATCGTGGGTGGTTTCTTTATTCGGAATAACGGAACGCCCGCCCCTTCCTCTTTATAAGCAGGGGAAACAGGGGCAGTTCGCCCATCTCGCCGGTTGCTACTCCAATCTCAGTAATCTCCGCTGCTCCCCCCTTCTTCCCAAAGCTGAAAGAGAGCAGCGCTCCGCCCCCCATCGCCACCAGCATCACCAACGCTGCCGATCTCCCCTACCACCTTCGTCATGGCTCCGAAAGCCGACAAGGGGAAGGTCGTGAAGTCGGCTGAGGCGCAGTGGCTCGCGGTGCTGCGAAAGGAGCGGGCAATCTCCCCCCCCCCCAGCTCGACGCGAAGGAGCTGAGGAAGTACTACTACCTCTTCTGGTCGACGGAGACGCGAGCGCATCCGTGCACGAAGGTACTCCCAGCTGCCGCTTCGGAACTGGCTCCGAATGGATACCCTTTCTTCGCACTGTTCTTCTACTGTGGGCTCTGCCCGCCTTTCTCTGAATTTTTCTGCGATATCATGAACACCTACGGGTTCCGCCTCCTTGACTTCACCCCCAATGCCATTCTGACCATGGCAGTTTTCGCACATCTCTGCGAAAACTTTGTCGGAGTCCATCCAAATGTCGCTCTTTTTCACCACTTCTTTATGCCCCGAGTCGAGAGAGGAGAACCTTTATCCGGCGGAATCGCCTGGATCTCAAGAGCTGGCAAGAAGGAAGCTTATCTGGAGGGAGAGCTCCATGCAAGTGGGAGGAATGGAGAGCAGAATGGTGCTGGATTGTCGAGGAGAACCGGCAGCCATTCACCGCCCAGCGCCAAGTCCCAATAGCGCGCGGCAACGATTGGAGCAACGTGGCCCCGGAAGACGATAAGCTGAAGATTGCCATCATCTGGATCTTACGCCTCAGGCTTGCCGGGCTCACCGTAGGCGCCGTTGGCGCAGAGTTCCTTCGCCGCCGCATCGCCCCCCTGCAGGAGAGGAGGAGACCCGCTTGGGAGTTCCAAAACTCGGCGGATATCATGAGGCTGCGCCCGGGCCTCAACTTCAACTTCACCGTCCTGGAACTGGATGGGATGATCCTGGAGCTGTTCAAGCGCGATCCTCAGCATCCCGAAGCGTTCATGTTGCCGAGGGGTGTCGTTCCATTGTGCAACAACTCCTTGCTCGACCGCATCCGCGCAATGATGCCGCTGTGCGATTCGCATGGAATCGTCCCAACCTGGCAAGAGCGTGCGGACGACATCGTGCGGGATTTCTTTGACGGCTTGGTAGAAGTGTCGGTCCGCTCCGATGAATAGAAGAGCCTCACCCGCGACACCACCGATGCGGAGATGCAGCGCATCGCAACTAGGCTAGAAGAGGCGGCAGCAGCCGCTGCCGCGGGTGAGTTTGGATTCACCGCAGAGGAGGCAGAGGCAGCAGAGGCGGCAAGCCTTGTCGAGCGAGAGGAGTTTGCCGGCGAGGAAGAGCTTGTCAGGCCTGAAGCTGAGTCGAGCGAGCCCGCCGAGGGCGCGAGCGACTCGTTGAAGATCGGCTCCTCCTCCTCCCCACCTTTAGCCAGCTCGCCGCAAGCGGAGCTCCCAGCTCCACCAAGAAGGCGTCTCCGCAAGGCCGGGGACGTAGTGGGGCGGCAGGCGAATCAACAGTCGCTGTGCCGCGCGACACGCTCTACCGCGGCAAGCACTATTGCCGCGGGAGCGCCTCACGCCGCTGCAGCAACTGGAGCGGGGTCTTCCCGGTCCACCGCTACTGCTCCTGCCAAGCGGACAAGGGAGCCTACTCCTCCGCCTCGTCGCATCGGAGGCGAGCTGGACTTCGATCTCTCCGCGCTCAGCTCCGACGAGGAAGAAGAAGAGTAAGATTATTTGCTGTACTTGTAGTTCTTCAATTCTTGCTGTTTTGCCTTGTATCTGATTTGCTTTACTCCGAACCCATCCCTTTTCAGGACTCTGGCCCAGAGAGCGGCGAAGAGAGCCAAGGTCCCTGTGATTGTCATCGAGGACGAACCCACCGCGACAGTAGGGGGCGTGCCCGAGACCACCTTGCCGGACCCGGCAACTTTTCCCCAAAGCAGCCCCCATCGCAGCCCCTAGCGTAAGTATATAGTTTACTTCCTGCTGTCAGGCGCGCATGGGTGATCTTTCTTTGCTGATATCTGACTGTTGGTTTGTGCAGGAGCAGAGCAGCCTCACCAGGAGAGCCCGGAAGCCGTTCCCGAAGTGCCATCTGCTTCGACTACACCGCCAAGGGAGAATTCCCCGGCAAGGGAGCGTTCTCCGGCAAGGGAGAACTCTCCGGCAAGGGACAATTCTCCGGCAAGGGACAGCACCAGTGATCCTCCGGTGGTTGAGACCACGACTGCAGATCCTAGTACAGGTAATCCTATTGCTTGAAAACTTCCCTTGGGTTCTTCTTCTTCTGATTTTCTTTTTGGATATTTGCTTGACTTTTCTCTTTTTTCCGTTCGTCAGATCCATCTGCCACGGAGCCGATGGAAACCAAGGTCGCCGGCGAGGATGGCGCGCACAGCAATACCGATGACGTTGTTGCCACTGAAGGAGAAGCCGGCGCTGATGATCCCGCCGGCGAAGAGGCCGCCAAAGCTGCCGCCGCAGAAGCTGGCGAGGGATCCGGCGATCGCACTGACGGCCCCGAGGCCGCGGGAGCGTCAGGCGCTACGCCGACCGCCGATCCCTCCGCCGCTGCTGCAGCGCCAGGCTTTGAAGAGCCCCAGCCCGGCGCCTATTTGAAGGCCGGCGATGGCATCTTCATCAAGCTCCCCTGGGCGTCAAGCTCCAGGGCACCGGTCGAAGGAGAAACCTTGGATGGAGAGGTGCTCGCCTCCGCTGGGCTGACGCTGGTCGACGCGCGAAGCAGCAGCAGCGACGAGCCTGAGGAGGAGCGGCTGCTGCGGAAGCTGTTATCGCTCTACCGCGCCCGATAGGCCAAGCTGGAATCCCGAGAAGCGCTTGTCGCGAAGGCGGGAGTGGACATCGAGAAGCGCATGGAGGAGCTCCTGGGTCTCAGGCAGGAAGCTCTCCGATCCCTGGCAGAGGAGTGGGAGAAAGTCGCCGAGGAGCGGAAAACCTTCCTCCTCGAGAAGGCTGAGGTTGAAGAGCAACAACGGCTCGCTGCCGAGAAGCTATCTGCGCAGGAAAGCGAATTGGCGCAGCGCAAGGTCAACCTTGAAAGCCACGAGGAGGAGCTTGCCGCGCGCGAGCAAGCAATTGGCGGGGCTCTCAAGGAAGCAAAGGATGCTGCCGCAGCTGCCGAGGCCGCCAAGAAGGAGCTGGACACCAAGATGGCGCAGCTGGAGGCCGATCTCAAGGCGAGCGGCGAGGAGCTTGCCGCGCTCAAGCGTGAGCGCGAGAAGGACGCCGCCGCTCCTGGCGAGCTGCAGGGTCGTCTCGCTGAGAGGAGCAAAGAGCTTAGCGCCGCCAAGGACTCCAACGTAGATCTTGAGTTGAAGCTGGCCACTTTGACCAAGACGCTGGACGGCGCCAGGGAGCAGGAAGTGGCCTTGTCGGAGAAGATCAAGGCCGACGAGGCGCTGCTGGCGAGTGCTGCTGCCGCCCAGAATGCTTTTAGGGAGACTGTGGAGCACTGGACCGAGGGTCTCGTGAATGTTGCCGCCGCCATCGACGGGGAGCTGGCGCAGCTGGGGATGGAGGACCTCGGGTATTATTCCGACGAGCACATCCAACCCAGCACCAAGCTCAGCTTGTTCTTCAAAGGCGTGGCGACGGCCCTCCAGCAACTCCGGGAGAAGATCCCAAAGTAGTTGGCCGACGAGTCGCGCAAGATCTGCGCGGGAGTTCTTCAAAAGGTGCTGGTGAAGGTGGCCTTCCGCAACCCAGGCCTCAACCTCACCAACGTCCTCAGGTCCCTGCCGCCGGATGCTGATCTGGAAGCGCTCAAGGCCCTTGTCGCACCCATTGTGGACAAGGTGAGCGAGATCAAGAGGGTTGAGGGCGATCGCGTAGATTAGGCCGCCCGTTTTCTCTTTTTCTTTGTCGCTGTCGGTCATGTCATGAGAACAATCTGTTAGAGCTGCGACAAGCTATCTTGTAATATAACTCTATTTTGGGTAGAGATTGCTGTGTTATTTCCTTTACTTGATTCCTTCCTTTGTATGTTTTTGCCCTACGCTTTTAGGGAACTTGTCGGCGCAGGCACCTTAGCCGCGAGCGCTGAGTGCGGGACATCAGCAGCCTGCTGGCGGTGCCGCTACCGACAAGAAACCTTGTCGCAACTAGTCGCAGCTCACTTAAGTTGTTGAGCGGACTCGAAACAAAGTAAGGGCGCAACTAGCTACGAGTTGGTTCCTCCGCGCACAGGTTTTCCATACAAAGTACGGTCGTTCGAGGAAGATAACTTAAAAATTTAAACTGATTGCTCAAACTTTGGCAACTTAGCTTTTTTGTCGTTTGCTTTCCGGTAAGGCGAAACTTCCTTGAACGATGCCTAGTCCACACCATTATCTTCTCCTTTCCCCCCGGCAAACTTGTGTGCGAGGGAACCTTCCTTTCCTTTTTGAGAAAAACGAAAGAAGAGAAAATAAAGATATGGAGCCTTACGGCTCGTTATTGCTTACCGGGGGTAGGCGCTGCACAAAGTGTCAGATAACGCATGCAAAAATAAAGTAGACAGCATGATATTGACAAGATGTGCGGAGCACATGAGCTTTACTTATGCACGGGGTCTGCGCCCGGCTTTGTACAAAGGATTACATGCAACATCGGCAAGACTTTTACAAAAGGTGGTTGCCAGAAAAGATTCCGGCAACCGCGCCCTACGGGTAAAAGTTACGAAGATGCTCAATGTTCCAGGAGTTGCTCACCGGAATGCCATCTTCGGTCTCAAGGTGGACAGTGCCAGGCCTAGTGACTCATTTCACCCGGTAAGGGCCTTCCCACTTTGGCGTCAACTTGTTGGAATTCTTGGCGGACTGAACGTGCCGAAGAACAAGGTCACCTTCCTCGAAACTTCTGGCATTAACTTTGCGGCTATGGTAGCGGCGCAAAGCTTGCTGGTATCGAGCAGCTCGTACAACAGCCCGAAGACGGTCCTCCTCAAGGAGCAACGCGTCATCTTGTCGCGGCTGCTCTTGCTCAAGCTCATCATAAGCGAGCACTCGAGGTGATTCGTATACGAGTTCCGTGGGGAGAACTGCCTCTGCTCCATAGACTAGAGCGAAAGGTGTCTGGCCAGTGGCTCGATTTGGCGTCGTCCTGATCGACCAAAGAACCACCGGCAGCTCCTCAATCCAGTTCTTCCGCACTTGCGCAGCCTGTCGAAAGTCCTGGTCTTGAGCCCGCGCAGCACTTCAGCATTTGCCCTCTCCGCTTGACCGTTGCTTCTCGGATGAGCAACAGAAGCGAAGCAGACCTTGGCGCCAAGATCTTGGACGTACTGCATGAAGGTGCGGCTCGTGAATTGTGTGCCGTTGTCGGTGATGATCCTGTTAGGGATCCCGAAACGGCAAACAATCGACCTGAAGAACTTGACTGCTGACTGTGCTGTCACCTTCCTCACTGGTTCCACTTCCGGCCACTTTGTGAACTTGTCGATTGCAACGTACAAGTACTCAAAGCCCCCGACAGCTCGGGGAAAAGGGCCGAGGATATCGAGCCCCCAGACCGAAAATGGCCAGGATAAAGGGATCGTCTGGAGAGCTTGAGCTGGCTGGTGTATCTGCTTGGAATGGAACTGGCACGCTTCACACTTGGTTACTTGTGCAGTTGCATCCTGGAGGGCTGTCGGCCAAAAGAAACCTTGCCGGAACGCTTTGCCGGCAAGTGCTCTTGCGCCAATGTGGTGACCACATATGCCTCCATGTATCTCTGCCAACAGCTTTTGTCCGTCCTCCCGGTGAATACACTTCAATTTCACGCCGTTGAGTCTTCTTCTGTACAGTGTGTCGTCGACAAACTGGTACATACTTGACTGCCGGGCTACTCTTTCCGCTTCTTCTTGCTCTTCGGGAAGTTCTCCTGTCTGAAGGAAACGGACAATCTGCTGTGCCCATGCTGGAGCTTGCGGCTCGACAACAAAGACTAAAGGCACATCTGCTGCTGCGGGAACATCCGCTTCTACGGCGAGAACCTGCGGCTCAGCCGGAGCTTGGCGTTCCCCGGCAAGCTTGCCGGAGCAAAACTTGTCGGGAGCGTCTGCTTCAACGGAACAAACCCTAAGGCTTGCCGGAGCAGACTGCTCCTCAGCACCTTTGGTGTTGATCTTGAGGACCTTCTTGGCGGCGGCTTCGGGGAGCTCCGCCGGAAAATAGTCACCAGAAATCAACTTCCTCTTCTTGCTCTGTCCAGTTGATGGCGTTACAGACGGTTGAGTCAGCTTGAGCACAAAGATCCCTGGTTCCACAGGTAACTTAAGTGCGGCGCACTTTGACAGGCCATCGGCAATGTCGTTCTGAGCTCTTGGAACATGTTCCATCTGTAGGCCGTCAAAGTGCTCTTCTAGCTTTCTCACTTCATCAACGTAGGCTTCCATCAACGGACTCTGATAATTCTTGTTCACTTGGCGGACGACAAGCTGTGAGTCACCCCTGACAATGAGCTTCTTGATCCCAAGGTCTGCTGCGATCCTGAGACCGGCAAGCAAACCTTCATACTCTGCAGTATTGTTCGTTGCTTGCTCCTTGGGAAAGTGCATCTGGACTACGTACTTGAGGTGCTCTCCGGTGGGTGCAACAAGTAGCACGCCCGCACCGGCGCCTTGCAGCGAGAAAGCACCATCAAAGTACATCAGCCACTCTTTGCTTGCTTCCTTGACGGGGATGCTCGTTTCTGGAACTTCTTCATCTTGTGTTGGCGTCCACTCTGCTATGAACTCTGCCAATGCTCTGCTTTGGATAGTTGAAGTGCTCTCAAACTTGAGGCCAAAGCTTGACAGTTCCAGTGCCCACTCGACAATCCTGCCTGTTGCTTCTGGATTTTGCAGTATCCTCTTCAGCGGAAAACGAGTGACGACTGTGATCTCATGTGCTTGGAAGTAATGGCGCAGCTTTCTCGAGGCCATGAGAAGGCCGAAAAGCAATTTCTGCACACCAGAATACCTTGACCTAGCCCCCTGCAGAAGGGAACTGACAAAGTAAACTGGGCGCTGCACCATTCTTTTCTGCATCTTCTCATGCGCCTGCGCAGATCCATCTTTGTCGGGACCAGAGCTTGCCGGTGAAGTCTCCTGCTTGTCGCTGGATGCATCTGCCGTGGTTGCTGGCTCATCATCCGCCTCCCTCTCCGCTACTAACGCAGCACTAACCACTTGATTGGTTGCCGCTATATATAGCAGCAACTTCTCTTGTGGCTTAGGTGCGACAAGTGTTGGAGTGGAGGACAGGTATCTCTTTAAGTCCTGCAGCGCAGCCTCCGCTTCCGGAGTCCATTTCATTGGACCTGCCTTTTTCAATATTTTGAAAAATGGCAGGGCGCGCTCAGCAGACCTAGAGATAAACCTGCTGAGAGCAGCTACGCAACCGGCAAGTCTTCGTACATCCTTGACGCGCTTTGGAGCTTCAATCTGCTCAATGGCCTTGATCTTGTCGGGATTGGCTTCAATTCCCCGCTGAGACACGAAGAACCCGAGAAGCTTGCCGGAGGGGACTCCAAACACGCACTTCTCGGGGTTAAGCTTGAGGTTGATCTTGCGCAGATTTGCAAAGGTTTCGTCTAAATCTTGAATCAGAGTCGCCTTGTCCTTGCTCTTGACCACTATGTCATCCATGTAGGCTTCCACATTTCTGTGTATTTGCGGCTCAAAAGCGTCATGGACTACCCTTGCAAATGTTGAACCAGCATTCTTTAAACCGAAAGGCATCCGTACGAAACAGTAAGTGCCACATGGGGTGATGAATGCGGTCTTCTCCTCATCCTCTTCTGCCATGAAGATCTGATGGTATCCTGAGTATGCATCAAGAAATGAAAGCAAGTCACATCCGGCCGTGGAGTCAACAATCTGGTCGATGCGCGGCAAGGGAAATGGGTCCTTGGGACAAGCTATATTGACATCAGTAAAGTCAATACAAAGCCTCCATTTCCCGTTTGCCTTGCGCACGACTACAGGGTTGGCCAACCACGTAGGATGGAGCACTCCTCTGACGAGGCCTGCTGCTTCCAATTTCTTGATTTCTTCTGCGATGAATTCTTGGCGCTCCACTGCCTGTTTCCTGACTTTCTGCTTGACGGGCCGCGCATGAGGACAGACGGCAAGATGGTGCTCGATTACTTTCCTGGGAACACCGGGGATGTCAGACGGTTGCCACGCAAATACGTCGACGTTCGCCCGCAGGAAAGCAACGAGCGCGCTTTCCTATTTAGGGTCGAGAGTGGCACTGATGGTGAAGGTACCACCAGTGACGTCCTCCTTGGCGGACACCTTCTTGGTCTCAGGTGGAGCTACCATTGTTTTCTTACACTTGCCGGTGGAGCTCGATGGTGCGTCCTCGACGGTAGCGCAGCACTCCGAAGAGGTGCGCTTGCCGGAGTGGGCATCAGAACTCTTGCCGGGCTTGGTCTTCTTCTTCGCCCCGGGAGCTTCAACGGCAAGTGACTTGCGATCTGTTGCGGCTGCTGCTTCCCGGTAGATCTTGTCGGCGCAGATAAGAGCATCCTTCTTGTCGCCAGGGACAGAGATGACACTTATCGGGCCTGGCATCTTCAGTATGTTGTATGCATAGTGAGAGGCTGCCATGAATTTGGCGAGTGCTGGACGGCCGAGTATCCCATTGTAAGGCAATGGAAAGTCAGCAACGTCAAAAGTGACCCTCTCAGTCCTGAAGTTCAACTCGCTGCCAAATGTCACCGGCAACGTGATCTTTCCCTTCGGCTTGCTCCTTCCCGGATTGATTCCTTGGAACGTGCCGGTCTCTTCGAGCTCGCCATCAGGGATCTGGAGTTTCTGGAGTACCGCGGAGGAGATCAGGTTCAAGCCGGCCCCGCCGTCAACTAGCATCTTAGTGACCTTGAGGTTGCGGATAGTTGGTGAAACCAACATCGGCAAGCACCCGACCGCAGTTATGCGATCAGGGTGGTCCTCAATATCAAAGATGATAGGCGTGCTGGACCATTTCAGAGGCTTGCGTGACTCGACGGGTGGTTCTGCCGCATTGACTTCCCGCACCCACTGCTTGAGCTGGCGGTGTGAAGTATGCAGAGAAGCACCTCCGTCAACGCACAGGACCTCTGTGGCTTTCTGGAACTCCTGCTCATCGGTCTCGTCATCATCCATATCTTCATCGCCGTCGTCATCTTCATCCTTGTCGCGGCCGCGGGGAGGTCTGTCTCCTTGCCGCTGCTTAGCCTTGTCGCGGCGTCCTCCTCGGCCGGGGCGTTTCTTGCTGGCTCCTCCAGCACCTTCCTGGGCCTTCTCCTTGTCGCGTCGCTCGTATTCAGCCTTTTGCTGCTTGACAAGCTGCTCGACCTTCTTGCAGCTCTGGAGGTCATGGCCCTTGGTACGGTGGATCTTGCAGTACTGCTTGTTGGTGCCGTCCTGCTTGTCGGCGACCGCCACAGCCTCCTCGCCGGAGCTACCAGCTTTGGCATTCTTGGCGCCACCTCCGTTGCCGGACTGCTCAACGACTAGCACATCTTTGCCTTTCTTCTTCCTGTTCTTCCGCCGCCGGTTTTGCTTTGTCGGGGCAGTCTCCTCACTATCAGATCCTCCTGCTCCTATATTCTCTCCGGGGAGTTTCCTCCCTTCCTCAGCACGTGCACACTTGTCGGCCAGGGCATATAGCTCACTGACGTCTCTGATCTTGCACATAGCCATCTCCTCCTGCATCCTGCGGTTTCGCACGTTCTGGTGGAACGCGCTGATTACCGCGGCAGGGTGGACATCTGGGATGTTGTGCTGTACGCGGCTGAATCTCTGAATGTACTTGCGCAGGGGCTCTCCTTCCTTCTGGGCGAGCAGATGAAGGTCGCTCTCTTGGCCATGAAGCTTGTGGCCGCCTATAAAGGCGCCGACAAACTGATGGCATAGGTCTGCCCAAGAGGATATGGAGTTGTCTGGCAAGTGCATGAGCCAGGATCTGACATTGGGCTTGAGCACCAGCAGGAATCAGTTGCCCAGGATCTTGTCGTCCCGCCCCCCGGCAGCTTGCACCGCGATGGTGTAGATGCTGAGGAACTCAGACGGATGCGACTTGCCGTCGTACTTCTCTGGTACATCTGGCTTGAAATTCTTCGTGCTGGGCCACTGGACTTGCCGCAGCTCGCGAGTGAATGCAGGGCAACCTACCGCGTACGGCAAGTCGCCTGGTTCCCCTGGTGCATACATGTCGACAGAGGGCCCAGCGCGCTGGTCCGATTAACGCCGCGCTTCTCTTCGGCGCTCGATGCGAGTACGAGCGTCTTCTTGCTGTCGTTCATGAAGAACTTGGCGCTGATCGGGACGAGCTCGTGGATCTGATGATGCAGTGGAGTCACTGTCGAGGTGGATCCGGTGAGTCGGCGATCTTGGCCTTCGGGGTGGAGAGTGCATGGTGGTTGCACCCCCACCGGTTTCGTCGCCACCGGCTCGTGCCTGGCAGTCCTCCCGCGGCAGCGACGCGCTCGGCTGCTGCGGAGTGTCGCCGTTGGCGAAGCCGATGAGACTCTGAATGGTGGCCCTCCATTGATCGATCTTGTCTTCCGTTGGAGGGTAATCCAGGAGCAGTTGAGCTCGTGCCACAGCTTCTGCTGGTGTGGTGGGTGGCAGTGGCGAACGGTGCAAGGAGCGGGATATGCTCGGACTTCTAACTATGTTAGAAGGAGCAGTATCCCGTCCAGGCGACCGTGTCTCGCTCGTGCCAGGACATTGGCATGCATGCTGGTCTTGAGCACCCCGAGATCCACCAGCCCGATCTTGGTCCAACAAACGTATGGCACTGCGAATTCCATGACGCTGTCGATCCTGCGCCTCCTGAGACGGGCGCGGTGCATGTACGGACGCCGAGGTCTGCGCAGCCTTGTCCTTGGACCTGGCAGCACCGTGAGCTCCCTCGTCGACGCCCGTTCTTCCGCCGGTGTCTACCCCACCACTCATTTGCTCCGGTGGTGGTGGGATCGACGTGGACGGAACAGCTGCCGCCGAAGTCTTCTTCTTCGGTGGCATGTCGATGAAGAAGATGAAGATCAAGCTCGTGTGAATGCCGGATCAGGTTCACACAACCTCGACGCCCCCTACCTGGCGCGCCAAAGATGTCGGGGAAGTTGATCCACGAACACCTATGGGACCGGCGGACCGAGCCCCTTTCGGTTCGGCGGGGGGCGGAGGTCGCACGAAGAGCGGATCGAGGCGAAGCACACGAGCAGTTTTACCCAGCTTCGGAGCTCTCCGGAGAGATAATACTCCTACTGCTGCTTGTCTGATTGTATTGAGTTCTTGCTCAGGAGTGCTGAGTGCTACAGTACGCACCAGCTGGTAACGAGACCGAGCATGAGTGTTTTTCTGGCTTCAAACCCCCCCGCCCTACGTTGCGCATGGGCCTCCTTTTATATGCTCAAGAGGTCTCCGACAGGTGGCAACGTAGACAAGGGCAAAAATGGAAAAGGAATTGCGGTTGGTACAACTACTTGTACAGTGTATCCTACCTAACCCTGATGGCAGGGGACAAAGGCATTAAATGCCCGTCTGCGTCGCCCAAATAGTGCAAAAACGACCGTCAGGGACGCCACCGTTCGCCATGATGGCAGTCTTGTCAGCATCGCTTGCCATCGCGCACCGCTGGCTCCACAGCCTCTTGCCACGCGCGTCTGGGAAGGCCTCAGGTCGACATGTTGGTGGATGTGCTGGAGCGCGGGTACTGAGTTGTAGCTTGTCACGGCAAGCGCCTTGCCGCGGATATTGTCTTGTCGCGCCCGGAAGCTTGTCGCTCACCGGGCCATGCCGGGACGCGTGGCGCATCGCGGCAAGTTCCTTGCGATGCCTTGGTTGGACTTCCCGGCAAGCTCCTCTTGCCGGGACCTTGTCTCCTTGGCTTGAATACTTTGTTCTTGAATGGTTCCAAAGGAACCACGAAGGACCTTGGCGGTCACCCGGACCTTGAATGGTTCGGGATACTAGGGTACCCCTACTCTAGTACACCGACACTTGCTTCATCACTTTGAGAGAAAGGCATTCGGTCTTCAGCTTCTAGGTTCTCTTGGGTGCGAATGGGCATGCGACAGTCGGCTGCTTGTTGGGGCACATCCTATTAATATGCCCGAGTTCACCACACCCGTGACATGTCACGGAAGCAAAAGGGTTGCTATTCAGTCTTGGGTATTGTCGTCGGGGGCCTGACGATGATCCTCTATGAGGTGGATATGGAAATCCATTCCTATGCCTTTTGTGTGGGGTTTGGTTGCGAGCTTTCTGAAGTTCCTTGATTTGCTGCTCCTGATTAAAAATGTGGGCTTCTAGGGTAGTGATTTGTTGTTCTTGCTCGACCACCTTCTTCTTCTCGAGGCAGTGGAGGTGCAGAAGTGAAGGGAGATCTTGGGGAGCCTTGAGAAATGCTTCGGTAAGGTGGCGTAGAAGGTAGTCTCCCGCGTTGACGAAACGGATCTGGTACTTGAGGGTTGGATCCTCGTCTTCTGGGGAAATCATCACTTGAGTCGTTGCTCCAAATCCGCTCTTGCCAGGCAAGTAGCGGGTGGAATGTTCTTCTTTCATTTCAGGAAGGAGGTCTCGAAGACAGAGGAGTGCTTCGTATGCCACTTGCTGAATGGCTAGGTCTCTTGTTGGCATAGGTGGTCCAACGAAGAACCACCCCTGAGGTGAGGTCTTGGCAGGCACAAAAACCTTGGCGTAGAACTCCTTCTCGAACACATCATTTTCCAGTTCGTGTAGGGTGTATATGGGCAGCAAGGGATAGTGGCATTGTTGGAGGCAATCTCTTAGGAGTGATGGAAATCCTGTCGTAAGGAGTCTCAAGGGAGCGACGGCCATCTACAAAGGTTGAATGGGAGAGGTCAATAAGGGAAATATATTTTGGGTTGGGTAAGCTTTAGAAAAGAAGAGAAGTTTGGATGGTCTCAAGCTAACTAACGTCCATGCTAACTAAGGCTTCCTACAGTCAGGATGGCTCTGATACCAGCTCTATGGGGACCCCAACTCATAAGTCGTGATCACCGAATGCACGTGTACAGTGATCCCAGAGATCAATGCTCACTGAACACACAGAAGCTGAATAGCAAGAGTCTTACATCCATACATACCGTCTTACACAAATTATGACCATTATGGTCAAGTCTTACATAGATAAAGCCATAGGGGCTGAATACAAAGTAAACTTAAGCAGCGGAAATCTTTGTCGATAAGTAGAACCCATTCCATCTGCCTTAACCCTATAGGCATCCTGACTAGGAAACGTCCTAGTTCGCATGTTCATCTCCAAAGAACTCTTCTTCGAACTCCGGTTCTTCCATGCCTGGCCAATTAAATAACGGTGTCAAGCCAATGAGTACTTTGAATGTACTCGCAAGCAACCCATGTTTTGGTCCAAGATGTAATAATACATGATATAGGTAAATTTTTGCAGAAAGCTAGTTTTGAGTGCACTGACATGTTCAACAACTTGTAAGACATGCATCAGGAGAATTCAAGTAACCATGAGGACAGGTTACAGATATCAACATAAATAGAGTGGGCATCAACCCAACTCAATCATGCCAAGTCCTTTGACTTGACCCAAGCAGTTCTCCCCACTTATCAAAACACACACACTGGTTTGTAAACATGTGGACGTAGCCCAAGAGCGGTTACCCAACTGTCCTTGACCATGGACATGTCTATTCGAATAGTTTTACACTCTGCAGAGGTTGCACACTTTACCCACAAGATCCGGGGAACTTCCGTGTCATCCATGACCCGTGATACCTCAAGTAACCGGCGTAAGCACCCGATCACTATCTTTCCCTAGACGACACTAACAAGGAGTCCGCTCATTGTTCCGTATCCTCACGATGTACATCATACGAGACTCACTCGAGATTGTAACATCCGAGAGGGGACACAACGGTGTATCCGATGCCCTGTGAAAACAGTCATGGCCGCCCTACCTGGCACAACCCCGTCCCAAGAGAGAGCACCAAATCTCCCCCATCACTAGTAATGCGGGCTCCAAGCTAGTATCGGCCTAGGTATTCAATAATGCTCTTTCCCATACAAGGGTAGAGTGGTTGCGCATGTAAGATTGGAATAACGGTCGCAACTTAAACCAATCCGTTTTGAAAACAACACACACTTGTCTCGGTACACCACTTCGTCATCAAGTGGCTACCCAACTCACCATCTCCCCCGGGCATAAGTGGCACCTGATGGGGTTTTTGAAAAGTCTATTGAAAATACTTTGTCTCCATCACCATGCATATTACCGTCCCTTTTTGCGTAGCACTACTTTAGCATCCTATCTACTCCCACCGGCATAACCCTCATAGGAAGGTAGGGTCATGCATAATGCAAGTATCAATGAGGAAGTACGGTGGCAAACTATCAAAGTGGTTACCACCTCATCTTGATTCTGTTGCAACAACAATATGGTGCTATTACGACATGCATAAAAAGGGTTTCATAGACATGGTCAAAGGGCTGCTTGCCTTGGTCTTCAATTTCTTCAAATCCTTCTCCTTCTTCTTCTTCAGCAACTTCGTCTAATACGGGATCTAAACGTTGCAAGAAAATAATGGAAAAATAAGACAATAATAAAAATAGAAAAGTCAAAGTGCTCAGAAAAATGTCAACTCATTTTTGTTAAATATTAGGTGAAAACTAAGAAGGGGAAAATTCCTAGTTTTGGATTTGGAGTTAAGGAATAGTGGAAATGGATTTTCAAAGAAGGATTTAAATGCTCAAATTTAAATTTAAATTTGAACAGTACAAAAAAGTGTGATGGATGCGAATGAAGGTTACATCAATAAATAGGTGGAATTATTTTAAGATTTTAGGAGTTGGAATTATTCCATTTGGATAAATATTGTATCCTGTGGAATTTTTATGAAACAGAAAAAAAAAAAAAAAGAAAAGCGGCACTGTGCCACTGGGCCAGAAAGGCCACAGTGTAGCAGGCCCAGATGGAAAAGCAGCCCAGGCGAGCCAGCTCGCGCGGGCCAGGTTTTTTTAAACCTGACGGGCCGGGCCCAGCTGCTAGTGGGAGAGAGAGGGGGCGAGAGAGAGGTGAGGATGACAGGCGGGGCCCACCTGTCATCTCTGACCATGCGACCAAAGGGCTGGCGTGCTCACCGGCGGCGATGCAGGGCACGATTGGTCGAGCTGACAGCACGGTTGGACTCAGCGTGGAGTCACCATTCGGGTGGTGGTGGTGGACGTCGCCGGAGTTGCCTGGCCAGCGACGAGGAAGCACGGCGAGGTGCATCGGGCGGTGGTCATTCCGGTCGACTCCGGCTGCAAATGAAGGGGAAGAGGGGAAAGGAGTAAGGGGCTCGCTGCGGTTCCAGATCAAGCGAAAGGAGCGGCGGAGGAGGCTCTTACCGCGCAAACACCAGTGACCCGAGGCGGCGGCGCTCGGCTCGATCCCGAGCACAGTGATGGGGAGGGGAGGTGGGGCTCTGCTGGTGATCGCTAGGAGGCGAGAGAGCTCAAGGGATGTAGAGAACATGGTCCGGGGTGGCCTTAAATAGGAGGGGCATGGTGCACCGTGGCTCGTGCGCTGGCGAGCTTCTAGCCGTTGCTGGAGGCCACAGGGGCGCGCGTGGGAGTGTCTGGGGCGTTTGTGGAGGTGGTCCACGACCAGGGGAAGGAAGAGAGGGAGCAGGAGGGGCCAGAGGCGCCGTGCGTGTGAGTGTGCTCATTGGAGCTCTCGGGCGGCCATGGCGCGCGTGTGAGGGAGGCCATAGGAGGCAGAAGGAAGAGGGGAACCTGGGCTTAGCGTGCTACAGTTGCCGAGGCGCATCATCGGGAGCGCTGGGGAGGCCTGAGGTGGCCGGAGGTGGTTGGCAGGGGGCGTCTACAGTGCGGGAGCGCACTGTAGCATGCTCCAGAGCATGCAAATGGCCGGCATGCCATTTTTTTTGCAAAGTGGGGACGTCCAGGCATGTCTGGTAGCTCTAGTGGGAAGTAAAGAAGAGGGGAGGAGCATTGGATGCCCTGGGGATCCAGTAGGAGAGGAGTGGGGTTGAGAGAGAGAGGGAAAGGGGCTGTCCAAAGGGGTAAATGAGGTGGTTTCACCCCTCAATCATTGAGCTGAGATGCAACCATTATTACTGGAGGTGGAGGAGGACTTGGAGGGGTTGTGGTAAAAAGTGGAGGCCATGGAGAAGAGTGGAAGTGGTAAGAATAGTGTTTTTAGATAAATGGCAGAAGGTGTTTGTTGTTGATTTGGGAAAGAAGATGAACTCCTCTCGTCATAAGGCTTGACAGGGCAAAATGGCATGAGAAAATAAGAGGTTCCACCAAGATTGAGTTTATTTGGGCAAAGTTGCTAATGCAACTTTTGTAAACCCTAGAAATTAGCAAAAATGAACTTGTGTAGATCTAGTTGCGCAAATCACTTCTCCTTGATGCACCACTTGGTGTAGTGGCCTCATTTGGTCATGTGAACATGCTCACAAAAGTTGAGAGAAAAATGGGAAAGTTGACAATGTAAAGTTGTTCAAATTTGATTCTGGTCAGAGAGGGTTTTGAGGCACTTTGATCAAGATATCCTTTTCTCCAACTTGTTCCATTTGGTCTAGATGCATGATTATACCATTGGAGCATGTGCAACAATTTTGAGAACATTTGGACATGTTTGGCAATGTAGAGTTGCTCAAACTTCAAAATGGACTAAAATGGTCTTGAAGTGATTTGGTGATGTTATGTTGTTCTCCAAGACATGAGGCTTGTCAAGATCATCCAATATGTCTTATGTGACAAGCTAGAATTTTCTTGGAATTTTTAGAGAATATTTCCTTTGTAAATATTTCAAAATCTTGAAATACCTAGAAAGGGTTTTTGAGGGGTTTGAGCAATATTTTGAACACGACCATGTGTTGAAACTCTTATATATGGACAATATATGTCCACTGAGTTTCCCTTAATTTTCACAATATTTTTGAATAGTTAAAATAATATTAACCTATTAAAGACCATTTCTGGCCTAAAGAAAAAGCCTTTAAATAAAATAGGAAAATAACTTTCAAAATTATATTTTGATGGTTTATGGGAATCCTATATCTAATAGGTTTCAAATATACCCTTTGAAGTGTTTTTCATACCCCAAATCAAGTACTCGCAGTGCAAACCTCAATTAAGGGGTTTTTGGAAAACTAATTTTTGAAAATACTATTTGGCCAAATTATTTTTGTAAGAAAATTCTATATTGTACTATACACATGGTATGATCATTGGGCAGAAGTTTTGGATCAAGGAAATGAAGTATAGAAGGTGAAGCTATGTTGACTTTTAAGAGCACTTGAAAACACAGAGGGAAAACCAACTCAAATAAAAAGTCAAATAATGCAAAAGTTTTTGACAAACCACACTTTATCATGATTTATCATCTTAATTGTTGTGCCATGAAAATCAGGGTGTGACAGTATAACCAAGCGGGTATTCGGACACACCTTAGACTGTAGGATCTAGGGACTGAAGCGAAAAGGTCCGCCATGACAGATGATTTTAATCCGGCTAGGGGCTACTTATGCCCATTGAATTACACAGTCACTTGGACTGACTATATTCCTCCTCTATACCGTCCAACAGGCTATCTAGCTTACAATCCTGTTGAGAATACTTGGCGCCTAACTCAACGCGGTCATATACCAGACTCACGGGAATTTCTTGCCCATCGGGCCCCGCCGGTCCTACTTCGGCCATATGGTTCGGGTCCAGCTTGGTGTAGCGCGTCTTCACCATAGCCTAGGATTCTCTTGCACCTTGACGGCAAGCTGACATCTTCCACAATCGGAAGCGCCGACGTGCTCCTTGAAGCATGTCCACAAGCTCCCCCATGCCATTCGGCAGTAAGCTTGATGGCCACAAGGCGTGAGCAACACCCTGCATCACTTGCCGAGCTCGCTTTAAGCAAATCACTTGCAGATGAGGGCATATCCTCCTAAGGGTGACCCGTTAACATTCCTGCAAGCAAAATACTTTCAATATACTTCCTCGCCGAACTATACTACAGTTCATCTATGCACTTACCATAAATGCCGCGTCGAAGCCTTTTGTTCTCCCTCATGAAGTCCGCCAGCTGAGCACGGACGTCTTTTAACTCCACGTCCAGCTAGAGTTTGGCATCTTGAAGATTGTTCTTCTCCTGCCTAACTTGCGTAAGAATGCGCTCGCCAGCCGTTAGCTTCCTTTTGGGATGCGAATCGTCATCCCTTATGCCCTCCGGATTCAGCCCGGGATTGTCTGCAAAATTCTCTGTTTGACTTGTTATACCAACCATTTACTAACTGGTGCATCTTCGTACAATTGAGACAAATGTTACCAGATGAGGCCTTCTGGGATTCCTCTAACTTGGCAACCGTGTCCCTTAGCTGGGCCTTGCATTCCTCCAGCTCCCGAGCCAATTGTTCATTTTTATCTACAAGGACCTATGCATAAATTGATCCTTCAAACAGTTGTTCCAACCATTTCAAGTCTCAGGGGCTACATTTATACATACTTATCAAAATTTCTTACCCGTATATCTTTGGTATACTGGTTCGTCGCTCGGGCAAGCCCGCCTTGAGCAGCTCGGATGTATGCGTCTCCCGAATTGAAGGCATTAAATGCCTCTTCAGAAAAGATGTTGTTCTGAAGCATGGCCCGTCGGCGCCGGTGATTCATGGCGCTCTCTACTTCAGACTTCGTGGCCAAGAGCATATCCGCGTCCTCTGTCGGAGAACTATGCGTCATCGGCCCCGTGTTCGCATCCTCTGGAATCCGGCTCGTGGAGGCGTGATCAGCGGGATCCCCGGATATAGTCCGGCTACTCCTCTTCCTGCCAGGACACGAAGGGCGTTGTTATACTTTAAATACCATAATCATAGGACAGGTTTTTACCTTACCTCTGCAGCGGCGTGTCAACCTTTACCGCCTTCCTCTTGAGCCTGCCCGATCCGGGCGCCCGTGGTCGACGAGTCCCTAGGTGCTCGGCCCCACGCTCTGACTGTCGTTTCTGCAAGAAACACGACACTTCAAGGGTAAGGCACGACATCTGAAGGGAGTCCTCTTTGGAGGATAGGGTTTTTTCAGTTTGGATTACACGCGACCTAGGTTGCAGTCCGGGATAGTCGGCAATAATGGCCACTGAGGCGCCATCACAGCTCGCTTGATAAAATATCCCGTTGACAAGCTCCACGGTAATATCCGGATCTTCTTCGAGTCCTGGATCTAGGGCCCTTACGGGGTCCTCTGGCTGCGGGGAAGGGCTCGAAATTCCTTCTAAGTCCCTCTTTAGTTCCTGTTCGGAATTATTGAGGCAGGTAATCTTAGTGAAGAACGCCACAATAAGTGAAGCGGGGAAAGGAATGAAGACTTACCCAGTTTGGGGGGTTGTGCATGGAGAATCCGTCCCCCGGTTTAATGCGAAGAAATTCTTCCTCTTCCCCTTTATATAAATCGGACAATATCCTTGCCAGAGCGGTGGCGGAGTCCGGACCCTTACGACCGCAGCAGGTGGCGTCGTCTTTGTAACGCCCCGGATACAACTTTCCATATTCGTAACTCCAACTCTTGCCTTTTTCGGAGATGCGATATGATATTTCCTCCGTCGTTGGGTTTTGTCTGTTGTTTTTCTTTTTGTTCTTGTTATGCATCTCATCTCATAGCATCATGCGCATTGCATCAGCATCGTTTTTTATAAAACTTGCATCCGTTCGGGTTCTGCCGGTCCTCTCCGTTGTCCGTTCGGAATCCAGACACACTCGCACGCGCCCGCGGCACCTCCGAAATATTATTTTATAAGTGGCATAAAATGTTCTCGGAATGGGTTGCAACTTGTCGTGCGGTCTTATTATAGTGTAGGCAGACCGCCTGCCAAGTTTCGTCGCATTCGGAGTCCATTGGATAGCCCAACCGTTAAACCTACAACCGCAATATAGCCGGTGTATCGTCGGACGTTTTCAGTCTCCGGAAACTGCTGCCGGGCCGCACCTCTCTTTCTCTCCTCTTCCCACAGCCCACCTAGCCATCCAAACGTTCCCCTCGATCCGGAGCCGTCCGATGGCGATCCGAGGCTCCGAAATGCCCCAAAACCCTCAAACCCTAGCACCTACCCTTTATATACACCTTCCCCTTCCAATTTTGGCAGCCTACCCCCTCTCCTCCTTGTTTTCCGTGCAGCCCAATCATCAGCGCCGCCGCTCCCCTCCTTTTCCGCGCCCCTCCAGCCCCTGCTCGCCACTTGGCGCGTAGCCATTGGCTGCGCCGCCGCCCGCCGCCGCCCGTGGCCACTCACGCGCGGCCACGTCGCCTCCTTGCGCACTCCCCCTCGCATCCAGCCGCGCGGGCCCGTCAGAGCCCATCCGCGGCCCGTCCGGGTCCCGATCTGGGCCGAGGCGCCGGCTCTGCGCCGCCGATTGCCCGAGCGCCCCTGCGCTCCTGCCGCTTCGCGCCGCCGCCGTCTCGCCGTGCCGCGCCACCGCCCATCTCGTCAGTCGCCGTCTCCGTCGTCCCAGGCCAGCGCCGCTGCCTCCCGTCCTTCTTCCCCTTCCTCTCCTCCTCCCTCATGGCCTCTCTCTCCCTTGCAAGAGCCGCCATGGCATCCGAGCTCGCCGCCGCCGCTCGGATCTCGTCGCTGGAGCCCCTCCAAGCTCCTCCCACGGCCGAATCCGGCACCGCGCCGCCCCGATCCGTCCGTTCCCCAGCCTCCCCGCCGCCTTCGGGCCTCGCCATCGCCTCGCCGCCGTCGTCTTCTACCGCCGTCGCCGCCATGACCTAGCTCGGGAGCGAGCAGAGGAGCCGCTCACTCCCCCGTGCGTTGACCTCGGCCCCGTGGGCCACGGCCTAACTCCCTCCAGGCCCAGCGCGCCCTCCTGCCAGTCTCCTCCACCGAGCCAGGCCAAGGCCCATGGTGAGCTGCCTCCCCCAGCCCCTCTCTGTTGGCCCAGTCCGTCCAGATTCGGCCCATGTTGTTTTTTTTCCTGCTGCGAATTTAACCTTATCTAGAAAAACTGCATGTTTACAGATTACCCCTTAATGTTCATGCATCAATAACTAATTAACCGTGCATCGGATTTAAACAAACTTTATATGTAAAATGCTCAGAAAATTGTGTAGATTAATAATATGCCACTTTCATATATGTTTAAAAAGTTTAAAATGCTGTTTGTGTTAATTTGCTTAAATGCCATGTTAAAATGCTTTAATTCATAAGTAAATAACCGTAGCTCCGTTTTAAATAAACTTTATATGTAAATGGGGTGGGAAAATTCTTAGTTTAACATGTTCCACTTTATGTTGCTGTTTAACAACATTAAAATTGTGTTTAGGGCAGAACAATACCAAATCCATAATTTGCACATGGGGATTTTCCGGAATTATTGTTTGTTGTTTCTGGCCTCATTTAAACTTGCCTAGATAGGTAGTTTCATTATGTTTCACCTCTTGCCATGTTTAACAACATTTAATATTGTTGGTTACAAAACCGAGACAGAACTAAATAATCGATGTGTTGTTCCGCCAATATGCAACTCGTTGCATATTGAGATCCACTTAATTTGTAGTGATGTTTGTTGGACTTTGCCATGCCATGACTCATTAAACCGGACATGCATCATGCTTGGTTGTGCATCATGCCATGTTTATGCTCGTGCATTTACCATGTTGTTTGCTTCTTTCCGGTATTGCTTCTTCTCGATAGTTACTGTTTCGTTGCGATCGTGAGGATTCGTCCGTCTACGCTTGCTTCGGCTTCATCCATTCATCTTCTTCATGGACTCGTTCTTCTTCCTTGCGGGATTTCAGGCAAGATGACCGCTACCCTGGATCTCACTACTATCATTGCTATGCTAGTTGCGTCTTGCTAGCGCTATGCTGCGCTACCTATTTACCTGTTTATCAAGCCATCCCAAATTGCCATGAACCTCTAACCTTTGACACCTTTCCTATGCAAACTGTTGCTTGGCTATGTTACCGCTTTGCTCAGCCCTCTTATAGCATTGCTAGTTGCAGGTGAAGTTGAAGATTTCTCCATGGTGGACAGGATGTTGGTTGGGATATCACAATATCTCTTATATTATTAATGCATCTATATACTTGGTAAAGGGTGGAAGACTTGGCCTTTTGCCTGGTGTTTTGTTCCACTCTTGCTGCCCTAGTTTCTGTCATACCGGTGTTATGTTCCCGGATTTTGCATTCCTTACGCGGTCGGGTGATTTATGGGACCCCCTTGATAGTTCGCTTTGAATAAAACTCCTCCAGCAAGGCCCAACATTGGTTTTACCATTTGCCTCACCTAGCCCTTTTTTTCCCTTGGGTTTCCGGAGCCCGAGGGTCATCTTTATTTACCCCCCTGGGCCAGTGCTCGTCGTGAGTGTTGGTCCAAACTGTCGGCCGCCGGTGGCCACCAGGGGCAACTCTGGGCTGGCCTACCGGAAGTCTGGACAATCCGGTGTGCCCTGAGAACGAGATATGTGCAGCTCCTATCGGGATTTGTTGGCACAGCAGGCGGCTTTGCTGGTCTTGTTCTACCATTGTCGAAATGTCTTGTAAACCGGGATTCCGAGTCTGATCGGGTCTTCCTGGGAGAAGGTCTATTCCTTCGTTGATCGCGAGAGCTTGTCATGGGCTAAGTTGGGACACCCCTGCAGGGTATATTCTTTCGAAAGCCATTCCTGCGGTTATAGGCAGATGGGAATTTGTTAATGTCCGGTTGTAGATAACTTGACACCAGATCCAATTAAAATGCATCAACCGCGTGTGTAGCCGTGATGGTCTCTTTTCGGAGGAGTCCGGAAAGTGAACACGGTTTCTAGGTTATGTTTGACGTAAGTAGGAGTTCAGGATCACTTCTTGATCATTACTAGTTGACGACCGTTCCGCTTGCTCTCTTCTCGCTCTAATTTGCGTATGTTAGCCACTATATATATGCTTAGTCGCTGCTGCAACCTCACCACCTTACCCCTTCCTTTCTGTTTAAGCTTTGCTAGTCTTGATACCCATGGTAATGGGATTGCTGAGTCCTCGTGCCTCAAAGATTACTACAACAACAGTTGCAGGTACAAGTTATGCGATGATCATGACGCGAGAGCGATGCTTGCTTGCGTTGAGTTCTTCTTCTGCTTCTTCGATCAGGGGATAGGTTCCAGGTCGGCAGCCTGGGCTAGCAGGGTGGATGTCGTTTGAGTTTCTGTTTGTGATTCATCCGTAGATGGATGATGCTATTATGTATTGTGATGTTGTATTCGTGTGGCATTGTATGCCTTTTGTATGTATCCCCATATATTATGTAATGTTGATGCAATGATATCCACCTTGCAAAAGCCTTTCAATATGCGGGTCTATCCTTGGTGGGACCTTCGAGTTCCTTTTGGATAGGGTCGCATATTGAGCGTGACAAGTTGGTATCAGAGCCTCGACCGACCATAGGAGCCCCCTTGATTGTTGGCCGTTGTTGAGTCTAGAAGAAAACTATTTTGAGTCTTAGGTTTATATATATTGGAGAGTAGGATTCTTTTTACTTCTCAGCCTCCTTCGTCGCTCTGGTGAGGACTCCTGACGTAGATGTTTTGACTTTCCTCTCCTCAAATCTCACTCAAATTTTTTTTAGGATCACGCGGATATCTTGGAATCGTTCCGATGGTTTTGTGACGAGAACATTGTTCTTGGTGCCTCCTGTCTATTCTTGTGGCTTTTACCCGGGGAGTCGAGCTCTGAGGTGTTGTCGTCACAATTTTATCGTTGCAGTTCTGGAATACCTGAGATTTGCCGACATCGAAAATCTCTTTTATGCAGTTGTTGGTGAGAAAACCCCGATAACCAAGTACTGGGGCGAGCTCGGGAGTATTGCCATAACTCGTATAACGGATGCTTTTCGAAGGTTGAGGTACACGATTTCCGAAGGTTTCTTGGTTATGTGTTGATGGATGGATACAGCTGGATGTAGGGATTGCTAGTTTGGGTGAGATATATTGCTTCCCCTGTATCCCCAACACCTGATTGCATAACCAGAAAGTTTCGGAAGTTTTATAGGTGGGAATTCAAGTAGCTCTAGTTTTATCTTTCCAATAGACACATGATACGATATGGGATCTATCATATGTTTGTTTCCGGCTTATTCTGCAAGCCAAATCCTTTGTTTTGTTTTATTTGTGGTATTCGAGTTGCTTCAAAGTCAAGTGTTGATTCCGTACCTTTCAAGCGGTGTTCTCCTATTTCTATGTGAATACTAATCCTTTTTGATCACTGAGGTTATCATGTCAACTCTTTTCCAACCGGTGTGTTTCTCTTCAAGTGGATCCAATCATTTCAACATTGGCGAGATCAATTCTAAGTTTTCTCAACGGTGTTTGTTTCGTCCGTCCCCAAGTTGCCTTTGTTTTCCCGCCCTCCCACCCTTTTTCTTCAAGGACTCAGAATTCTTAATCAAGTATCCATTTATTCATGTGAAGTCTCTTCACTCTTTTCAATCAATGTTTTTATCCGGTGATCCCTCGTGAAGATGCTCACGAGCTTCAAGTTCATCATTCTTCATTCTCATATTCTTTTCCGGTGGTTTTAACTCAAGCTTTCGGTGTTAATCATATCCCTTTCCTCGTTTCAAATGCTTTCTCATGCCGGTGCACCTCTCAATCACTCACCTCTTGCTATTCATTTGTTCGGGAGTGCTGAAGATATCTCACAAGATTTGTGTTTCCATTCTTAATCCGTCCAAGCTATTTGGAGATTGTTATCTCATTCAAGTCATTTAATTCAACCGGTGCAACCTCTCTTTAAAATTGTTTCAACGGTGTTTCTCTTGAGTGGGCCCTAACCCACAGGTCTTTTCCCAGGATCTTACCTGACTCTTCTAATTTTCCTGGAGCCATTCCCAAAGTCTTTCGAAGTTTGACGTAAGAATGAATATTCATCAGTCATTTTCCTTATCCAAGATCGCTTTCAGAATATTTTCATCGTTGGTTCATCATTTCTATTCTTCTTTGTTCCGGAGCATCTCAACAATGCATGGTGGTTCTCATCATCATTCTCAACATTTGAAGACCGAAGAAGAGTTTCTCTTAAATCTTGCTCCATTCTCTTCAAGATTCATGGTTCTAGCTTCATGCCATACTCTCATAATTGTTTTCGATTGTCATAGTTCTTTTCTTACCATCCGGAGCATTTCATGAGTTGTTTCCATTTCTTTCCTCCGAAGGCCATCATGTCATAATTCTTCGTCCTCACATTTCAGCTCTCGCTATCCAAATCTTACCGGTGCATTGCTCAAGTATTCTCTAATCAGCTCGTGATCTCTTTGTTCTCTTGTATCAAATTCCCTCAAGTATCTTCATTCGTTCTCTAATTCTTACCGGTGATTCACCCCTTTACTTCGTTCGTTTTCAATTCTTACAGTGGTTCGTTCAAGATTCCTCTTCCTTCGTTATCACATCAATTCATTCATTGTTTCCAAATTCCACAGGTGGTTCCATCCATACCTTCTCAAGTTTGCACTATATCTATCTTAATCCTTTCTGCGAGAATAAATAGTATGCCATATCCGTTGCTTGTCATCAATTTAAATTGGTGAAGAATACGCATAACGTAATTCTTATTATTGTTCCAAGTGATTCATCTTTCTTTCCGGAGTTGGTCATCATATCACATTCTCGGTTCGAGAGGCTTCATCTTTCTTTTCGGAGTTCCAACCTCTCTCAATTATCTCGTCGCGAAGCTCCATCTAAAACATTGCAAGGCTTCACCTTGTGTTTCATCTTCTCTTTCTTTCTATCATCCTTTTGTTACCGGAGTTCTTCATGGAGGCTCTACATGGTGGTTCGTCAAGGATTCTTTCATTCTTCAATTGTTCCTCAAGTTTTCTCTCGAAGCTATGATCCGTCAAGCCATACTTCAAAATAAACATGGTGCTCAACACTTGTTTTGTTTTGAGGCGTTCAAGCATTCTTCATCTTGCATTCCAAAGTGCAATTCCTTCTGCAATATCTCTTGAGGTGGTGTTATGTCACTCTTGACAATTTCGTTCATGTTTCATGATTCATATGTTGTCAAGAATGAGGTATTTTAAATGCATCAATCTCTTCTTTGGAGTTATCTTGGGTTATATTTAACCTAAAGCCTTCCCTAAGGAATGTTGCTATTGTGGTGCTTATCAATGATCCAAGTTTTTCTCCTATCCTCTCGGCGAAAGGAGTTGTCATCTCCATGTTGACCTCAATCCAATCTATTGTTTCCATTAGTGGCAGAATTTCACCTCATAGTCTTGAGATGTTTTCCATAAGCCCACTACAAACTTATTCTTTTCGTTGTTGATTTTCCAACAACTTTTTTCTAACCTTCTTGGAAGGGTGCTTTCCAAGCTCAGTGTGGTAGAAGTTGGCATTTTCTTCTCCATTCTTTTATTTCAATGATCTATCTTATATTCTTTCTCCCGGAGGCATTGTGATGTTGCTCTCTTCACCCATCACCTTGTTTTGTCAAGATCATGTTATTTCCATGCTTATCCTTTTAACCGGAGGGTTGTGTCATCCCTTCAAGTTCTTTTCATCGTATCAAGTTTTGCCTCTCTTTTCAACCTGAGTGCTGTCTGAAATCCTTCTTACCCATTATGCCATTCTTTCAATAGTTCCGGAGGCAGTGTGCTGTTGATTTCATCAAGTATCTTCCCATCTTCTCAAGTTCATGTTCTATTTCCTTCCATGTTCAACCGGAGTGCTTCCCGAATTCTTCCTCTATCATCTTGTTGTAACCGGAGTGGTTTTGAACCCTATCTTGTCAATTAAACACCTGATTTGTGTCTTTGCAACCTCCAAGGTTCACATGGTGCCCCTTGTTTCTAGTTTCTACCGCAGTGCTCTCAATTGTGTTCAACTCCGTTGTGTTCCTTCTTTCAACTTTTCAACCTCTCAAGGTTCGTGGTTTCACTCGTTTGTCGAAGAAGCAACTTAGTTTTACCACTTATCTTCCTCTTCCTTTTCCCTCCGGTGCCATCCTAGATCTTGGGACGAGATCCTCTCGTAGTGGTGGAGTGTTGTAACGCCCCGGATACAACTTTCCATATTCGTAACTCCAACTCTTGCCTTTTCCGGAGATGCGATATGATATTTCCTCCGTGGTTGGGTTTTTTCTATTGTTTTGCTTTTTGTTCTTGTTATGCATCTCATCTCATAGCATCATGCGCATTGCATCGGCATCGTTTTTTATAAAAGTTGCATCCGTTCGGGTTCCGCCGGTCCTCTCCGTTGTCCGTTCGGAGTCCAAACACACTCGCACGCGCCCGCAGCACCTCCAAAATATTATTTTATAAGTGGCATAAAATGTTCTCGAGATGGGTTGCAACTTTTCGTGCGGTCTTATTATAGTGTAGACAGACAACCTGCCACGTTTCGTCGCATTCGGAGTCCATTGGATAGCCCAACCGTTAAACCTACAACCGCAATATAGCTGGTCTATCGTCAGACGTTTTCGGTCTCTTGAAACTGCTGCCAGGCCGCACCTCTCTTTCTCTCCTCTTCTCACAGCCCACCTAGCCATCCAAACCTTCCCCTCAATCCGGAGCGTCCGATGGCGATCCGAGGCTCCAAAACGCCCCCAAACCCTCAAACCCGAGCCCCTACCCTTTATACACCTTCCCCTTCCAATTTTGGCAGCCTACCCCCTCTCCTCCTTGCTTTCCGCGCAGCCCAATCATCAGCGCCGCCGCTCCCCTCCTTTTCCGCACCTGTCCAGCCCCTGCTGGCCACTTGGCGCATAGCCATTGGCTGCGCCGCCGCCCGCCGCCGCCCGTGGCCACTCAGGCGCGGCCACGTCGCCTCCTTGCGCACTCCCCCTCGCATCCAGCCGCGCGGGCCCGTCGGAGCCCATCCGCGGCCCGTCCGGGTCCCGATCTGGGCCGAGGCGCCAGCTCTGTGCCGCCGATTGCCCGAGCGCCCCTGCGCTCCTGCCGCTTCGCGCCGCCGCCGTCTCGCCGTGCCGCACCGCCGCCCTTCTCGTCAGCCGTCGTCTCCATCGTCCTAGGCCAGCGCCGCTGCCTCCCGTCCTTCTTTCCCTTCCTCTCCTCCTCCCTCATGGCCTCTCTCTCCCTCGCAGGAGCTGCCATGGCGTCCGAGCTCGCCGCCGCCGCTCGGATCTCGTCGCTGGAGCCCCTCCAAGCTCCTCCCGCGGCCGGATCCGGCACCGCACCGCCCCGATCCGTCCGTTCCCCAGCCTCCCCGCCGCCTTCGGGCCTGGCCATCACCTCACCACCGTCGTCTTCTACCGCCGTTGCCGCCATGACCTAGCTCGGGAGCGAGCAGAGGAGCCGCTCGCTCCCCTGCGCGTTGACCTCGGCCCCGTGGGCCACGGCCCAACTCCCTCCAGGCCCAGCGCGCCCTCCTGCCAGCCTCCTCCACCGAGCCGGGCCGAGGCCCATGGTGAGCTGCCTCCCCCAGCCCCTCTCTGTTGGCCCAGTTCGCCCAAATTCGGCCCATGTTGTTTTTTTCCTGCTGCGAATTTAACCTTATCCAGAAAAACTGCATGATTACCCCTTAATGTTCATGCATCAATAACTAATTAACCGTGCATCGGATTTAAACAAACTTTATATGTAAAATGCTCAGAAAATTGTGTAGATTAATAATATGCCACTTTCATCTATGTTTAAAAAGTTGAAAATTCTGTTTGTGTTAATTTGCTTAAATGCCATGTTAAAATGCTTTAATTCATAAGTAAATAACCGTAGCTCCCTTTTAAATAAACTTTATATGTAAATGGGATGGGAAAATGCTTAGTTTAACACGGTCCACTTTATGTTGCTGTTTAACAAGCTTAAAATTGTGTTTAGGGCAGAACAGTACCAAATCCATAATTTGCACATGGGGATTTTCCGGAATTATTGTTTGTTGTTTCCGGCCTCATTTAAACTTGCCTAGATAGGTAGTTTCATTATGTTTCACCTCTTGCCATGTTTAACAACATTTAATATTGTTGGGTACAAAACCGAGAGAGAACTAAATAATCGATGTGGTGTTCCGCCAATATGCAACTCGTTGCATATTGAGCTCCACTTAATTTGTAGTGATGTTTGTTGCACTTTGCCATGCCATGCCTCATTAAACCGGACATGCATCATGCTTGGTTGTGCATCATGCCATGTTTATGCTCGTGCATTTACCATGTTGTTTGCTTCTTTCCGGTATTGCTTCTTCTCGATAGTTATTGTTTCGTTGCGATCGTGAGGATTCGTCCATCTACACTTGCTTCGGATTCATCCATTCATCTTCTTCATGGACTCGTTCTTCTTCCTTGCGGGATTTCAGGCAAGATGACCGCTACCCTAGATCTCACTACTATCATTGCTATGCTAGTTGCTTCGTTATATCGCTATGCTGCGCTACCTATTTACCTGTTTATCAAGCCATCCCAAATTGCCATGAACCTCTAACCTTTGACACCTTTCCTATGCAAACCGTTGCTTGGCTATGTTACCGCTTTGCTCAGCCCTCTTATAGCGTTGCTAGTTGCAGGTGAAGTTGAAGATTTCTCCATGGTGGACAGGATGTTGGTTGGGATATCACAATATCTCTTATATTATTAATGAATCTATATACTTGGTAAAGGGTGGAAGACTTGGCCTTTTGCCTGGTGTTTTGTTCCACTCTTGCCGCCCTAGTTTCCGTCATACCGGTGTTATGTTCCCGGATTTTGCGTTCCTTACGCGGTCGGGTGATTTATGGGACCCCCTTGACAGTTCGCTTTGAATAAAACTCCTCCAGCAAGGCCCAACAATGGTTTTACCATTTG
Source organism: Triticum aestivum (assembly GCF_018294505.1). NCBI lineage: Eukaryota > Viridiplantae > Streptophyta > Magnoliopsida > Poales > Poaceae > Triticum > Triticum aestivum. Next base: position 240,226,995 of record NC_057804.1, read on the forward strand.
CCTCACCTAGCCCTTTTTTTCCCTTCGGTTTTGTCAGGACCCCGACTCGATGTCACATCGATCTAGCCGGTAACACCTCATATCACTTTGCGACCTCACGCACGGTATCCCCACGGGTGTTGCCTTACCTTTGCCCGGGACCGTTTGCGCCTTTTGGCTCACGTATATGATAGTGTCGCTAGCATCCATATGATAAGGAGCCCGGGATGACATGACTAGTCGTAAACCCAAAGTGGCACAGACTTACAGGGAAAGGCATCCATGACCCAGCTTCGAACGTGTCGGTCATCAGCAAGTGGGTCCGGGCTGTAGCACTGGGCTAGCAGGACTCCGGTAAACCGGGCTGTAGCGGGCTAACAGGACTCCGGTACTCAAAGCGTGACATTTCCCCGAAGGGACAGACACAGGAACGAAGAAGGACACATGCCGGCCAGCCTAAGTGTTCCGGAGCAGTAGCAAGCTACCATGGCTCAGTGGAAACACTAGGAGACATTTCCCGGTAAGAGAGGCTACTAAAGATAAACAACTAGATGGTCAGATCCCACACATACCAAGCATTTCAATAACATACACACAATATGCTCGATATGTGCAATACAACATGGCATCACAAAATGACTCTACTACTCAAGTAGTTTATTCAATAGGCTCCGAGGAGCGAGATATTACAAACATGGGTCTCGTGACCCAACACTCAGAGCATACAAGTCAAAGCACAAGCGGAAGCTATCATGTCTGAGTACAGACATCTATAAATGAAAAAGGCTGAGAAGCCTGACTATCTATCAGATCCTGCCGGGGCACAAGATCGTAGCTGAGGTAACAAGCTAAACGTCGAAGACCACACGGAATTACTAGTGAGACTGAAGTCTCTCTGCAAAAACATAAAATAGGCAAACGTGAGTACAAATGTACCCAGCAAGACTTACATCAGAACTATCTACATATGCATCATTATCAACAAAGGGGGGTGGTGGGGTTTAACTGCAGCAAGCCAGCTTTGACTCGGTGGCTATCCTGAACTACGACTGCAAGTAACTCTTTTGAGGTGGCGCACACGAGTCCACATATTCACCATATCAATACACCACTATGGATCCGCTCCCGTCTCCCTACGAGAACGCCATCCATAGCACTCACGCTTATCTTGCGCATTTTAAAGTATCCACTTCACTTGTCTATGAACTGATATAAGTAATCCAGAAGTCCTTTTCCGCGGACACGGCTATTCGAATAGATGATATTAACCCTGCAGGGGTGTACTTCTTCATACATGTTTCCACCACTTAGCGTCTGCACACGACATGTGCTCGGCAGACTTCAAGCGAAAGCCGACGTGGGTGTAGACCACGACCTACCTAAACACTCAAGTCTCTAGTCCAGGTTTATCGCCTATTCGGGTTCCATCCATGAGGAGATCCGGCCGGAGTTTCGCTCACAGCCCCAAACGATGTGAACAGGGTTCCGTGACACCAAACGGGCGCCCGGTTTACCCGGCCACGTGCCTACCGCATCACAGCCCACCCCTACGGTCAGCGCTGTCCACGGCCTCCAGCATACTACAAACACCAGAAACTACTTGCAACTCCTGGACAGAGGACAAGGGTGAATAAGAAGTCGAGCGGGGTCATATTTCAGGGCCCAATGTATGGTAGTAGCTGAATCATGGATCACAAACACAGAACTCAGTTCCTGAGGACGGCTACAATGAGACAACCCACCATGTACTCCTACATGGCCTCTCACCGCTACCTTTACCAAATCGTGTTCACACACTTAGCTCACACACAGTAGGACATGTTCACACGCCTCTGATTCATCCCCGATGAATCAGACCTGACTCAACTCTAAGCAGTAGCAGGCATGACAAACAAACATGAATGAGTAGGCACAACAGGGCTCAAACAACTCCTACTCATGCTAGTGGGTTTCATCTATTTACTGTGGCAATGACAGGTCATGCAAAGGATAAAGGGGTTCAGCTACCGCAGCAAGTAACAGATAAATCGGTGTTGTCCTAATGCATTAAAAGAGAGCAGGGGCGAGAGAGTAGGATTGTATCGGAATGAACAAGGGGGTTTTGCTTGCCTGGCACTTCTGAAGATAACATTGAGTCTTCATTAGTGTCAACGATCACATCATCGGTATCACGTCTATCGAGAGGGGACAAATACCGGCAACAAAGAAGAAATACAATCAATGCAATGCACAATATGATGCATGCTATGACATGGCAATATGAATGTGTTTTGGGCTAATGCGACTAGCAACAGATTAAATGAAGTTGGTTTGAATACAAGATTCAAATTCAAACTCCATATGTGATTAATTAAATGTCATTCACTTCATTTGCCCTAAACAGTAGTGATAAGTTGTTCTAACATGCATGAAAATGGTACAGATGGATTCCTTGAATTTTTCTGATAATTTTTCATATATAATTTATTTAATTTGGAGTTACGGTTAATTTTCTATGATTTATTGAAGTTTTAGCTATTTTCTGGAATTTCAGAATTAAATTAAATCCAGAAAACACTTATTGCGTCAGCATTGCGTCACTATGACGTCAGCGGGTCAACGGGCTGGTCCAGGTCAAACCTGACCAGTGGGGTCCACTGGTCAGTGACCCAGAGCTGTTTAGTGTCAATGACAGGTGGGGCCCTGCTGTCAGTGTCTATTAAATTAACTAATATTTAGTTAATACTAATCCTAGCCTAATTAGCCGGGCGGGGCCCGCATGTCAGTGGGGAGAGGGGGAGGTCAAACCGGGCAGTGGGTCAACCCACGCCGGTCAGCGGGTCAGCGGGCGCCGGCGTTTAGCCGCCGGCGAGTCCAGACGCGGCGGAGGGCTCGGAAATGGCCTACAGAGCGCCGTTTGGCGCGCGGAGCACGGCTACGGGATGCGGACGCTCGTCCGCATCCAACCAGGGTGGTGGCGCGGCCGGGGAGTGGCCGGAGAGTGGTCGGCGACGACCTTTAGCGGCGGCCGGAGCTCGGTGAGGTGCGGCGTTGCGGCTAGGGCTCACAGGCGAGGGGTCTGAGCAAGGCAGCGACGAGGGGAGGCGCTCCGGAGCACGCCTATTGCAGGGGAGTAACGAGCGGAGCACGGGGAGCGCGCGAGCTGCGGCCATGGCGGAGCAGAGCTTCGGCCGGAGGTGGAGCCGTGGCTAGGGAGCGTGGAGAGGCCGGGGAAGAGGGGTAATCGACGTAGGAGCTCACAGTGATCACGAGGAGGGGTTCGGCTTGCTCGTTGACGACCTGGGGCAGACGAATCGGCCGGCGGCATCTCGGATGCCCGAGGTTGAAGACGATGGCAGTGACGGTGGAGCAGGCCTCCCGGCGGGGTGTAGCTCAATGGAGAGGGTGAGGGCGTCGAGGCGGAGCCTCTGGACTCATCGGCAGGGCGAGGGGTGGTCGGTGGCCAAGGTGGCAGCGAACGGCGGCGACGGGCACGCTCGGTGGTCGCGAGGGAGAGAAACAGAGGAGGGAGAGGGGATGCAGCGAGTGAGGGAAAGGAGAGAGGGGACACGGGGCGTCGTCGTGGCGCGAATTAGGACGAAGGGCGGCCTCCAGCGCGAAGCAGGAGGTGGCTGGGGCGCTCGGGCGCGCGCCATGCCTCGCCTCTGCCTTCTGGCAGAGGAAGAAGAGGATAAGGGGGGGGGGGAAGGTGGGCTGGGCCGCGCTGGTGGGGGAGCTGGGCCGGCTGGGCTGCACGGTGAGGCCAGGTACTTCTTCTCTCTTTTTTTTATTTCTGTTCTGTTTTTCTTTTAATTAATTCTTTTGCCACTGTTTGAATTAAAAATAATAATTCAAACAATGCCAAAGCTCCTCTGAATATTTTTATATTGCTAGATGGACTTTTCCAAAGCTCATAAAATATTTCAGGGGTATTTGAAATTATATTCTAATTATATGAATATAATTCAAATTCAAATAGCTAATGATTTAAATTCAAAGTCCCAAAAATAAATCCTTTTAAAATGTTCATTATTTTTGGTTTAGATCAAAACCCTTGCCAAAAATATTAAACATCTAAGAGGAGCATTTTGGAACAATGAATGAGATTTTAGGGGTTTTTGCCCCTCTTTTATTTAGGGTTTTGAGGCTTCCAATATTCCTCAATTCAAGTTTCAAAAAATATAGACATGATGCACACATGAAGCTAGCCTAGAGCAATGCCAGAAGCTAGGGATGTGACAACTCACCCCCACTAAACAAGAATCTCGTCTCGAGATTCAAGCGTAGGGTAAGGTGAAAGGTAAACACAACTAGTATAATCTTCACGATCCAGGTTGCACTTCATAGAAACGTTGATTCGATCACCATCTTTGTCTTGTCGTCTTGCTCTGAGAAATCCTGCCAACATGACCTGGAGGGAAAGAGACTCTAGAAGGGTCGATCTTCTCGAAGATCGAACAACTCACGGAATGAGACATAGCAACATCTCTTGAGCTGGGAGACGAAGCACAGATTTGAAGAAATGGAGTGGAGCAGATGACGAAGGTTCACTAGGTAGACAACGATTCCACGCTTAAGAAGGTGGTAAACGATTGCCAACGTAGCGAAGAGTTGAGTTGCCATGATACCACGACGAAACATCCTGGAGGAAGGTGATCGTAGAGTATTACCTTAAGTGGCAAAAAGAATTACTTTTGATTCAGAGATCATTGAAACTCTTCATACCAGAATAAGGCAATTCACAACGATCGTTTGGAGGGGGTCTGTAGAATGGCATACTCGGACTTGGATGATGTGGATTACCTTGTTGAAGACAACGTAATGGATGAATTTGCTTATCACCGGAAGTGGAAGAGACCCATGGTAGAATGGCACATTGGCGGTGCAAGCTGGGAACAAAATGCAAATGCTGGGAATGATTCTGGTAACTGGGGAAGAACCCAACAATAAAGAGTGAATTCACTGTGGAAGTGGTTATAGCATAACCGACGAGACTAGGAGCAATCCCGGTTAGTGCCGGCGATAACACCTAACGCTTGTGCGTGCTCTCAAGAACTTGAGCAATTCCATAATCATCAAGGTTTTACCAACATCCGTGTCAAGGGTCCGATAACACAACTTACTACCATGATGAATGGTGATGGAGGATGCAGATGCAAAGGAAGATAACACCTTCTCAGATTTCACCCTTGGCGGGGCCAAGGAAATAAAATCTAGATGATCGACCGAGAGACATTTAGCACTCCGCTTCTAATGTTCTCCTTGATGTGCTAGTGTAACCCATTCATAGATATGGTTTGATATCTAGAACATCAAGTAAAAGGTCGGACTTCGGGAACACAAGAATCCATAAGGAACAACTAGGGAGGTAAACCCTACGAAATCCTTATAGGGAGGTGGCCAACTTCTTTAATCAAGATACTACAATAATAGGTCTCTCGGCTGGGTGGTGCTGGCCTCGACATCCACTTTACCGGTTATCGAGGGACCAATATTATAGTTCTTGGGAAATGTTCCAAACCATCATATCTGCCTGAGATTCAGATCTGGTTGGTGTCAGGATATCCCAGACTCATCAAGTCTAGAAAGAAAAATGAAAGTTTGCAACGCAAATCGACGAGATAATGTTGCGGGATTCTCGGGGAGTGAGCTACGATAGTAAGCTCCAAAACATGAGCTGGTTCTGCTACAACATGTGAACACGCTGTCCCAGACAAACATGACCACGTGGTAGTCTTATAATAAAACACTACCGAGTTCAGGAGGGGAAACCATCATTAAGGACATCGAAGTCTCCACGCGTGGAAGTCCAAAGAGTTCACCTTGGACAGACTCCTTTATCTTTGAACAACTCAATCAGTGGCTTGGTGTGCTAGGATATACATATAGAATGGAGGTTGCAAATCTCCAGACCACAGAATACTTCGCACGTATGCATGACTGACTTGGGATGATTCCAAAGGAAACAACATTGACTTTCTCGAATCCACGGCGGCAACTTGCATCAAATGCACATGGACTGGAGGAAGTCACTTCTTCATCCAAACATATGCTTCATGAGCTAGCATGAACAAATGCTTTCAAAAGTTTCCAACACTAGCTTAATGTTCAACAAAATCATGGAGGAGATAAGGATGTTGTCAATGGGCTCAACAACAATTCATCTAGGTTTCCTTTTAAAAGGAATTCCATAGTTAAGTGAACAAGTGATAGCATTGGTCAGGCCAAAGATGTAAGGGTGTATGCTCGAGGGATCAACCACGAATAAGACAACATTACGAATATCGTTGGTTCTGGTCTGATTGGATGATAGCCCATACTCAATCAAAGGTTTGGGTAAGATAATAGATCCAACAATTGTTCACAAGGACCAATTGATGAAGATATCATCTTTCTTCAACACACACACACAAGAATATCCCTTTGGAACGAACTAAGTCAGGAAAGCTTTTACCTTCCAACTCTCCAAGTTGTTGTCTAGCTTAACCAACTAGCTGAGGGATATCCATCACAGATTCTTGGAGAAAGGATGGTTTACAATAAACCAACTTGATCACGAGCTCAACATAGCGGTCAGGTGACAACCTGGTAGTACTTCCGAGAAGATCTTCGGAAAATCACGAACCACCGATATGTTACTAAGCTCGAGAACAATCTTGCTTTTCAGGGCAAGATGATATGATCAAGTGAGCAAGAATTTGAAATAATCCTAACCCATCGATCGAGGAGGGCACTGAGAACAAGGACTAGGTAGCATGATCAACCTTAGAATGATGATTCGAAAACCAACATACTAAGAATGAAATTATTATCCTTTAACTACCAAGCAACAGAGTTGCTGGCAGTATTGATTTCACACATCACAATTCATTTGTCGGTATTCCGGTTGCATCAACACGAGGGCCGAGGAATGAACAGTGATGGCAAGAAGTATCACTGTACCAGGAGTTCATAGGATGGGGTGCAATTCCTATAACAATCCGATTTAAAGATGGTAATACTCCAAGGTAGAACAGAACGAAAGCTGGATTAGCAATTTGATCTGCGGAGCACAACTTCTCTGACCCAATCCTGGATATGGAAGAGGTACTGGAGTTTGTTTCTCCTAGTCATTCTGCGATAGAATGGCTTGACGGACCACAAGAGTAATAGGCATCGATAAACGAACGCACGCATACTCTTGGCTATCAATTGATAGACGAGGGTCAGAATGCAACTAAAGAGAGACAACTCAAGGAACATATGATTTTCTGAGTTGTGGATGCATGGTTTAGCATGTCGAACGAATTCCACATGTTTCTTCCGGATAACCCATGCAGAAAAGTAGAACTGGCAGAGTCACAATATATATAACGGAGAACTCATCAAGAATAATCCTGTTGTGATATTTCAGTTCAACGAGGAACTTCTGCCATAAGTAGTTCATGGTATTTGGAAGAAGAAGATACCACGGACTTTAAGGACTATCGCAAAGGTTACTAATATCCTAAAGGAACTAGCAAACACTATCAACATGAAGTAAGTAGAGTGAATCTCGGGTTCAAAGCCCAAGGAGTAGAATACCTACTACTAAGTAGCATCACGGGATGCTTTCGAGAATGATGGCCAGAATCATCACACTGGGAACACAAATCATGGCTAAATTACTAGATGACTCCCTAAACACCTAGGGCCACAATAATATCTCCAACATATATGTCAAGGTAACGAAGTACCTCAACTCACTGATTAGTGTGGTTAATCTGGCCCATGGGAACATCGGAAACAGAAGGAAGGGATTTGCAAATGCATCGGACTATTTAGAAACCTGGGATGACTCGGACAGCATAACGGCTGTAAATGCTCAGAAAAGATTTGAGACATTCACAAAAATGGTGGCATAACCACTCAGAAGCACAATATCAAGGGTTCGAGATCAACAGTTAACATACAGAAATAGTAGGAACTGAACTGAGGCTTAATCCAACAATCTTATAAGTCTACGGATTAGTAACACGTGATCCTGATAGAAAGAAGAGATATCCTAGTTCTTAATCCCCGTAGAAGATAAGATGATGACTCAGATCAGAAGGGCATAAGGTATAAGGAGTAAAAAGAGCCTTACGTTCCATCCCACAATCAATTCCCTTATATAACTAAAGAATTTCTAAACTCAACTTCGACCAGTTTGGCTTGGTAATCCTACAGGCAGTCAAGCTCTGATACCAACGCTGTCAGGACCCCGACTCGATGTCACATCGATCTAGCCGGTAACACCTCATATCACTTTGCGACCTCACGCACGGTATCCCCACGGGTGTCGCCTTACCTTTGCCCGGGACCGTTTGCGCCTTTTGGCTCACGTATATGATAGTGTCGCTAGCATCCATATGATAAGGAGCCCGGGCTGACATGACTAGTCGTAAACCCAAAGTGGCACAGACTTACAGGGACAGGCATCCATGACCCAGCTTCGAACGTGTCGGTCATCAGCAAGTGGGTCCGGGCTGTAGCACTGGGCTAGCAGGACTCCGGTAAACCGGGCTGTAGCGGGCTAACAGGACTCCGGTACTCAAAGCGTGACATTTCCCCGAAGGGACAGACACAGGAACGAAGAAGGACACATGCCGGCCAGCCTAAGTGTTCCGGAGCAGTAGCAAGCTACCATGGCTCAGTGGAAACACTAGGAGACATTTCCCGGTAAGAGAGGCTACTAAAGATAAACAACTAGATGGTCAGATCCCACACATACCAAGCATTTCAATAACATACACACAATATGCTCGATATGTGCAATACAACATGGCATCACAAAATGACTCTACTACTCAAGTAGTTTATTCAATAGGCTCCGAGGAGCGAGATATTACAAACATGGGTCTCGTGACCCAACACTCAGAGCATACAAGTCAAAGCACAAGCGGAAGCTATCATGTCTGAGTACAGACGTCTATAAATGAAAAAGGCTGAGAAGCCTGACTATCTATCAGATCCTGCCGGGGCACAAGATCGTAGCTGAGGTAACAAGCTAAACGTCGAAGACCACACGGAATTACTAGTGAGACTGAAGTCTCTCTGCAAAAACATAAAATAGGCAAACGTGAGTACAAATGTACCCAGCAAGACTTACATCAGAACTATCTACATATGCATCATTATCAACAAAGGGGGGTGGTGGGGTTTAACTGCAGCAAGCCAGCTTTGACTCGGTGGCTATCCTGAACTACGACTGCAAGTAACTCTTTTGAGGTGGCGCACACGAGTCCACATATTCACCATATCAATACACCACTATGGATCCGCTCCCGTCTCCCTACGAGAACGCCATCCATAGCACTCACGCTTATCTTGCGCATTTTAAAGTATCCACCTTCACTTGTCTATGAACTGATATAAGTAATCCAGAAGTCCTTTTCCGCGGACACGGCTATTCGAATAGATGATATTAACCCTGCAGGGGTGTACTTCTTCATACATGTTTCCACCACTTAGCGTCTGCACACGACATGTGCTCGGCAGACTTCAAGCGAAAGCCGACGTGGGTGTAGACCACGACCTACCTAAACACTCAAGTCTCTAGTCCAGGTTTATCGCCTATTCGGGTTCCATCCATGAGGAGATCCGGCCGGAGTTTCGCTCACAGCCCCAAACGATGTGAACAGGGTTCCGTGACACCAAACGGGCGCCCGGTTTACCCGGCCACGTGCCTACCGCATCACAGCCCACCCCTACGGTCAGCGCTGTCCACGGCCTCCAGCATACTACAAACACCAGAAACTACTTGCAACTCCTGGACAGAGGACAAGGGTGAATAAGAAGTCGAGCGGGGTCATATTTCAGGGCCCAATGTATGGTAGTAGCTGAATCATGGATCACAAACACAGAACTCAGTTCCTGAGGACGGCTACAATGAGACAACCCACCATGTACTCCTACATGGCCTCTCACCGCTACCTTTACCAAATCGTGTTCACACACTTAGCTCACACACAGTAGGACATGTTCACACGCCTCTGATTCATCCCCGATGAATCAGACCTGACTCAACTCTAAGCAGTAGCAGGCATGACAAACAAACATGAATGAGTAGGCACAACAGGGCTCAAACAACTCCTACTCATGCTAGTGGGTTTCATCTATTTACTGTGGCAATGACAGGTCATGCAAAGGATAAAGGGGTTCAGCTACCGCAGCAAGTAACAGATAAATCGGTGTTGTCCTAATGCATTAAAAGAGAGCAGGGGCGAGAGAGTAGGATTGTATCGGAATGAACAAGGGGGTTTTGCTTGCCTGGCACTTCTGAAGATAACATTGAGTCTTCATTAGTGTCAACGATCACATCATCGGTATCATCGTCTATCGGAGGGGACAAATACCGGCAACAAAGAAGAAATACAATCAATGCAATGCACAATATGATGCATGCTATGACATGGCAATATGAATGTGTTTTGGGCTAATGCGACTAGCAACAGATTAAATGAAGTTGGTTTGAATACAAGATTCAAATTCAAACTCCATATGTGATTAATTAAATGTCATTCACTTCATTTGCCCTAAACAGTAGTGATAAGTTGTTCTAACATGCATGAAAATGGTACAGATGGATTCCTTGAATTTTTCTGATAATTTTTCATATATAATTTATTTAATTTGGAGTTACGGTTAATTTTCTATGATTTATTGAAGTTTTAGCTATTTTCTGGAATTTCAGAATTAAATTAAATCCAGAAAACACTTATTGCGTCAGCATTGCGTCACTATGACGTCAGCGGGTCAACGGGCTGGTCCAGGTCAAACCTGACCAGTGGGGTCCACTGGTCAGTGACCCAGAGCTGTTTAGTGTCAATGACAGGTGGGGCCCTGCTGTCAGTGTCTATTAAATTAACTAATATTTAGTTAATACTAATCCTAGCCTAATTAGCCGGGCGGGGCCCGCATGTCAGTGGGGAGAGGGGGAGGTCAAACCGGGCAGTGGGTCAACCCACGCCGGTCAGCGGGTCAGCGGGCGCCGGCGTTTAGCCGCCGGCGAGTCCAGACGCGGCGGAGGGCTCGGAAATGGCCTACAGAGCGCCGTTTGGCGCGCGGAGCACGGCTACGGGATGCGGACGCTCGTCCGCATCCAACCAGGGTGGTGGCGCGGCCGGGGAGTGGCCGGAGAGTGGTCGGCGACGACCTTTAGCGGCGGCCGGAGCTCGGTGAGGTGCGGCGTTGCGGCTAGGGCTCACAGGCGAGGGGTCTGAGCAAGGCAGCGACGAGGGGAGGCGCTCCGGAGCACGCCTATTGCAGGGGAGTAACGAGCGGAGCACGGGGAGCGCGCGAGCTGCGGCCATGGCGGAGCAGAGCTTCGGCCGGAGGTGGAGCCGTGGCTAGGGAGCGTGGAGAGGCCGGGGAAGAGGGGTAATCGACGTAGGAGCTCACAGTGATCACGAGGAGGGGTTCGGCTTGCTCGTTGACGACCTGGGGCAGACGAATCGGCCGGCGGCATCTCGGATGCCCGAGGTTGAAGACGATGGCAGTGACGGTGGAGCAGGCCTCCCGGCGGGGTGTAGCTCAATGGAGAGGGTGAGGGCGTCGAGGCGGAGCCTCTGGACTCATCGGCAGGGCGAGGGGTGGTCGGTGGCCAAGGTGGCAGCGAACGGCGGCGACGGGCACGCTCGGTGGTCGCGAGGGAGAGAAACAGAGGAGGGAGAGGGGATGCAGCGAGTGAGGGAAAGGAGAGAGGGGACACGGGGCGTCGTCGTGGCGCGAATTAGGACGAAGGGCGGCCTCCAGCGCGAAGCAGGAGGTGGCCGGGGCGCTCGGGCGCGCGCCACGCCTCGCCTCTGCCTTCTGGCAGAGGAAGAAGAGGACAAGGGGGGGGGGAAGGTGGGCTGGGCCGCGCTGGTGGGGGAGCTGGGCCGGCTGGGCTGCACGGTGAGGCCAGGTACTTCTTCTCTCTTTTTTTTATTTCTGTTCTGTTTTTCTTTTAATTAATTCTTTTGCCACTGTTTGAATTAAAAATAATAATTCAAACAATGCCAAAGCTCCTCTGAATATTTTTATATTGCTAGATGGACTTTTCCAAAGCTCATAAAATATTTCAGGGGTATTTGAAATTATATTCTAATTATATGAATATAATTCAAATTCAAATAGCTAATGATTTAAATTCAAAGTCCCAAAAATAAATCCTTTTAAAATGTTCATTATTTTTGGTTTAGATCAAAACCCTTGCCAAAAATATTAAACATCTAAGAGGAGCATTTTGGAACAATGAATGAGATTTTAGGGGTTTTTGCCCCTCTTTTATTTAGGGTTTTGAGGCTTCCAATATTCCTCAATTCAAGTTTCAAAAAATATAGACATGATGCACACATGAAGCTAGCCTAGAGCAATGCCAGAAGCTAGGGATGTGACAGGTTTCCGGAGCCCGAGGGTCATCTTTATTTACCCCCCCCCGGGCCTGCTCGTCGTGAGTGTTGGTCCAAACTGTCGGCCGCCGGTGGCCACCGGGGGCAACTCTGGGCTGGCCTACCGGAAGTCTGGACAATCCGGTGTGCCCTGAGAACGAGATATGTGCAGCTCCTATCGGGATTTGTCGGCACAGTGGGTGGCTTTGCTGGTCTTGTTTTACCATTGTCGAAATGTCTTGTAAACCGGGATTCCGAGTCTGATCGGGTCTTCCTAGGAGAAGGTCTACTCCTTCGTTGATCGCGAGAGCTTGTCATGGGCTAAGTTGGGACACCCCTGCAGGGTATAATCTTTCGAAAGCCATGCCTGCGGTTATAGGCAGATGGGAATTTGTTAATGTCAGGTTGTAGATAACTTGACACCAGATCCGAATTAAAACGCATCAACCGCGTGTGTAGCCGTGATGGTCTCTTTTCGACGGAGTCCGGAAAGTGAACACGGTTTCTGGGTTATGTTTGATGTAAGTATTAGTTCAGGATCACTTCTTGATCATTACTAGTTGACGACCGTTCCGCTTGCTCTCTTCTCGCTCTTATTTGCGTATGTTAGCCACTATATATATATATGCTTAGTCGCTGTTGCAACCTCACCACCTTACCCCTTCCTTTCCCTTTAAGCTTTGCTAGTCTTGATACCCATGGTAATGGGATTGCTGAGTCCTCATGGCTCACAGATTACTACAACAATAGTTGCAGGTACAAGTTATGCGATGATCATGACGCGAGAGCGATGCTTGCTTGCGTTGAGTTCTTCTTCTGCTTCTTCGATTAGGGGATAGGTTCCAGGTCGGCAGCCTGGGCTAGCAGGGTGGATGTCGTTTGAGTTTCTGTTTGTGATTCATCCGTAGACGGATGATGCTATTATGTATTGTGATGTTGTATTCGTGTGGCATTATATGCCTTTTGTATGTATCCCCATATATTATGTAATGTTGATGTAATGATATCCACCTTGCAAAAGCGTTTCAATATGCGGGTCTATTCTTGGTGGGACCTTCGAGTTCCTTTTGGATAGGGTCGCATATTGGGCATGACAGTCTTCCCTGTTGAAGTGCCACATGGGCTTCCCCTGATATTGGAGCGGTTGCACTCCCCGCATTATGCATATCGCCATGACCTCGACTATCGTTAGTCCGGATTTGGCCAGTAACTTTATCCTGCTCATCAGGAAGTGTATTTCACTGGTATCCTCCTCTTGGGGGCCCCGGGGGCGCCAACTTAGACGTGCCCTCGGCGGGGCGTTAATGAACTTGGGGATACATGTCCGGACTGGATCCGGAAGGGGATCGTCATCAATGTAAAACCACTCTGAAGGCCAGTTCTCTGGTGCCTTCTTGGGAGTGCCGAATAGGTATCCGGTCTCGGCAATGCGCAATACTATGGCCCCGCCCACTTGACATAGGGATTCTCCCTGGGTGCGGGGGACAAGGCAGAACAACTTCTTCCATAACCCGAAGTGAGGTTCGCAGGCTAAAAATAGCACACAAATGGCGACGTACCCTGCTATGTGTAGTACAGAGGCAGGGGTAAGGTTGTGCAACTGGAGGCCGTAGAACTCCAGGAGCCCGCGCAGAAACGGGTGGACGGGAAACCCGACGCCCCTTAACAGATGCGGGATAAAGCATATCCGCTCCTTTGGAGATGGATTCAGAGATCCCTCCGCTTGTTCCCCTCCATTGTAAGTGGCTATTCCGGCTCGAACGGGGACCATAAACGCCGGTGGGAGAAATCCTTGGGTTTCTAACTTTACCAAACGTCTATGAGGAACTGAACACTCTTCCCAATCCCCCCGACTTGGAGCGAGGAGAGCGAGCAGAAGAGCTACGACGACCGGCCATGTGGGAATGGTTTTTTCCGGAGCACTCTGTGGGATGCTTGCTCGAGGGGGGAGAGTGAGGTTTGGATCTGAGAATTTCCGTCTCTTCAAATAGACGGCCCACTGGAAGGATCGCGGGTGGCAAATGCAAAAATGCCTTGTCTCCTCGCATTCGCTTGACACATGGAGATGGTCATTATTGAGGCACTGAAGCCTAGGAGTGCGACATTGATGGGAAACCGGACACTATTCGTCGCGCTAGGTACATTGGAGTATTCGGAGAAGGAACCCGCCTTGCAATGCCAAAGACAAGACTGCGCACCGGCCTCATCATCAATGAAGCATGGTTCAGGGGCCACTGAGGGAGTCCTGGATTAGGGGGTATCCGGACAGCCGGACTGTATACATCATCCAGACTATTGAAGCGTGAAGATACAAGACTCAATACTTTGGCCCGTGTCCGGATGGGACTCTCCTTTGCGTGGAAGACAAGCTTGGCGATCCGGATATTGTATTTCCTTCCTTGTAACCGACTCCGTGTAAACCCTAGCCCTCTCCGGTGTCTATATAAACCGGAGAGGTTGGTCCTTAGGAGGCCGATCACAATTACAATCATACCATCATAGGCTAGCTCTTAGGGTTTAGCCTCTACGATCTCGTGGTAGATCTACTCTTGTACTACTCATCTCTTCAATATTAATCAAGTAGGAAGTAGGGTTTTACCTCCATCAAGAGGGCCCAAACCTGGGTAAACATTGTGTCCCTTGCTCCCTGTTACCATCAGCCTAGACGCACAGATCGGGACCCCCTACCCGAGATCCGCCAGTTTTGACACCGACAGCATCCCCAAGCTTAGGCTTTTGGCTATTCTTGATTATCTTGGGGTGCCATGGGCATCCCCAAGCTTAGGCTCTTGCCACCCTTTATTCCATAGTCCATAAAAGCTTTACCCAAAACTTGAAAACTTTACAACACAAAACTCAACAGGAAATCTTATAAGCTCCGTTAGTGAAAGAAAGCAAAACCACCACATAAGGTACTATAATGAACTCATTCTTTTTTTTATTTTGGTGTTAAACCTACTGTATTCCAACTTCTTTATGGTTTATAAACTATTTTACTAGCCATAGATGCATCAAAATAAGCAAACAACACATGAAAAACAGAATCTGTCAAAAACAGAACAGTCTGTACCAATCTGTAACTAACGCAAATTTATGGAACCATAAAAATCCTAAAAAAATAGGAAGTCCTGGAAAATTTGTTTATTGATTAGCAGAAAAAATAATCAACGCAGAAGCACATTCCTGTGATTTAACAAAATTATATTCGTGCGCACAAAGTTTCTGTTTTTCAGCAGAATCAAATCAACTATCATCATAGGTTATCCTATAGGTTCTACTTGGCACAAACACTAACTAAAATATAAAAACACATCTAAACATAAGGTAGATGCAAAATTTATTACTAAACAGGAGCAAAAACAAACAAACATAAAGAAATCTGGGTTGCCTCCCAACTAGCGCTATCGTTTAACGCCCCTAGTTAGGCATAAAAGCAAAGATAGATCTAACGAGTGTCATCTTTGGCATTAAATTCATAAGTAGAGTGCTTGTGATCTCTAGGGATTTCTCCCCTTTTAGTAATGGCTAAACCTTTAGGCAAAAAAATCAAGAAATTCATTGGTAGCAAAAGGTTCCTTAACGATAGAGAGACAATTGGGAAGAACCCTTATGGATTTGAGATCCGCGTCTCCCTTACTAGAAGATTCACCCTTAGTTTTAGGAACAGAAATAAGCTTGGTAGTTTTAGTAGACGGTTTTGGAATTTTTTTCATGGGGGAAAACACGGAACCTAAGTTTGTAATGATGTCCTCAAGTTTACCGATTCTAGAAGAGTCTAGTTCTATTTTTTCATTGACTATAGGTTGTTTTTCTTTAAGATTTTTCAAAGTAACTCCAACCGTAGATCCAAATTGGGTAATATGATTATGAATCTTTTTATCCACATTTTCAATCAACTCAACAGTGGCAATCTTATTCTCAACAATCTCAAGCCATTTCATAACGTGTTCTAAAGTTAAAACAGTTCCATTGATCAAAAGAGGTGGTGGGCCAAAGAAATATAACATAGCATTATAAGCATAAAACGTATGGCTACTCATGAAATCACCTTCGGTAGCAATATCAAGAACACATCTATTCCAAGGAGTAATGCCTACATAAAATTGCGGAGAAGAACGTAAGTAGCAAGCTTCCTAGTAGCTCTATATTGGGAATTGCAAATTCTATGCCCAACATCTTTTAAATTTTCTCTCTCTCTCTTTGCTTAAATTTAGAATTTCTTGTTCGGGAGTGAGAATAAGGATAGGAGGACTAGCCATAACGATAAGGTAAACGAACTAACACACGAGCAAATGGAAAAAGGCAAGCGAAAAGAGAGTAGGAGATTGGGAAAGAGAGGGCGAATAAAACGGCAAGGGTGAAGTGGGGGAGAGGAAAACAAGAGGCAAATGTCAAATAATGTAAATGCGAGGGAGATGGGTTTGTGATGGGTACTTGGTATGTTGACTTGAGCGAAGACCTCCCCGGCAACGGCGCCAGAAATCCTTCTTGCTATGTATTGAGCTTGCGTTGGTTTTCCTCGAAGAGGAGAGGGTGATGCAGCAGAGTAGCGTAAGTATTTCCCTCAGTTTTTCAGAACCAAGGTATCAATCCAGTAGGAGGCTCCTCAAAAGTGCCACGCACCTACACAAACAAACTGAGAACTCGCAACGAACGCAATAAAGGGGTTGTCAATCCCTTCACGGCCACTTGCAAAAGTGAGATCTAATAAAGATAGTATGATAAGATAAATATATTTTTGGTATTTTATAATATAGATGCAAAAAGTAAAGATGCAAATAAAAATAGATTGGAAGCAAATATGATAAGAGATAGACCCGGGGGCCATAGGTTTCACTAGTGGCTTCTCTCAAGATAGCATAAGTATTACGGTGGGTGAAAAAATTACCGTCGAGCAATTGATAGAAAAGGGCATAGTTATGAGATTATCTAGGCATGATCATGTATATAGGCATCACGTCCGTAACAAGTAGACCGACTCCTGCCTGCATCTACTACTATTACTCCACACATCGGCCGACTCCTGCCTGCATCTAGAGTATTAAGTTCATAAGAACAGAGTAATGCATTAAGCAAGATGACATGATGTAGATGGATAAACTCAAGCAATAAAATATAAACCCCATCTTGTTATCCTCGATGGCAACAATACAATACGTGCCTTGTAACCCTTTCTGTCACTGGGTAAGGACACTGCAAGATGGAACCCAAAGCTAAGCACTTCTCCCATGGAAAGAAAGATCAATCTAGTAGGCCAAACCAAAATGATAATTCGAAGAGACTTGCAAAGATAACTCAATCATACATAAAAGAATTTAGATAACATTCAAATATTATTCATAGATAAACTTGATCATAAACCCACAATTCATCGGATCTCGACAAACACACCACAAAAAGAGTTTACATCGAATAGATCTCCACAAGAGAGGGGGAGAACATTGTATTGAGATCCAAAAAGAGAGAAGAAGCCATCTAGCTAATAACTATGGACACGTAGGTCTGTGGTAAACTACTCAGAACTCATCAGAGGGGCAAGGATGTTGATGTAGAAGCCCTCCGTGGTCGATTCCCTCTCCGGTAGAGTGCCGGTGAAGGCTCCAAGATGAGATCTCGCGGATACAGAAGGTTACGGTGGTGGCAATTGTGTTTCATCCTGCTCCTAGATGTTTTTGGGGTATGTAGGTATATATAGGAGGAAGAAGTACGTCGGTGGATGCCCGAGGGGCCCACAAGACAGGGGGCGCACCCTATAGGGGGGGGGGGGCGAGCCCTCCTATCTCGTGGGAGCCTCGGTAGCTTCTTGACTTGTACTCCAAGTCCTCTGGATCACGTTCGTTCCAAAAATCACGCTCCCGAAGGTTTCATTCCGTTTGGACTCCGTTTGATATTCCTTTTCTTCGAAATACTGAACTAGGCAAAAAAACAACAATATGGGCTGGGACTCCGGTTAGTAGATTAGTCCCATAAATGATATAAATGTGTAAAATAAAGCCCATAAACATCCAAAAGGGGTAATATAATAGCATGGAACAATCAAAAATTATAGATACGTTGGAGACATATAACGGCCTCCAAGACACCAACACCGGCGCCCACGGCGCGCTCTTCTCAGGTTGTGCGTGACGAGCGGCGCCACTCTACTGGTGACCCTGGGCTCCGTCCTGGGAAGAGTCCCATGCGCCCTTCACATGATGAGGAAGGCCAGCATGCACGCCGAGGTGCTGATGGAGGTGGTGAACGGCTGCGGGGCCGTGATGCGGCTCCTTCTAATGCGGTTAGAAGTCGAGGCGCATCGCGGTCCACACAACTTTCGCCACCACCCACGCCAGCAAAAGCCCTAGCACGCGCGCAACTGCTTGTCGATTTTCCTCCCGCCGCGGAGAAGCTCGACGAATGGAGGGCCACCGTCCAGAGCCTCGTCGACATCGCCAACAACGACAAGTTGCGGCCGGCGGGACCCATAGGCCGTCGCTCCGTCGGGCCACCACATGCCAGCGGAGGCTGGGTCGGGGGCGATGCGGCCACGGTGCACTCCCCTCCTCCATCCCGAACACCGCGAGTGTCGTTCCATCGCGACGACGCTCGTGATGATATCCCCATAGCGTCGTCCGACCCGCGAACCCACCGCGACCAACGCCAGGTTCTTCGGGAGTGAGTTCATGAAGATGCTCAAACTACCATCGAGCGCCGGTGCGACATGCGCCACCAGTCGGACAGGCGGACGGGGCCCACTATGGACCACCCAGCACCGGGAGGCTACGGTGGCCTACCCTACGAGGTAGGTTGTCTGGCCTTCATCCATGAGCTGCGGCAGTTCCAGTGGCCCTCCCACCGCATGTTCAAACGATGTTGGCAAAAAGTACAACGGGAAGACTCACCCGTCGGAGTTCCTCAGCATCTACACCATCGCGATGCAAGCTGCTGGGGCCCGCGACGACAAGGTGCTTGCTAATTACTTTCCGTTGGCACTTAAGCCCAATGTTATGTCATGATTGATGCACTTGTCGGTAGACTCTATTTCTTCTTGGGCGGATCTGTGTCATGAGTTTGTTGGTGCCTTTACCGGAGGCCACCAAGCTCATGGCCAGGCAAGTGATCTGCATATCATCCCTTAGAAGGAAGGAGAAAATTTGCGCAAGTACATCCAAAGGTTCAGCCGAGTGCAGTACAACATCCCCGACATTCATCCTGCCGCTGTGAATAGTGCATTCCATCAGAATGTGCGCAATCATAAGATGCGTGAGGAGCTGGCAATGAACAAGCTCAGGGATGTGGACGAACTTTATGTTCTGTCCGATCGATGCGCTCGCGTTGAAGAGGGAAGGAAGTACCCCGGCGAAGACGCCGGCGCAGAAACCGACTCCTCGGATGATACCGCCGCCCCAGCGAAGAAGGGTCGGCGCCATAACAGGAAGCACAGTGGCAAGACCATGCTTGCCATCGAGGGATTCGACGACACCGGCGCCACCATGAAGCCCAAGGCAAGTGACCCCGCCAAGGAGGTTGCCGGGTGTGCCACTCGCCGGGCCTTGGCGGCTGCCGGCAGGCCAGGAGGCGCCGAGTATGAGCGGCAGGACGAAGAGAAGGGTCAAGAGGGTGCCGAAGGATCTGGAAGAAGCGTGGTGGCCAAGGAGGCCGCCGCGGCAAAGATAATCAGCAAGAGAGGCCCGCTCGGGGCCGCGACAAGAAGCAGGAAGAAGATGATCATGATGAGGGCGATGAGTCCAGCGACCACGAGTTCCAGAAAGCCACAGAAGCCATGTGCATCGACGGTGGCGCCTCGCTGCATACATCCCACCACCAGCTCAAGCAGTGGGCGTGTGAGATCACAGCGGTGGAGCCATCAGTCGATGCATGGAAGCCGCTGAGGTGGTCCAGCACGCCTATCATCTTTGACACCGAGCACCACCCTGACCGCACTACCGCGGTCGGGTGCTTGCCGTTGTTGGTATCACCAACAATCCGCAACCTCAAGGTGATGAAAAGATGCTGGTTGACGGCGGGGCCGGTCTGAACTTGATCTCGCCCATTGTGATCAAGAGGCTGCAACTCCCTGATGGAGACCCCGAGGAGATGGGCTTGTTCCAAGGGGTCAACCCGGGGAGAAGCCACCCGAAGGGAAAGGTCACGCTGCCCGTGACGTTCGTAGGCGAGCTAAACCACAGAACGGAGAGGATTGTCTTTGATGTGTCCGAGATCCCCTTGCCCTACAACGGGATCCTCGGCCGCCCGACGCTAGCCAAATTCATGGCAGCTTCACATTACGCCTATAACATGTTGAAGATGCCCGGGCCGATGAACATCATCACTGTCCCCTCCGACAAGAAAGATGCGTTCATTTGCGCCGACCAACTCTGTTGCAGCAGCTGCCACGAAGGCACCTGCTCCTGCCGACGGAGCCCCGGGAGGGAAGAAGACCGACGAGACCCCTCGCACCTACTCCGGCAAGCGCACCTCTTCCGGGTGTTGCGCTCCCATTGAGGAAGTGCCAGAGAGCTCCGCCGGTAAGAGCAAGAAGTCCAGAGCCACACCACCAGAGACCAAGAAGGTGCCCGTCAAGGAGGACGGCGCGGGGGAGCTTTCACCATAATCTCCACCCTCGACAGCAAATAGGAAAGCGAGCTCGTCACTTCCTGCGGGCAAATGTTGATGTGTTTGCATGGCAAGCTTCCGACATCCCCGACGTTCCCTCGGAAGTGATTGAGCACCATCTTGCTCTCTGTCCTCGTGCGTGGCCCGTCAAGCAGAAGGTCAGGAAGCAAGCTCTAGAGAGGTAGGAGTTCATCACAGAGGAGATCAGAAAAGTAGAGGCGGCAGGCTTGGTAAGAGGATTACTCCATCCGACGTGGTTGGCCAATCCGGTAGTGGTGCGCAAGGCAAATGGGAAGTGGAGACTGTGTATTGATTACACAAACATTAATAAGGCTTGTCCAAAGGATCCCTTCCTGTTACCACGCATTGACCAGATTGTTCACTCCACGGCTGGGTGTGACCTGTTATCATTCCTCTACGCCTACTCGGGATACCACTAGATATTCATGACAAAAGAGGACGAGGAGAAGACATCATTCATCACTCCATGTGGTACATATTGCTTTCTGCGAATGCCTTTCGGGTTGAAGAGTGCTAGATCAACCTTCGCAAGAGCGGTCCAAATTGGTTTTGAGCCCCAGCTACATAGAAATATGGAAGCTTATATGGATGACATAGTGGTCAAAACCAAGGACAAAGCAACACTCATGCAAGATCTGGAGGAAACATTTGCAAACCTGCGCAAGATCAACCTCAAATTGAACCCTAAGAAGTGTGTCTTCAGCGTCCCGTCTGGCAAGCTTCTCGGGTTCTTTGTGTCCCAGCGCGGGATTGAAGCAAACCCGGATAAGATCAAGGCCATTGAGCAGATTGAGTCACCCAAACGGATCAAGGACGTGCGTCGGCTCACTGGCTGCGTTCCCGCCATGAGCAGATTCATTTCCAAGTCCGCGGAGCATGCCCTTCCTTTCTTCAAGATCTTGAAGAGAGCAGGGCTAGTGGAGTGGCCCCAGAGGCCGAGGCAGCGCTGCAAGATTTGAAGAAATACCTCTCCTCTACCCCATTGCTGGTTGCTCCCGAACCACAAGAACCATTGTTGCTTTATCTAGCGGCAACAAATCAGGTGGTTAGGGCCGCACTAGTGGCGCAGAGAGAGGTCGACAAGAAGGCAGCTACAGCGGTAGAGCCAACGGATGGCAAGCCGGAACCCTCTCTGGCAAGGCTCGATCCCGGCAAGACTGAGTCCCCGGCAGAGGCTGACACCAGTGTGACAGGGCCCACGCGACCGGGTGAAGAGGCATAGAAGAAGAAAATGGTACATCACCTAGTTTACTTCATCAGCTCCCTCTTGCAGGGGGCTAGGTCGAGGTACTCAAGTGTGCAAAAGCTGCTCTTCGGCCTCCTTATGGCTTCGAGGAAGCTATGCCATTACTTCCAAGCGCACGAGATCATGGTGGTCACCCGCCTCCCATTGCAATGGATACTGCACAACCCAGATGCAACGGGGATGATCATGGAATGGGCCCTGCAGCTATCGATTTGAAGTTCGAAAGTACCTTGACGATTCAGAGCAGAGTCTTGGCGGAGTTTGTTGCGGAATGGACCTCGACACCCGACGAAGAGGTGCAGGAGACCACTCTCCCCGGCAAGGAAACAAGCCACAATTGGGTCATGTACTTTTATGGTGCCTTCTCCCTGCAAGGCGCCAGTGGTGGTGTGCTGCTTGTCGCACCCACCGGAGAGCACCTCAAGTATGTCATCCAGATGCATTTCCCCCGGGAGATGTCAACCAACAACACCACCGAGTACGAGGGTTTGCTTGCCCGTGTCAGGATCGCGGCAGACCTCAGAGTTAAAAAGCTCATCATTAGGGGCGAGTCACACCTCGTCGTCAGGCAGATCAACAAAGATTATCAAAGCCCGTTGATGGAAGCTTACGTAGATGAGGTGAGGAAACTGGAGGAGCGCTTTGACGGTATACAAGTGGAGCATGTCCCTCGGACGGAGAACGACATCGCCGACTACCTGTCAAAGCATGCTGCCCTCAAGCTAGCTATGGAACCAGGTACTTTTGTGCTTCAGTTAAACTCAACCATCTGTTGAGCCGTCAACCGGGCAGAGCAAAAGGAGGAAGCTAAGCCCTGACAAGTACTTCCCCACCGAGCTCCCCGGAGCCGCCGGCAAAGATGTTGTCGTGGATGCCGATCTTGCCACAGGGCAACCGACTCCGGTAGGAACTCGGGTCATGGTCGTAGAGACGGCTGCTCCCATGGCAGAAAAGATGCCTTTGGACCTTGCCATCGAGCCACAGTCTCCAGCATGGGCACAACACACCGTCTGTTTCCTCCAAAAAGGAGAGCTTCCTGAGGAGCAGGAAGAGGCAAAAAGAGTAGCCCGCCGGTTTGCTCTGTACCAATTCGTTAATAACGTATTGTACAAAAAAAGACCAAATGGGGTGAAATTAAAGTGTGTCTCCTGGGAGGAAGGACTAAAGCTTTTGGCGGAGATACATGGAGGCATGTGTGGCTCCCACATAGGTTCAAGGGCCCTTGCCGGCAAGGCTTCCCGGCAAGGCTTCTTCTGGCCCACTGCCCTCCAAGATGCGATGACACTAGTAACCAAGTGTGAAGCGTGCCAATTCCATTCAAAGAAGCTTCATCAACCAGCTCAAGCCCTTCACACTATCCCTCTCTCCTGGCCCTTGTCGGTCTGGGGGCTCGACATATTGGGCCCCTTCCCCCGTGCTGTCGAGGGCTTTGAGTACTTGTACGTTGCAATCGACAAGTTCACAAAGTGGCCAGAGGTGGAAGCATAGAGGAAGGTGACAGCGCAGTCAGCCATCAAGTTCTTCAAGGGACTAGTGTGCCGTTTTGGGGTGCCCAACAGGATCATCACCGACAACGGCACACAGTTCACAAGCCATGCCTTCATGCAATACATTGAGGATCTCGGCAGCATGGTCTGTTTTGCTTCCGTGGCACATCCATGGAGCAACGGCCATGCGGAGAGAGCAAATGCTGAAGTTCTGCGAGGCTTAAGAACAATGACTTTTGACAGGCTGCGCACGAGTGGAAGGCGCTATATTGATGAGTTGCCGGTGGTTCTTTGTGCGATCAGAATGATGCCAAATCGAGCCACCAGCCAGACACCCTTTGCCTTGGTTTACGGGGCAGAAGTAGTTCTCCCCACAGAACTCATATAAGGGTCACCTCGAGTTCTCGCTTATGATGAGCTTGAGCAAGAGCGATTGCTGCAAGATGACACAATGCTCCTTGAGGAAGATCGTCTCTAGGCGGCTGTGAGAGCAGCATGCTACCAGCAAGCCTTGCGCTACTACCATAGCCGCAAAGTTCATGCCCGGAGCCTTGAGGAAGGCGACCTTGTTCTTCGGCACATTCAGTCGGCCAAGAATTCCAACAAGTTGGTGCCAAAGTGGGAAGGCCCTTATCGGGTAACACGAGTCACCAGGCCCGGCGCAGTCTGGCTGGAGAGCGAAGATGTCGTTCCAGTGAGCAACTCCTGGAACATCGAGCATCTCCGCAAGTTTTACTTATAAGGCGCGGCTGCCGGGCCTCCCGGCAAGCCACCCTTTTGTACAAGCCTTGCCGGCAAGGCATGTAACCCTTTGTACAAAGCCAGGCGCAGACCCTGAGCATATATAAGTGAAGTGCTGGCGCCCTAAGTTATAGCATGCATGCTAGGTTGAGTCTCTTCCTTGGTTAGGGTTGATAGTGCTTAGCGGAGGCTAACCCCTAGCTTAGAGGTCGAGTGCACGTCTCTCTGTTCTTCTCTATCTTCTTTGGTTCGCATGGAATATAAGTATTCTTGCCGAGCTATTTTGAGAGAAGGGGGACGGACCGGCGCCCGGGCCTCGGCAAGCCAAAGTTGCCGGGGGCTGCAAGGACAAGGATCCATCTGCGGCAAGCCAAGGTTGCCGGGGGCTGCAGATCCAGATAAGTTCTCTATCCTCCATCATGCATTTCGTTACGGACTGGGGTATATGAAACCTCGTTTTATTTCTAGGCTACCGTGCTCCCCTTTTTCAGAACCCGAGGATTATCTCCTGGGGCCGAATTCGGTTGTAGTCGTGGCAGCAAGAAAATGAAACAAGGAGCCTAAGCCCGCCTCATCCCTGCCTCCGCCGAGGGCGTGAGAAAGGTCGAGCAAAGTGGGGGACGGCAAGGCCTGTTGCCGGGTGAAAAACGTTTGTCTTAAAAAATAACAAGGATTCACTCCTTGTCGTGGGTTCCACCCGTGAATGAAAAACCCGGCAAACATCCCTTTTTCATTAAAAAACATCCCGTACAGGTACAGTTCATACGAAATGAAAAACATGAGCAAGGGGATTACAAGCTCTAAAGTTAACAAAGGCCCGAAGGCTTACAAGACTAAAAAGAGGTAAGATGCCCGTAATCCTTTTCTTGTCTCTCTCCTCAAGAAATGGAACAAGAAAGAAGAAGGGCAAAAGGGGTGCCTAGGCAAGCTACGAGTGGCAGAAGACACCAAGAGAACATGCCGGTGGTCGCCTAAGAGTGGGTCGGCGGTGGGGGCACCGGGGAAAGAGATGGATGATGAGGCAGCGGTTCGTTAATGAACGTGTCGGTGCCTGCGTACTCCGACTTGACGGCCCGCCACACGCCTTCTTCACCTTCCCGGGCTTCCCTATGCCAGCCACCCAAGGAGGCGGCCCCGAGAAGTCCAGGGAGCTGGCCCCTCCCCTGACAGGTCCCGGCGGAGGAACGACCAGGTGCAGATGCTGCTGCTGCCGCATCCGCCCAGGCACGGGGCGTCCGACGCCTAGTCGGACTCGTCCCCGTCATCTGCCCCGCTGTACTCCTCGTCACTCCCGCTCGAGGAAGTGTTCCCGTCGTTGGAGGAGCTCTCCACGCAGCACTTCAGGCGAGTTCCAAGATCTCCAAAGACCTTGACAGAGAGCAGGCCGTTCTCCATTAATTCGAAGAAGAGAACGAGCCCCACCGTCAGGTTGTGGACGAGGGCGGAGGTCTTCCAACCTCGGCGGAGATACATGACGTGAGGGGCGGGGAACTCGACGTTGGTCCATGTGATGCTGTTCCTGCAACCCCTCATATGCAGACGCAACGCCTGTGGCCGATCCAGCTCCATCTCCTGTGCAAATGGAGTCGGGAGGCGAAGACGACGACGTGGTGGCTAGCGCAGCCTGACAAAGAACTCGCAAGACTTGTCCTCGACATGGCCCTCCATCGGAGGAGGGGCTGTTGAGGAGGCGAGGCCGATCTTCCGCCCCGTCCTCCTCTCCCTCGAGCACCACGATGGCCTCGACCTCGCCCCCTCCCCCTCCCTCTTGCGGCCGGCTCCGCCGCTACGAGATCTTGGGGAGGGGCGATGCATTGTCGAGCCGAGACCCTCACCGCCACCGATGTAGCGTCGCCACGCCCCCTCACCATGACAGAAGAAAGAAGGCAGCGGGAATGGGGAGAGGCAGATGGCGAAGGAATGGGAGGCACCATTCCTCCCGCTCCCCTCTTTACAAAGGGGCGGGGGTCAAGGCTCGGCCACCCCCTCTCGGCCAATCCGGCCCATTCAAGTGACAGCAAGCGGGGCCGTCGACCGCCCTCCCCGCTCCATTGAAGGGGTATGGGAACCGACCCACGCACGCGCACGAATTCCCACATCGCATGCGCCTGTCATTCGCTCTGCATCGTGCATGCAGCGAACGTGGTGCAAGGGATAGGCGCAGTGGGACATCTGGAGAGACGGTTCCCAAGTGAGGGCAGTAAATGAGCAGCGGCCATGTGGTCTCGAAGAGACACGCAAGCCGCCTCTTTACTGTCCACCACAGGATGACGCCAGCATGCTTCCGTCACGCACGCCCGCACAACTCCCACATCGTGCGTTCAACGCTGGTCGTGGGGAAGCTCCGCACACGGAGCAGTTACCATGGAAGAATCTGCCCCGACTGCCCACGCACCGTTATGGGCCGGGCCCAACAACGTGTCACGCCTATGTATGGCCCAGGCCCAGGGGCTCCTGTCGGTGTACAAAAGTAGGGGTTCTCCTTTTGACCCCTTTACTTGTGCACGGACAGCCAGAGCCACGCGCCGCGGCCACACATTGTAGGGCAAAGGAGGGAAGCCGGAGAGAAGCTGAAGGCTCAAGATGAACAAGGCGACATCAAGGGCCAAGGCCACAAAGTGCAGATGGGCGAAGCAGGTTTCCCCAGCAAGGCCCTTGCCGGGGGCAGCCTACGCAGCCCCGGCAAACCCCTTGCCAGGGGGCCCGCACACACCAGCGGAGCGGGCCAACCTCGAGCCATGGTCCCCAATGCAACAACCACGTTGGACCAGGGTTCGGGAGGCACCTCTGTGGTGGCATGCAGATCTTTGTGAAGACATAGAATGCTCAAGATCAGATGAGGATTGGAAGGCAACACTCCCTGCCAAGATCCTTACCAAAGGAATCCACAAGACCCCCGGCAAGGCCCTTGCCGGGGATGCCAGCGCGCCATCGCAAGACCCTTGCCAGGCCACCCGACAAGACCCTTGCCAGAGGCGACGGCAGGGCCACTGTCAGGCCCGCACCAACCAACTCCCGGCCGCCGTTCGCATGGAGCTGCCAGCCCAACCAGCTGGGAAGGCACCTGCGTGGCAACATGTAGCTTCCAGGCCAGCTCAACACGCACCTGCATGGCGGCATGCAGAACTTCGTGGAGGCTCCACCACCGCGCCACCTCAGCTGCTTGCCTGCCTACATGGCACCGCATGCATCGCTGCCCAGGGCGCGTGTCAAAGCGAGGAGGAGCAGCAACGGACGGGACGTGCCTCGCTCCCGTCCCCAATAAAGTGAGGGACACCTAAGCCATGCGTTAAATGCATCTTGTCTTGTAATACGGGCGATAAGCTCGCAACACTTTAGGCCTTTCCACCTCCTGTGTGCCACTATGGCAGCCCCTTTCACCTATCAAAGGAGGCCCATGGCATACAAAAAAGGATTCGGCTCTTTCGAACCACGCAGCACCCGTAGCTAATTCGAGAGCTCAAGAACACTCAATACACCCACCAAGCAGGACTAGGGTTTTACGCATCCTCGCAGCCCAAACCTGGGTAAACGATCCCCGTGTCAACTACTAATCCTGCTCTTCTCACAACCCCGTGCCCCGCAACCGTAGTAGGGATTCTTGTGATCCCATAGGTGTCGTTTCCCACCGACAGTTTCTATGATAGTATTGCTTGGCATCTTCAAATGAACTAAATCTCTGTCCAACATAAGGTGGTTGAGGTGGCATGATTTCTGATTGTCCATCATCTTCTTGCCCTTGTGTTTCATCATTCACTTCAGTATTGGCGGCTCTTTCATATGTTTGAATATTTCTTGTGCCGGTGCGCACAGGCGTGCTTGTCGTCATTGCTGCAATGATTGCTAGTTCTGACACTGATTCTGCATTGTTTGTGGTAGTATCGGTGACCGGATCGTGGAAAGCCCTGTCGGATGTTGGGTTCCGACAGA
The DNA here is from genome assembly GCF_018294505.1 of Triticum aestivum. Lineage (NCBI taxonomy): Eukaryota > Viridiplantae > Streptophyta > Magnoliopsida > Poales > Poaceae > Triticum > Triticum aestivum. The sequence continues at coordinate 240,255,344 of NC_057804.1, forward strand.
GAATCTAAGCTAAACGATGAACAACACGAGAAGATCTTTCCCCTACCAATCCACGTCCAATCGCCTCGCGAGAATCTAAGCTAAACGATGAACACGAGAGACACAAGATTTATACTGGTTCGGGCCACCGTTGTGGTGTAATACCCTACTCCAATGTGTGGTGTGGTGGATTGCCTCAGGGGCTGATGATGAATAGTACAAGGGGAAGAACAGCCTCGTTAGAGGTGTTCTTAGGCTGGCACAATGAACTACTTAGGAGAGTTCGATCGCCTCTCAATATGATGGGGACTCTCTGAGATGTCTAGATGCCTTCTACTGTGGTGGCTAGCTCTATATATAGAGGCCCTGGTCCTCTTCAAAAATATTGAGCGGGAAGGGCGCCAATAACGGCCATTTTGAAAGGGGAACATCTAGTACAAGTTATAATGACTAAAGTAGGTCTTCGGCTGCCAAAGGCATTGGCGACGATGCTGCCTTCGGCTCTACGGTGACCTCCATCCTGCCACTCTGCTGGTCTTGGTCTTGTTGCACCGAAATGGTAACCTTTGCTTGATGCCTCGGTACTCCATGCCTGTGCTTGCCCCCTTTGCACCAAAGAGGAAACAATGACACTGCACAGGCCAACGCCCGCCTGGCGCCCGCCTAGTCTCGATCGTCATGGCTTGCATCACGAGCACCTCACGAGGTACCCTTGCCTTGATCTCTCCGCCTCCTCGCAAGCCTGCCTGGCAAGGCCGCTCCTGAGGAAGCCTTGCGTTGTCCGCCCCGTGAGGCTGGCCCCTCGCGAGGGTCTTGAGTTTGCGTTGATGAAGATGGGCCGCACTGGGCCACCACTTGAGCCACGCCGCAGGCCGTAGGCAGGCAAGTCTGGGGACCCCCGTTCCTAGAACGCCGATAGTAGCCCCCGGGCCCAAGGCGCGCTCGGACTTGGCTTAGCAGAGAAGCGAATGGGAAAGTGTGGAGTGCCGCGGGCCCCAACAGCCTGTGGCCTTGGGCGCCGCGTGGCGGTTGATTGGACATGGGCGTCTCCGCTTCCCCACGCTGCCACGACAACTGCCCGACTTCACAAGTCCCTGCATGCAAAAATGAGTCATGATTACCTGTGATCGTGGAGGCTGTTGGTTGGCCTCCTCTGGACTATAAGTATGGATGGGCGAGAGACCCCGCAGTCCATCACTTCTTGCTTCAGTCCTTCTTTCTCGCCCCTCCTCCACCTTCACGCCAATGGCACCAATCCGCCGGTTCTCAGCGGAAGAGAACGGGAAGGCCCCCTGAGAGGGTCCCGACCCACTCCCGCCGAAGAAGCGGTCGATCCCTGGCTGCCACGACGAGGTCGCGCGGCAGGAGACGTCGAGGCCTTGGTACGAGCGGCCACCACCTGGGTTTCCGCTACCCTTGTACGCCCGGGATGAGGGCCCTAGAGAAGGAGATGCCGAGTGGAACTGCCCGCGCCGCCGGCGACGCCGACGAATCACGGCAGTGCACGTCGTTGCCCCTGGAGTCCATGCCGAGGGCTCTTCTCGCGAGCTTGTGCTTCACGCCGCCATGCCTCCAAGCTCTTGAATTGGCCTTCCTCCCTCTTTCGCCTTCGAGATGCAGCCGAGGGGGCCTCTTGAGCTTTGGCTGCAGCATGTTGACTGCAGGACCCCTGCGACCGGAGCGGATGTTGAGGTTGTCGCTCCGGGCAAGGTCTACATGACCCGGGGCTAGGGCGGATCGCCCGGGTCTTCTGAACAGGAGGTGCCCTCGTGATTCATTTCGAATACGATGGAGCCTCCTTGATGTTCTTCAAGGTCTTCGATGCGGAAGGACGAGGACTGGAATGCTGCCCCAGGGAAGGCGTTCGGGGCATCGAAGTGGCGAGGGCTAGGCCTCCCAACCGCTTCCCCAGCAGCTCCTCTGGTAGCACCGAAGAAGCCGGAGGGTCCAGCGACTCTCCCGAGCTTCTCGTGACTCTGTAGACGAGCGACGACATCTACGAGCCCCCGAGCTCGCGTCGCGCTCGTAGCGGAGCAGCTGCATCAGGCCGCCGGCGTGGCTGATCTGGATGGGGTTGGTGCCGGCGCTTGGTGGCCCACTGTTGATGATGGCGTCGACCATGGAGGCATGCGTAGTCAGCGTCCCTTAGGATTAGCACCTTTTGTTCCCTGCGAGGAATCAAGGAAACACCTCGTGGAGGTATGTAAAGCGTCTGCTATGTATTTTATGAATATCATCCTTACTACGGAGTGGTGTGAGATGCTTCTCCTTTCTCGGCTCGGCTCCCCCTTTCTATCCTCACGAGGGCTTGATGCTCTACGCTGACAGGTCCCGGTCCCCAGGCAGGCTTCTATCGTCGCTGGTATGCCAGGTCACGATGCCGTGGTCAAGGCCAGGAGGTGAGCAGCCCGAGGTCCAGTAAGAGCTCCCGAGGCGCGATGCTCAGGAGGTCCCCTTTAGCGCTCAAGTAGCCTCCGCTGGGTGAGAAAGAAAGGCAACATCGCCATGACAGAACCGCATTAGGCAAGGGTTTGGTGTCGTGTTGATTTAGCTTTTCCAGGAGCGTGACTTATCTCGGGGGCTTGGAGTCGTTCCTTGGCGAGGTGCTGGACCTGCGCGTAGGCAGCTGTGATGTCACTGGGTCAGGCCCTCGTGAGCTTCTCCCCTCTTCCCCGCACTTTACTTCATGATCTGCGTCCTCAAGTCTAGGCCCTCGAGCGAGATCAGCCGCCGCTGGTATGACAGGTCGTGATGCCGTGCGTCAAGGCCAGGGGTGAGGGCTGGAGAGCCTGTAAGAGCTCCTTAGTCGCGATGCTCAGGCGCCCCCTTTTAATGTGCGAGTCGATCGCACGGGAGAGAGAGAGAGCTCACGACGCCCCCCACGTTATTCCTTAGGTGGACCTTGTAAACCAACGCGATGAAAACAAGGACTGCCATTACGATCACCAGCCAACCATTGGTTGCTCCGAGGGGGTGATTGAGGCACTGAGGGCCTAGTGAGGTAGCGCCTTGCGGGGCTGCCGCGGCCAGAGCTCGACCACTCAGATTTGTCTACGTTGTAGGGACGGACCCGTGCACAAGCACCGTGCCAGAGCGAGCGGCTCCAAAGGTAGGTGTCACAGACAGGTTAAGCATGAAAAGGTTAAGCATGAAAAGGCAATCCAACTTAGATAGATGCAAGGAAAGGCACACGCCACTGGGTCAGGCCCGAGCGGCTTGGGGATGATGTAGCCTGAGGGGCGCCCCCAACATGGTAAGCTAAGGACATAAGCCAAACGGATACCTGTCGCGGGGACAGACCCACGCAACCTGGGAATGATGCAGCACTGAGGGCGCTCCCAGCCGAAATGAAACTCGAGAGATGTCACCTGATACCATTGCAGAGCGAGTGTTGGAGTAGCTGACGACACGTGGTGAAGAAGCCAATCCTCACGAGCCTTCGGAACTCTGAGCCTCGGGAGGCTCTGGAGGTCCGGGCGGCTCGGCAAGGTCCATCCCCATTTCCTCCAGGAACATGCGGTGCCTGGCCACCTGAGCCTCCAGAATGCTCCTCATCAGACGCCTGTGAGCAGCCGCCGCATTCGGTAGGCCGAAAGGCATGTGAACGTAGCTGTAAGGTGGACCCTCGCAACGCCCCATGCGTGAAGGCCAGAAGCGCTCCTGAGACGTGACTCGATTGTGCCCTAGGTAGACGATGTAGACGTGTAGCCCACCATCCTCGCCTGGATGGGGAGCTACACCGGGCAGGCGGCGGTTGCCGCGCATGGCTCTCAATTCCTGCAGGTCCCGAGTAACCTTGGTGATGAACTCCTGAGGGTTGGGCCCTCCTTGCCTTATGCCTTCCTGAGGGAAGCATGCCATGAAGCACGCCTCCAAGTGGTGCCCGGGCACCTCCCTCGTGATCTTGGCAAAGTCAGCGACCCTCCAGGAGAGAGCCCCCGAGCCTTGCCCGAGGAGAGCCTATGCGACGGAGGGCGGCACCCCTTGGATGGACGAAGATCCTGATGTGGTGCCACCAGAGGTGCCTGCCTCCTGAGGCCTTGAGCTGGGTGATGTCTTCTTTTTCTTGGGAGCTGCTTCAGGGAGGTTTCCACTCTTGTTGTCTGGGTCCACGATCGACGCGGCTTCGAAGGCGCGCTCAAGAGAGGACACCGCATCCTTCTCTTCACAGGGGACCATGATGACTCCGCCACTTCATGGCATCTTGAGGACGTTGTAGCCATGGTGAGTCACTGCCATGAACTTGGCCAGGGCTGGATATCCGAGGATGGCATTGTATGGTAGGCGAATGTGGGTGACATCGGAGTCAATGAGCTCGCTACAGTAGTTCTTGCATTGTCCAAAGGTGATAGGGAGGCGGACCTGCCCTATCAGGATAGTGGAACTATTAGTGACTCCTGAGAAAGGCTTGGTCGGCTAAAGTTAATCGTATGGCACCTGGAAATTGTTGAACGTCTGGACGAATAGGACATTGAGCCCTACTCCGCCGTCGATGAGGGTCCTGGTAACTTGCACATTCCTGATGACTGGGGAAGAGAGCATTGGGAGGACACTGGCTGTTGCCGCGCACTTGAGCTAATCTGCTAAGCTGAATGTGATGTCGCATGCAGACCACCTGAGAGGGCGCATGGCTTCGAGCTTGGGGAGGACTGCATTCACCTCGCGAGCAAACTGCTTGAAGATGCACTGAGAGGCTGGGGCCTGGGCACAGCCCCAGATGCAAGTGATAGCGCACGGCTCCTGGAAGCCCCCAGCCCCCTCGTCATGATGATGATCGTCATTCCTTCTTGGCGATGGTGGTAGAGGAGGAAGGCCTGCGTTGCCTTGTGGGTGATCCTCACGAGGATGATCCCTCCAAGCCCTCTCGCAAGGCTGGTGCTGCCAGCGGTCCTCGCAAGGCCGGTCACGCCACCCTTGGCAAGGGCCACGGTCGTCCCATCGTCCTCCACCTCTTCCTGCGCCTCGGCCGTAGCCCCGATCATTGCGCTCGGGGCGTCGACTGACACGGCCTTCTCGCACGGCCCTGAGCCTTGGCATTTGTTGGTGTTGTGGGTGTGGAGATTGTGGTACACACAGTACCGGCTGCCCTTGGATGACTCTGGCTGGTCCCTGCCGCGCTTCATATCCGGCTCTGCTGCGACCACAGCCGCTCCTTTGCGCTTCACGTCCTTGGCTTTGGCTTTCTTCTCTTCTGGATCTGCAGCTGGGAGCTCGAGAAGGGAGAGACGTCCCTCCTCATCCCTTGCGCACTTGGTCGCCAGGTTGAACAGCTCTAGAGACGTGCACAGATCTTCATGGATTGCCAGTTCCTCCTTCATCTTGACATCGCGGACGCCGTCAGAGAACGCCGAGATAATGGCCTCCTCGATCACCTTGGGAATCTTGAGGCGAGCGCTGTTGAAACGCTGGATGTACTTCTGCAAGGTCTCTCTGGGTTGCTGCTTGATGCGGCGCAGGTCACCCATGGCCGACGGACAGTCGCGAGTGCCCTGAAAGTTTGCGATGAAGCTGGTGCGCATCTCGTCCCAGGAGGAGATCGTGCCAGGAGGCAGGTTCAGGAGCCAGGTGCGGGCACCGTCCTTGAGTGCCATGGGAAACTAGTTCGCCATGACCTTTTCATCCCCATTGGCCGCTTCGATGCCCAGCTCGTAGTGCTGCAGGAACTCCGCGGGGTCGGCAGTGCCGTCATAGCGAGGAGGCAGGTCAGGCTTGAACTTGCCCGGCCAGGCGACACTGCGTAGCTCGGTGGTGAAGGCGCGGCAGCCTGCGGTGGCTATCGGTGCTCTCTGCTGACATGGGGCTTGCTCTTGGGTATTCCCGTGCGCCGCTGCCTAGAGCAGCACGGGGTCTTGACGTGCTGGCATAGGGATGCGGTCATGGCGTGCCAGTGCAGGAAGCACGCGAGCACCTTCGTGGGGACGAGGGATTTCTTGGCAGCTCCTTTCTTGTCGCGCGGGCGCTGGACGCGGGGGATCTCGTCCAGGGGTCGCGCGCCTTGGAGCCAAGGCGCCTTCTTGGGGAGGAGGTGGCAGAGGTACCTCCTGGGCTGCATCATCCGCGTAGGACGGAGGGCGAGGCAGCGAGAGGGACGGCGTAGGGGAGCCCCTTGCGGCGCTGACGAACTTGGTGATGAGAGCGAGACATTCCTCGTAGAGGTCGTCGACGGGGCGATAGTGCAGGAGCTCATGCGCCAGGAGCAACGCGGCATGCGTGTCCATGGGAGCGTGACGTGCATGGGATGACGAACCATCTGGAGTCAGTGACGGGGTGGCGGTGCGGCCTTCCCGCCGCACCGAGGGATGCAGCGACGAGGCCTGCTTTTCGTTCCCCACCATTCTGCTGGCGGCGTTGGTGGCGAGCAACGGGGAACGACGGGGTCACCCACCAACGGGACCTGTCTGGGCGAAGCGGGTGGCGAGAGGAGCCTGACGCTCGGTGCGAGCCCGGCGAGCGTCAGCCATGGGCACAACGGATGATCGAACGCGGCACAGCGGAAGAAATATTCCGGCGCACCCCTACCTGGCGCGCCAACTGTCGGATGTTGGGTTCCGGCTGACCCTTAAGGTTTGAACTCTGGGGTGCGCATGAAGATCATTCCCCTACCAATCCACGTCCAATCGCCTTGCGTGAATCTAAGCTAAACGATGAACAACACGAGAGGCACAAGATTTATACTGGTTCGGCCACCGTGTGGTGTAATACCTTACTCCAGTGTGTGGTGTGGTGGATTGCCTCAAGGGCTGATGATGAACAGTACAAGGCGAAGAACAGACCCGCAAGATGTGTTCTTGGGCTGGCGCTATGAACTCCTTGGGAGAGTTCGATCGCCTCTCGATCTGATGGGGACTCTCTGAGATGTCTAGATGCCTTCTACTGTGGTGGCTAGCTCTATATATAGAGGCCCTGGTCCTCTTCCCAAATATTGAGTGGGAAGGGCGCCAACAATGGCCATTTTGAAAGGGGAACATCTAGTACAAGTTATCCTGACTAAAGTTTATCTTCGGTTGCCAAAGGCACTCGCGATGACGCTGCCTTGGGCTCCACGGTGACCTCCATCGTGCCGCTCTGCTCGTCCTGTTCTCATTGCACCGAAATGGTAACCTTTGCATGATGCCTCAGTACTCCACACCTGTGCTTGCCCCCTTTGCACCAAAGAGGAAACAAGGACACTGCGCAGGCCGGCGCCCGCCTAGTCTCGATCGTCATGGCTTGCACATTAGCACCTCGCGAGGTACCCTTTCCTTGATCTCTCCACCTCCTCGCGAGCCTGCCTGGCAAGGCCGCTCCTGAGGAAGCCTTGCGTTGTCCGCCCCGCGAGGCTTGGCCCCTCGCTAGGGTCTTGAGTTTGCGTTGGTGAAGATGGGATGCACTGGTCCACCACTTGAGCCACACCGCAGGCCGCAGGCAGGAAAGTCTGTGGACCCCCGTTCCCAGAACACCGACACGCCCCTTCCATCTTCTCTGAGGTACCCGCAGTAGTTGTTCGTGCACCGTTGTTGATTGTAGTCGATGCTCCTGCATTTTTCTTAAAATTCAAGTACGTGTGGAAGCAGTATTGCTTGAATACAAACTTCATTGAAATGAAATATGGCAGCTGCATTTGATTGTTCATGGCAAGCGCAGCTTATTCTACAAGGAAATTTTCATAGGTGCCCAAGCACTGATGACGCGTTGGATTGAGGCATCTGCAAATGTTACTATTCCTAGTTTTGCACAGGTAGATAACAAGGTGTATAAGTTACATGTACAAAGTGTTGGAATGTGCAAACTTTGACATCATGGCAACTGAAATCCATATATATTTTGGCATGACATCATGCATATATGCAAGTCTTGAGCATCTGCATTTGGCCAGGTATGGAAACCGCAGTTGTCCAGCCATGGTAGCTACGGATGACCTAACATGGCATGTGTAGGTGCCTAGTCATGGCAATCAACATCTTAACATCAAATGCATGGCAGGTATGAGAACACAAGGCAAATGTAGATAATCACAAATGAAAAATTCACTCAGACAGTAATTGACAAATCCAGATGATCATAGATGACTAATGGACGTATTCACTTGGTGGCAACTGTAGTTGCCACGACTACCCGTGACAAGTGCAGTTTCCCAATGCTTTTCACAAACCAAATGCATTTTTTGCTGGTTCACAAATTACCTTGATTTGAGACATGTGCTACTTGAAGTTTTGGTGTGCCACTTCAAGTTGGTGTGTTGTATTTGCATTACCGATGGCCTAAAATTGTGCGGCTTGCCACGAGACTTGTGGTGGTGTGGCTGTACCATAAGAACCTGCGATCATGTCAACGCATATCATATGATGGGATGCCATATTTTTTCTTTTGTATGAAAACATGTTAAATCTCTTTTTTTCCTTCACGCATCATGTGGATGTTTAGTTTTGAAATCATGGCGAAACATAGTCCACCATGCAAGGCAACTATAGTCGACAAGCATCGACCAACTGCAGTTGGTCAGGCATGGCAACTATAGATGTTAAAACATGGCATATGAAGTTGAGCATTCATGGCAACCGCAGTTGTTCGGTCATGGCAACTGAAGTTGTTCGGTCATGGCAGCTGTAGTTGTCCCGTCATGGAAACCACAGTTAACAACTGTAGTTGGTCAGACATGGCAACTATAGTTGTTAAAACATGGCAACTATAGTTTTAAAACATGACATATGTAGTTATTCAGTCATGGCAACTCTAGTTGTTAAAACATGGCAACTATAGTTGTTAAAACATGGTGTATGTAGTTGACCACTCATGGCAACTGCAGTTGTTTGGTCATGGCAATTGCGTGAAAATCACATATGGCAAATGGCAATCATACCTTTGCTTTGGCACATGCAGTAGTCCATGGATGGGAAATACAGTTGACCAGGCATGGCAGGTGCACTTTTCATTATTTTTTTGTTTTTTTATCAGCTACAAACACCAATGTCATCTATTTTTCATTTTTGTCACACCACGTGAATGCCTAGTCTTTCTCTAGTTTCCTTTTTTGATAAATTGTTCGCAAGATCATTTTTCATACGTCTCACCTGTGCAAGATGTTGATGGCAGGTATTCGGTTGCCACCTATTGCCACGTGCTGCATGATGGTCCTGTGTTTTTCAAAATACTCGTAAGTCTGTCATCCTTGAATTTTTTTGCCACATCAACATGCTTGCATTACCTTGATTTTCCACATTTTAACTTGAAGTTGGTCTCTCGCATATCTATTACAGATAGCCCCCAGTGTTGCCACTTGCCATGTTATTCCTGCCTGTGTGGTTGTGTCATAAGAACCTGTGAACAATGTCATTGTAGTACATAAGTAGAATGCCATTTACAAGTCCACAAACATGGCAATTGTCACTTTGTTTCATTACACATTGTACCTATGCCCGCGTACTACTCTAGTAGTGGCAGAAATGGTCCTGCTAAAATGAGTTGATTGTACTCTATTGCATCCCAAGGGGGCGCTTGTGGCTTGTCGGATTTTCGGTTCTGGCAAACCCTCAAGGTTCAAACTCTGGGGTGCACGCGGAGATCACACCTCCTACCTACCCACATCTCATCGCCTCGCAAGGATCTAAACTACACAAAGAACAACACAAGGGACACGAGATTTATACTGGTTTAGGCCACCATTATGGTGTAATACCCTATCCAGTTTGTGGTGTGGTGGATTGCCTCAGGGGGCCAATGATGAATAATACAAGGAAGAATAGCCTCGCGAGGGGCTGTTCTTGGTTGGTGCGATGAACTGCTTGGGTGAGTTCAGTCGCCTCTCTCTCTCTCTCTAGTCTACCCAAAATTTCCTCTCCCTCTACTCTGTGGTGGCTAGCTCTATTTATAGAGGGAGGCCCTGGGCCTCTTCCCAAATATTGAGCGGGAAGGGAGCCAACAATTGGCCATTTTGAAGGGGAACATCTAGTACACTTATCCTGAGTAAAGTCGGTCCTCGCCTGCCAAAGACCCTGACGGTGACGCCGGCTTGGGCTCCACGATGACCTCCACCCCGCCGTCCTACTCGTCTTAGTCTTGTTGCACCGAAATGGTTGCCTTTGCTTGATACTCCTGCCTGCGCTTGCCCCCTTTGCACCAAAGAGGAAACAAGGACTCTGCGCAGGCCGGCGCCCGCCTGGCGCCCGCTTGGCCTCGGTCATCATGGCTTGCGTCATGGGCACCTTGTGAGGTACCCCGCCTTGATCTCTCTGCCTTCTCGCGAGCCAGCCTGACGAGGCCGTGCCTGAGGAAGCCTCCTATCGTCCGCCCCGCGAGGCTTGGCCCCTCACGAGGGTCTTGAGTATGTGTTGATGAAGATTGGTCGTACTAGGCCACTCCCTGAGCCACGCCGCAGGCCGCAGGCAGGCAAGTCTGGGTACCCCCATTCCGAGAACGCCGACAGTAGCCCTCGGGCCCAAGGCGCGCCTGGACTTGGCTTAGCAGAGAAGCGAAGGGGCAAGTGCGAAGCGCCGCGGGCCCCAATAGCCTGCGGTCTTGGGAGCCGCGTAGCGGTTGATTGGACGTGGGCGTCCTTGTTTCCCCACACCTCCTTATTTTGCGCCCAGCTAGGTGGACCCGCGGTTGCACAGAGTCATCCCTCTTCTCGCCGCTCGCGCGTCTCCTGCCCTTCCTCCTCTCGAGCTCCAGCCTCCGCTTCCAATCCAATATCGAATCCTCCCCCTTCCTGTCGCCATGGCGCCGACGAAGAAGGGGAAAGGGTAGAAGCCTGTGCCCTCGCCCCGCTCGCCGCCGTCGACAGCTCCTGCCGTCGATCAGTCGATCATACTCAAACTGGAAGCCTTGAATAAGGTCACTTCCACCCTTGCCACCATCTTCAACGAGTGTGGGAGGACGACGGTCTGGCCCGCGTCTCACTTCTCCATTGACAGAATAGTCACCGAGGTCCGGTACTTCGCCAACGCCCTGTGGGCGGGACTGGTTCCCCCCTTTTCTGATTTCTTCTACGTCGTACTTTCCCATTACCAGATCCACATGATGCATTTGGGTCTCGAATCCATTGCTCTTCTTGCCGTTTTTTTCTTTTGTTTGCGAGGCGATGGTGGGCATTCCTCCTTTAGTTGCCTTGCTGTGCCACTTCTTCTCTTTGCGCCTCAGTGACCCCCACCCAATGTTCGGGGTGCGTGAGCTTCTTCGCCGTACCAGAAGCGGCAACCTCGGGGATTGATTTCAGCCTTCCCCCGCCTATGACTGGGTTCCGAGAGCGGTGGCTGTACATGGATGTCGGAGTACCCAGCCACCTGCTCTCAGAGCCAACCTCACCCGTTGTCCCAATTCAGGCTGGGGCCATGAGACGCTCACGAGTCCCCGGCTCGTCTTCGTCTGGCGTCGCTTCGAGAACTTGAGGGCGCTCGGCGTGACGACACACAAAGTGGTGAAGGAGTTCCTCCAGAGACACATTGCCCCTCTCGAGCATCACTCCCGCCGGATGTGGACCTTCGGGGGGCGTGAAGACCGCATGAGGCTCCAGAAGGAAGATCTGGCACCTGAAGTGCTGAGGAAGGTTCTCAAGATTCTGACTGGGGATCCTTCCCCCGGCAGCCTCCGGTAAGGGGGTGCTTTGTTGTACCTTTGCTCAGGCAGGGCTGGTTTTGTGAAGCAGATGCAGCTTGGACGAATGGGGGTTGCGCCCAGCAGACCTCATGGGACCTCGTGAGAACCCAGTTGCGGTGGTTGCCCTCCCGATTGCTCGCGGCGGTCCTTCCTCGAGTGGTGGAGCTGGGAGGCAAGGGCCGCCGGGGGCTGAGGGGGCTGCCGGCGCTCCTGAGGTGGCAACTTCTGAGGCCTGCCCTGCGGCGGCCGAAGGGGTTGAGCCGTGGCCCGCGGTTCCCGTGGCAGAGGCTTCCGAGGCCCCGGCCATTCTCCGTGAGGCGGTGTCTGGCGGCGTGCCCCAAGGCAATGCCCCTGATGCCGGTCCCCTTGGCGCTTCTTCCTGGTCGCAGACTGACCCTTGCGCCAAGCTCCTAGGCCGCTTTCGCGTGGACTTCGAGGCTCTCCGAAAGAGAAAGGAGGCCTTGGGTGATGATTACCCCTGCCGCCTATTGAAGCGCAGGAACTACTTCACCATTGATGAGTAAGCCTTCTCCTTAGTTAGTCCTTTACCTTCCCGTTGCTTTAGCTAACCATTGCCCTGCAGGGCCCATCCTGCCGAGTTTGCGGAGACGGCTGAGGATCCATCCCCCCAGGCCTCACCCTCTCCACCATCCCCAAATGCCCTGAGCTCGAGCACTGCCCTCATGGTGAGGCCGGTTGGAGAGGTGAGCCATCCTGTGATGTATCCTAATTCTATGCACAGCCAGCCTGCCCTGGGCTCTTCGCTTGGTCGTGGACGGCGACTGGCTGAGGTCGGTCTTGCATTCTTCCTTGGAGGACAAACCGGCTCTGGGCCAAGCTTCCGGCGGGGCGCGCCCGGCCATCGCGAGGGCGTCAGCCCCCAGCCCCTGCCAGAGGGGGAGTGCTCGTTCGTGGCCCTCCTTGCGCACCTGGGGCGGAGGACGACGCGAAAGATGTGCTCGAGCATACTCGGGAGCGCCGCGCCCTTCGCCAAGGGTTTCTCTAGAGGGCGGCTGACGCAGTGAGCCAGCTCAGTGTAGAGCTTGCTGGCGAGGACGCGCGCCTTGAGGCCGAGGGCCTATGCCTAGCTGAGGAGAGGCGCAAGCTAAAGGTGGCCATTGCCCTTGCACGCCACCAGCGTGACCTCGAGAATGAGAAGGCCGAGGTGTCGCTGGCGGCTTCTCGGGAGGCCTGCTCCCGGGCCGTCGAGGAGGCCCAGGAGGCTGACCAGCGGTGCAGGGCTGTAGAGGAGCGGGCGTGGGAGCTCCGGGCCTGGAGTAGCTCCCTAGAGCAGCTGGTGGAGTTGCGTGAGGTGGCCCTTGCGTCGATGAAGGGGGCGTCGGTCGACCTGGCGGAGCTCCAGAGACATGAGGAGGCACTGACGCTGGAGGCCACCGAGCGCACCCTAGACCTCGAGCGGTTGGAGACGAGGGAGCACCTGGTGGCGCAGGGGGAGGATGACGTTGCCGCGAGGGAAGCTCGAGCCTTAGAAGAGGTTGATCGCCGGGTGGCGGCGGCCTGCTCGAACCTCGAGAGCGAGTACGAGGAGAGGCTGGAGTTTATCAGGGTCGAAGCAGAGGGCAGGACCGCCACCCTGAAGGCCAAGCTGGATGAAGTGACGCGGCGTGCGGATGCTACTGGGGCCGCCCTTGGCGCAGCACAGGTGGAGCTGGCTTCCTCCCGCGCCGAGTTGCTTCTTCTCCATCAAAGGGTGGACGCGGCTGAGGCCTTTGCGCGGCGGAGCAAGGACGAGATACGCCAGCGGTAGACCTTGGAGCACATGCATGGCCCTATGCTCCGCACGCTCCGGGAAAGAGCTAACACGGCCTTGGGCAACATCTGCGAGGTAGCCGTTGGGGAGCCTCATGTGGTTAACTATGCTGGTAACCTTCAGTTCTTCACTAATGTGGTGACGCAGGTGGAGACTCGGTTGGGCAGAGCCGACAGGTTGGTGGAGGAGAGGAGACGTGCCTTGCTTGGGCGTGCTTTTTCTCACGTCTTCAGTCATCTCCAAACATGGACCCCCATTTTGACTTCGATGCCGCCATCGCACCGGTACCCCTGGCAACCCGGGGCGATCTGGCGCATTGGGTGGAAGACAACATGGACGCCCTTGTTAGGGCCTTCGCCACCGATGACAACGGTGTGGTCGTAGCTGCTGATGAGGGCGGCGTGGTGAATGGCCCAGGTGCTGATGACGGTGACGTAGAAGGCGATGGCGAGGCCAGCGATGCCAGTGACGACTCCGAAGGTGCCCCTGAGGATGCATTGGGGGATTTATCCGATTGACCGCGCGTTGTTCCTGCTTTTTACCCTGCGCAGAGAGAGTTCGGGCTTGGCCCTGAAGGTTGTAAGAGCATTTTGGGAGGGGGAGCCCCTCGTGTAAAAACTTGCAGTTGCGTATTTGTAGACATGATATCACCCGCATGCCTACGCCGAGCAGCTAGTCTTGTGACGAGTCGACTGGCTTGTTTACCTTCAACCCGCGTGGGCCCTGAGCGAGCTTGTGGGGGGCCCTAGTGTCCTGAGTGCCTCCTGAACGAGCCCATTGAACCTGTAATGAGAACCTCCTCAGAGGGCGTGGCGATGGCAATCCGGGTTGCGCGCATGCTGGGCCTGGCCCGACTCGCGAGGGGCTCACGAGGGGAGGCAGCTGACGCAAAGTGGTAACCAGAACGCGAGAGGTTGCTCGAACGAGACTAAACACCCCTTCCCCGAACACACGCAAGTCTCAAGCTCAAATCCAACTTAAATACAAACAGGGGAAAAATGACAACCAATGGAAAGGCAAGAAAAAGCAGAAAGGCCGCGTCCGGCACCTAGTCTAGTCTTCGATGTCTTCTCACTAGCGCGGAGCTAAGTGCTGCCATTGGGCGTGGGCAGGAGCCCCCGAGGCCTGATGGCGGCTCTCCGGAGACTCCGGGGCATGTACAGCCCCACTCATTATTACGTGAGAGTGTCACGGGGCGGCGAGCTTGACAGGCACTGGGCCTTCTTCACAGGTACCGGCCTTGCTTCATATCGCCAGACGAGGGCCTCGCCTTGCACCACACTCTATTGTCATTGATGACGGCCGGAGACCGAGGACGCCGCCGATGGAATAGAGCAGTCGCCAGCGGTTCCCTCGACGACCACGGGTCCTCTGTCGGGGGTAGGCCCTGAGGCACCTCCCCGGCAGAGGGCCTACCTCCTGAGGACACCTTGCTCCGAGCACCGCGTGGGCGAGGCCGGATCTCGACCCCTCTCCTGCAGCCCCCGGTGCCCTCCTCCTGAGGGGTAGGAAGCTGCTGGATTGGGGCAGCCATCCACCACGACGACCTGTACCTCCTGTGATCCATGGTTAGCGTATGCCTGTTCCTGAGGAATTAGCGGTACCCGATAGTCGCTGCCTCCAGCGCGGTCGACGAGGCCTTCCTTGGGCTCCTGAAAGAGCTCAGCTTCGGGTGTCTCTTCCCCCTAGCCTGGGCCGAGGAACGAGCCATGGTCTTCCTCCTGCGCGTGTCCTTGATCCACCATGTGGGGCACACACGCTTCCGGGGCCGCCGCCCCGAATGCCTCGCTATAGTGCCCCGTGTGCCATGCAGTCCTGCTCGAGGTGCCCACCTGGGAGTGGTAGCGTGGCGGCCCACCGGGACCGTGGGCTGTAGTGAATCCCCCTTTGCTGGTCGGAGGCGGAGGCAGCACTGTTGGTAGCCACGCGCCGACGGCCAGGTTGGCGTTGTAGTGGCCCTGGAATCCGCTCGGAGCTGTGCGGGCGTGTGTGGGGCCTCCGTGCTGTCCGCCTTGGGCCTGAGGCGGTGGCTGGGCACAAAAGGGGTGAGCCCCTGAGGTGGAGGAGCCCAGGAGCTCTGCCACCCGCTCCAGTAGCACGTCGTTGCCGCCTTCCAGCAGCCTGCATTGTAGTAGCTCTCGGGCTACCGTGAGCGTGGCCCTTGAGTTTGCCTGCTCCCGCCAGGTGTATGACGCCATGGACGCGGAGTGGCTTGAGGCCCTTGCTGCCGACCGCACCTGCCGCGGCGTGAGAACTGGCGCCGCCTGACCGCGTCGCCCGCGGCCCGCAACACCCTACGAACCACGGGCTGCCTGGGGCACGGGGTTGAGGTCGCCTTGGGCAAGCGGCTCTGCGCGGGCGAGCCAGGCCGCCCAGGGATCGGGATTGCCCGTTGGGTCGCCGGACACGATGACGACGATGCAACCGTACGCGAGGCGGCGGGAGAAGGATTCCGGCGCACCCCTACCTGGCGCGCCAAATGTCGGACTTCGGGTTCCGGCAGACCCTCAAGGTTCAAACTCTGGTGTGCACGCGGAGATCACACCTCCTGCCTACCCACGTCTCATCGCCTCACAAGGATCTAAACTACACGAAGAACAACACAAGGGACACGAGATTTATACTGGTTCAGGCCACCATTGTGGTGTAATACCCAACTCCAGTTTGTGGTGTGGTGGATTGCTCAGGGGGCCAATGATGAATAATACAAGAAGAACAGCCTCGCGAGGGGCTGTTCTTGGCTGGTGCGATGAACTGCTTGGGTGAGTTCAGTCGCCTCTCTCTCTCTCTAGTCGACCCAAAATCTCCTCTCCCTCTACTCTGTGGTGGCTAGCTCTATTTATGGAGGGAGGCCCTGGGCCTCTTCCAAAATATTGAGCGGGAAGGGCGCCAACAATTGGCCATCTTGAAGGGGAACATCTAGTACACTTATCCTGACTAAAGTCGGTCCTCGCCTGCCAATGACCCTCACAGTGACGCCGGCTTGGGCTCCACGATGACCTCCACCCTGCCGTCCTGCTGGTCTTGGTCTTGTTGCACCGAAATGTTTGCCTTTGCTTGATACTCCTGCCTGCGCTTGCCCCCTTTGCACCAAAGAGGAAACAAGGACTCTGCGCAGGCCGGCGCCCGCCTGGCGCCTTCCTGGACTCGGTCGTCATGGCTTGCATCATGGGCACCTCGTGAGGTACCCGGCCTTGATCTCTCCGCCTCCTCATGAGCCAGCCTGACGAGGCTGTGCCCGAGGAAGCCTCCTGTCGTCCGCCCCGCGAGGCTTGGCCCCTCGCGAGGGTCTTGAGTATGTGTTGATGAAGATGGGTCATACTGGGCCACTCCCTGAGCCACGCCACAGGCAGGCAAGTCTGGGTACCCCCGTTCCTAGAATGCCGACATGGCTGTCAGGAAAACCAAGGATCAGCCCATCTTCATGATTCATTTTTCTGCTTCTTCCACTCTTTTTCATGCATGAATGAGAACACATTATTATTCCAATTCCATTTAGTTGTTTCCACAAAAAAGGGAGCACGACAATCTTATCACATGACTGGCATAAACACCTATTACATCATGGCAAGTAGAAAACATCGTAGCCGTGCATCTCTGTTGAGAGTCATGCATATTCATTCTGTTTCTACAATCTGGATGGCAACTACCCTGTAGTTTTGGCGGCAACTAACTACATAACATGATGGCAACTACAAGCAAACTTAGGTGGCAACTATTTTCCTCCCTTCATATGTACCGTCCAAAATTCTCTGGTCTGCCCTGCTTCCCCACCGTTTTCAACATTTTCCCCATCGTTTTTTGTCTAACTCTTAGTGAATCCTTAACATACTTTCAAGGACATTCTGGTAGCAACCCCAACCTAAAAGCTTAGTTCAAACTTATGATCGCCCATATTTATGAAAGATCAGATCTAGGATACAAGATGGAAACTTTGTGTATTTTGTAGTGTAGAGGAGAATGCACATGAACGGCCGGATTCATGTGATTTGTAGATCCATGTGGCACAAAGCTAGTATGTTTGTGGTCTTTTTTCCATGACCTTGTGGATCGAGTCACCATCTATGTGGGCAATCTCGAAGTGAAATTATCGAGGGGAGGAGATAGGACAATGACTAGATGCAGGATATTTTCTCACCTTTTGTGTGACTTTTGTTTTCCGTCAAGTGGGGCGCTAGTGATATGATCTGGTTGACATGGCAAGTAGAGAAGGAAGAGGATGGAGGTAGGGGAAGATTTCCCGATCCGGAGGTTGGAGATGACCAGCTGTGGCTACTCTAGCTCGGGGGCGTGGAGGGACGATGGTGGAGAGATGGATTTCGGTCGTCTGGGCCACGAGGTTGCTCGCCCGGACGTGTGGGCGATCGCGCCGGACAACGGCCGTGCGGGCTGTGACAGGGTGTGCTCGGACGTGCTCGTGTGGGCGGGCATGTGTCGATGGAACACGGGGCGTGCGACAGATACCCCCTAGATGACACACGTGTGGTGGATATCAGCGTCCTTTTATTAGTTTTGTTACTTATGTTTTGGCAGATTCTTAATGCATTTTAAATGCTCATATCTCTTAAATGGTAACCCCAATTAAAACAAAATACATCTAAAATGCTAGAATTTTGTGCAGATTCATAATATCCAACTTCCATCCATGTTAAAAATGTTTAAAAATGTTGTTTGCATTAATTTGCATAAATTACATGTTAAAATGGTTTATTTCATAACTACATAACAATAGCTCCGAATTAAATGAACTTTATATGTAAATGGTCTAGAAAAATGAATAGATTAACATGGTCCACTTTATTTTCCTTTTTAACAACAATAAACTTGTGTTTTAGGCCGAAAAGTACCAAATTGGGAATTTGCATATGGGGATTTTCCAGAATTGTTATTTGTTATTTCCGGCCTCTTTTAAATTGCCTAGATATGTAGTTTGATTATGCTTCACCTCTTGCCATGTTTAACAACATTTAAAATTGTTGAGTAACATAAACGGGAGCGAACATAATATTGGATGTGGAGTTTCGTCAATATGCAACTCATTGCATATTGAGCTCCACTTAATTTTGTAGTATGTGATTGTCGCTTTGTCATGACATGCCTCATTAATCCGGACATGCATCATACTTGGTTTTGCATCACGTCATGATTATGCTATGTGTGTTTACCATGCTGTTTGCTTCTTTCCGTTTGTGCTTCTTCTCGATAGTTCCTGGTACCGTTGTAATTGTGATTCGACTATGTTTGATGCTCTATTTCATGGACTTGGTCTTCTTCCTAGCGAGATTTCAGGCAAGATGACCATTACCTTGGATATCACTACTATCTTTGCTTGCTAGTTTTCTCGATGCTATCGCTATTTCGCGCTACCTACCACATGTTTTATCAGCCTCCCATATTGCCATGAAACAACCTCTAACCTTTTCACGCTGCCAGCAAACCGTTGTTTGGCTATGTTACTACTTTGCTCAGCCGCTCTTATAGCCTTGCTAGTTGCAGGGGCAGTTGCAAGTTGTTCCATGTTGGGACAGGGATATCATGGGATATCACAATATCTCTTATTTAACTATTCCATCTATATACTTGGTAAATGGTGGAAGGCTCGGCCTTTTGCTTGGCGTTTTGATCCCCTCTTGTCACCCTAGTTTTCTTCTTACAAGTGCTATGTTCCTTGATGAGCGCTCCTAACACATGTGGGGTATTATGGGGGACCTGATCATTTGCTTAGGTTTAACTCTTCCAGCAAGGCCCAACCTTGGCTTTACCATTTGCCTAATAACAACAAAAACTGCATAGGGAGTAATTAACCCAAGGATTCTTAATCAACAAACCCAGGGCAGTGCTCCTCATGAGTGTTGGCCCACCAACCTAGCAGTCGTGATGCCGCCTCAGGGAAACTCGAGGTCTTTTGGCCATCATCCACTATGCATAGACGGTTGTGTACTGAGAACAAGATATGCGCTGATCTTATCGGGGTGATGACACACTGGGTGGTCTTGCTGGTTTAGTTGTATCTTTGACAAGTGACTTGTCCACCGGGATTCCTTATCGTAAGCATTGTGTTATTCATGGTGTGAGGATGTTCCATCGGATGTGTGTGGTAATTTATAATGGAACATTCCTACAGGGTTAAATCTTATCGAAAGCCGTGCCCACGGTTATGTGGCGACATGAAAATTTATAATACTCGGGTGTAGAGAACTTGACACTAAACCCAATTAAAATACACCAACCGCGTGGATCATAGATTACTACAACAATAGGTGCGGGTACAAGTAAAGCAATGCTTTGACACGAGAGCGATGCATGTTTGCTTTTGGAGTTCTTCTTCTTCTTAACGGATCATAGGATGGGTTCCCGGCTGGGATTCTGGGATTAGCAGGGTGGATGTTGTTCTTATTTTTCGTTTGATTTCATATGTAGTCAGATCCTGCTCTCCTGTATGATGATTGCTATGTATTGGTGTATTCATGTATTATGTTGTAGCATGTGGCTAGTGTAAGCCTTTATCTAGTATTCTCATCTATTTAGTTTGTACTGATATATACCTTGCTATGCGCTTGAAATGTGATTCTGCCCCAATCATGAATTCATCACGTGATAGGGGTAGAACTGCATCTAGGGTGATACAAGTTGGTATCATAGCCACGACTGACCATAGGAGCCCCCTATATTGATCATAGCCTGGCCTTTGTCAGAGTCTGTCAGAACCGGGGCTCTGGGGACCCAGACAAGGTTCGGACTCTAGGGCGTGTGCAAAGGATCCCGCCTAGGTACAACTTGCTATTGACTACCTCACGGCTGGGCCTTGTCGGTTCGACCAAGCGGGAAGTAGACTTGGTGGTTTACCCAGGTTCGGGCCACCTTGCGATGTAAAACCCAACTCCTGCTTTTGGGGTGGATTGCCTCACGAGGAGGATGGGTATGAACTAGTACAAGTGTGAGCTGCCTCGGGAGAGCTCAATGGCAAGGGATCCGATCTCCTATCCTACGATGGAGAGTAGCCTATATTTATAGTGGCCTTGGTCCTCTTCCCCCATAGCTTACGTGGGAAGGGATACCACAACGGCCAATTTGAAAGGGGCAGGAGTACACCCTATCCTGACTAAAGGTGGTCTTCGCGTGCAAAGCTACTGGTTGTGACGCAGCAGTGGGCTTAGTGAAGACCTCCTTCTTATCTTCAGAGTTGACGTCTGGGGGCTTGAGGAGGGAGAGGCAGCCTTCCTCGGCCTTGGCACACTTGTCCACCGGTTCAACATCTCCAGCACCGAGCATAGGTCATTGTGGATGGCGAGCTCCTCACTCTTCTTGACATCCATGATGCCCCCGACGAATGCAGAGATGATGGCTTCGTATGAGACCTTCAAGATCTTGAGGCGGACCTGGTGAAGCACTAAATGTACTTGCGGAGAACTCGCCCGGTTGCTGCTTCATGCACCACAGGCGGACCTGGTGAAGCACTAAATGTACTTGCGGAGAACTCGCCCGGTTGCTGCTTCATGCACCACAGGTCGGTGATGGTGAGGGTGCGATCTTGCGTACCTTGGAAGTTGGTGTTGAACCGATCGTGGAGCTCATCCCACGAGGAGGTTGACCCCTCCAAGAGATGCATGAGCCAGGAGTGTGCCCCGTCCTTGAGGGCCATGGGGAACAAGTTTTCCAAGATCTTGTCATCACCATTTGCCGCTTCGATGCTCAGCGAGTAGAGCTGGAGGAACTCCACTGGGTCGGGGATGCCGTCGTAGCGCGACGTCACATCTGGTTTGAATTTAACTGGCCAGACAACACGGCGCAACTCACGGGTGAAGGCACGGCAGCCCACCGCACTTACGGGTGCGACTCGCATGACGAGGGGATAGTCCTGACGCCCATGCACGACAGCCTCCAGAGCTGACCAGTCTTGGTGTTGGCGTGGCGGCGCTGGGAGCGCACGCGCGTCATACTACGGTGCTGCATGACCTGGGAGCTGGCCTTGTCCCGGGCCGGTGCCGACTCTCCGCACGGACGCGCGTCATGGCTTGTCCCGACGTCAGCACTACGCAGAGGAGGAGGTTCACCATGAGCCACATCGCCCGCATGAGACGGCGGGGGACGGAGCGAGTGGGAAGGTGCGCGAGCCTCGCATGCGGCGTTGACGAGCTCGGTGATGCGACCAAGCCAGGTGTCATAGCCCTCATTGACGGGACGGTAGCACAGCAGCTCACGCGCCATGAGAAGTGCAGCCTGCGCATTCGCCGGCCCACGATGAACATGGGAGGTCGAGGCCGTGGCAAGAGTGAGGGAAGGCATGGTGGTGCGGCCATCATGCTGCACGGAGGGCGGCAGCAAAGAGTCCTGCTGCTCGTGAGCGGCTGGGGTCACCACGACCCACAGGTGCGGTCTGGGCGATGCAGGCAGCCCGGTGCTCAACGCGAACTCGACGGGCATTAGTCATGGCAGTGGCGAAGCTAGGATAGAGCAAAGAAGAAGGGAGAACGTGAACACACCCCGACTGTCATGGCAAATGTCGAAACCGGGGCTCCGGGGAGCCAAACAAGGTTCAAACTCTGGAGCGTGTGCAAAGGATCCTGCCTAGCTACAGCTTGCTGCTCACCACCTCACGGCTGAGCCTCTTCGGGTTCGAGCGAGCAAGAATAAGAAGTAGACACGGTGGTTTACCCAGGTTCGGGCCACCTTGCGGTGTAAAACCCTACTCCTGCTTTCTGGTGGATTGCCTCGCGAGGAGGATGGGTATGAACTTTACAAGTGTGAGCTGCCTTGGGAGAGCTCAATGGCAAGGGATACGATATCCTCTCCTACCATGGAGACTAGCCTATATTTATAGTGTCCTTGGTCCTCTTCCCTCATAGCTTAGGAGGGAAGGGATACCACAATGGCCAATTTGAAAGGTGGTCTTTGCCTACAAAGCTACTGGTCGTGATGCAGTGGCCGGCTCGGTGAGGACCACCATCCTGCCGAGTTCGTTGTCTTGGTGTTGTTGCACTGGGATGGAAAGCTTTGGGGGATTCCTTGGGAACCCGCATACGTCCTTGTCTCCTTAACACCAAAGAGGAAACTGTCCTTGACTGCGCCCACTGGCGCCCTGCTGGCCTTGGTCGTCATGGCTCACGTCACCACACGCCTCGCGTGGTAGGGCGCCTGCCTAGAGATGTCCACTCCTCTGGAGGCAGCCTCGGGGGCATGTTCCTTGGGAGTCCTTGTCGTCGTTTTCCTCGTGAGGCGGGGGCCCTCGCGAGGATCTTTCTCATGAAGCCTTGGAGTTGGGCTGTACTAGGGTTTCAATGACGTCGCACACTGAGCTGCAGGAAGGTGAGTCTCGACACCCGCGGTCACAGAACTCCGACAGTAGCCCCCAGGTCCACGGCGCGCTCGACCTGGCTTTGAGGCGAAGGCATCGAAGGAGTGTTGGGTTCTACGGTAGCATGCGTTGACTGCAAAAAAAATTCCTACGCGCAAAACAACCAAGATCATGCTATGGGAGATGGATCATAGATCGTTACTACTAGACATGCAGTGCCATGCAGCGGAAGAAGAGTTGGAGTAGCGTATCTGCGTGGCTCATCTTCTCCTTGTCCGATCTCCCTCGAATAGCCGGTCATCGGATCCTGCGTACTGTTTCGCTGAAGCGGTGCAAGTGCATCGCCTCTAACGGTATCCGCATGTGCAGGAGGAACACCGTGCGGAGGAGTGCTAGGTCCAGTCACATAGTAGGCGGCGAGTGGAGGTGGCTATTCACAACACATGCAAAACCTAGTGACAACACGAAAGCAATCAACGGAATGAGTGTGCCGCAACTCCACTATATGAGCATCCGTCATGGGCTCAACACTTGGGCCTCGCAAGGATCCTAAAGCCCAAAGTCTGTTCGGCCTAGATCCGAGTCCAAGTAGGATCACATCCGACTCATGGAGTCGTGTCCAGCTTCACAGGTTCGTTCCCTTAAGCGCATGACCCCTTAGGTTCTCATTCACTTGGTCGCGATTCAGATCACAGCCGGCTCTTCTAGTCGGTGGCGACCTCTAGCAAAGCGTTCCAACTCCAAGTGTCTGATGAAGTTGGTTAGGCAAACCTGTGCAACTTGTCACATTTCTATTCTCTTTGCCACATGATATATCTTGCCAGGCTCAAGGTGAGTCTGTCATCCTCGTGCTAGCCCGACCGCTTTCTCTTTCAAGTGATGCCGACCACAAACTGGATTATCTCATAATCCTTGTCGCATTGCCATGCTTATCTTGGTCGGATCACCCAAGGGGACTAGAGTATATCTCTAATGATCAGAGGGGCAAACCCCATATTGCTCTACCATGTCTCGCAACATGGATATGGACAAGCTCGAAACCTACCTTTGTAACTACCCAATCACGGAGTAGCATTTGGTCGGCCCAAAGCAGGTCGGCACAATCCCGAGTACATGCGCCAGCTCAGGTCTTAGGAAATAGAATGTATGTTGTACTAGAGACTCACATATGATACATCGCTACGTCTCATACTTGGGTCTGTCCGACTCGGACCTTATCTCGACTCGGATCCGACCATGTCGAATCCGACCAGATCCTTCCGAGCCCATATTATGCGGTTAGCATCTAATGCTCCATGGCTAGTGAGACCGAGCCATCCACCGTGTCATATGCTAGTCTAGTTGGCCGCGCGTCCACACAACCCTTTTGACCAGGGACCTTTTAGGACAGTCATCATACAATGCATAGTCCCACAAACAAGTTACGTACTTGCTGATACACATCATTGATAATTTCCAAGGACTATCTTTATCCATAAACACATAGGAATCTTGCATGATTGCCTCTAGGGCATATCTCCAACAGTCTCCCACTTGGACTAGAGTCAATCAAACAAACATTGTATGGCCATAGCTTTAACGTGCCCCGCATGCTTGGGTTGTGGAAGCGGCTTAGTTAGTGGATCTGCAACACTTGTATCCATGTGAATTTTGCATAACTCTAAATCACCATTCTTTATGATCTTTTGTATTAGGTGATATTTCTGATCTATGTGTCTAGTCTTATGGTGATTCCTTGGCTCCTTGGCTTGTCCAATGGCACCATCATTATCACAATAAAGGTCCAACAGATTTACCGTGGCTGGGAAAATACCAAGATCATCCAGAAAGTTCCGGATCCAAACATGTTACAGGGTGAAACCCTAGAGGGGATCTTTTCACACTTGGAGTGGGGCAAAGTGATGAACACAAAAGAACACAAGGGGGAAATCACTCAAACAAACCCAAATCACACATCCACTAGAGTAGCATACATGAGATCCACAAGAATACAACAACAATTCAAGTAAAATAGCACCAGGATAGAGTTCTTCCCACTCCAAGGAGATGAGGTCTTGATGTTGATCTTCTCCAAGAGGAGGCTTTGATAATCCACAAGGATTCTTCCGAAAGAGGGTTCTTGATCTCCAAGAGGAGGGGATACAAGGAGCAAAGCTCTGTAATGTCTATCAAATACTTTGCTAACCCTAGAAATGAGCTAGATAGGGAGTAGTTATAGCCCAGGGACGAATTGGGGGGGGGGGTGGGGGGGAACAAGGGTCATTATGCCCATCGTGCATGCATGCACAGCCGGAGGTGTCCGGGCACCCGGGGTAAAGAGGTCCAGCCAATCGGGGGTAGCGCCTGGGAGGGGGGCTAGGCACCCGGTGGTAGAGGGCCGGCCAATGGGGGGGGTCAGGAGGGGCCGGGCACCCGCGGTGGTCCCCGGGTGGAGGGACCGGACACCCGGGGTGGAGAGGCCGGGCACACGGGGGTGCGCCCAGGTAGGGGGTCAGGCACCCGGGGTGTCCAGGGGCATTTCCCACCCCGCGGCCGCACGGTCGGTCACCAGGGGGTCCTCTTGTCCGGGTACCCTGGGTGTCTAGGTGGTCTCCGGTCTTCGGCATCTTTGGGTTCCCCTTCCTCCTTCTCCTTGGGACTTCATGTGGACTTGGTGATCCCTCCATGCTACCTCACAGTCATCTCCTTGGTACCAAAGAATGCATAACGTTTCCGATTGAGGTAGAAGCCATTTCTCATGTGAATCCAAAGGGAGTTGGAAGAGGAAAGAGATAACCTCAATTTCGATATCACGTGCATGGGCTCTCATCATTGGTCCACTTGGTGTTCGAGGTGAAGATCAGTTGGGGAAACAACACCTATGGGATCACGAGGATCCCTTCTATGGTTGGCGGGGAGAGAGCTGCGCGAAGAGCAGGTCTAGTGATCAGCGCAAGGGGTTTTACCCAGGTTCGGGCCGCAATGATGCGTAAAACCCTAGTCCTGCTTGTGTGTATTTAGTGTTCTTGAGCTTTTGAAATAGCTGTTATGCATGCCCGGCCCCAAAAGTCTGAATCCTCTCCTAGTATGCCTTGGGCCTCCTTTTATATGTCAAAGGGGTTGCCACAGAGGCACACAGGAGGTGGAAAGTATCCACAATGTTCAAGCTTATATCTGACATTGTAGGACAAATGCATTTAATGCGTTGCCTACATGCCCTCTAACTTTATCGGAAATGGTAACACAAGCCGTCATGTCCGTTATCGCCTCTCCTTACTTCGACATGTCTCCACGCTGACGAGGCATGCAACACCAAGTTGGATGGCGAACTCCTGTGTTGGCGCGGTGGTATAGCCTCCACGAAGATCTGCATGCCGCCACGTAGGCGTCTGCTTAGCTGGCAAGCTGGCCATCATGCTGGAACAGGCATGAGGTGGCGAAAACCTCGTCGGGTGCGGGCCTGGCTCTGGCCCTGCAACTGTCCCCCGACAAGTCTTTCGAGGGGCCTCGTAGTCGTCCCCGGCAAGGGGCTTGCTAGGGGACTTTGCCTTCTGGTCCCACGTGGACCCGCAGGCTATCAATCTTCACAAAGATCTGCATGCTACTATGCACGCGTCCCTCGAGCCTTGGCCTTGACGTTGTAAATGACATCATAGCTCACAGCCTCAAGGGTGATGGCCTTGCTGGTGCTTCGCAAGCTGCCTCGGCAAGGGCCTAGCTTGCCGGGGCTAAGCAAGCTGCCTCGGCAAGGATGTTGCCGGGGGAGGCCCAGCTTGTATTCTGCTTTCTGTTTACTGTCTTGAACATTGTCTTGGTGGTCTTGTATCTTGTCCTTCCGCTGCTCTGCCAAGCCTTGCCACAGGCGTGGCTACGACTGCCCCTGCACATGTAAGGGGTATAGAAGAGCCCATACTTTTGTACTCCCACAGGAGTCCCCGGGCCTGGGCCACACATAAGCACGCGCCCCTGAGCCTTGGCCTTGACGTTGTCAATGCTGTCAGTATCAGAGCTATCAGCCTCAAGGGTGATGGCCTTGCTGGTGCTTCGCAAGCTGCCCCAGCAAGGGCCTTGCCGAACTAAGCAAGCCGCCTCGGCAAGGAGGTTGCCAGGGGAGGCCCAGCTTGTCTTCTACTTTCTGTTTACTGTCTTGAACGTTGTTCTGGTGGTCTTGTATCTTGTACTTCTGCCGCTCTGACAAGCCTTGCCTCAGGTGTGGCTAGGACTGCCCATGCACAAGTAAGGGATATAGAAGAGCCCATACTTTTGTACTCCGACATGATCAAATTTCCATCGAGATGACTGTAGGATGCTCCGCATCATCTCCCCCCCCCCACACTTGGGAGAGATCCGACCTCAGATCATATACCTCGTCACCATGGAAATGGTAGTCATGCACGGACTTGTAATTGGACGGAGTGGAACTCATGGTGCAATCCAAGTACTTCAAGATGTCGTCCGGATGGTATACATGCAAAACGACCAAGCACAAGGGACACTTGGAAATACAATGGTTAGCAGACATAAGGTGTCCATCAAGTAAGTATGAGTCCATTCGGCAAGATTGTTTGTGACAAAGTGCATGAAGCTTATCAAGGTGATACAAAAATGATATGTAAAGCATTCATGGGAGCAAAAGCATTTGTTGCGCTTGCCAAGTTGTGGCAATTGGCATGGTGCACAAAGCTAAAATTCTACCATTGTGCAAAATGATGTCATGGTTTGATGGTTTATCAAGAGCATGAATATGGCCATTGAAGCACAATATGTGTATGCTATCATGCACTTGATTGTGGGCAATGTGATCATAATGTATGAAGAATCCATCAAGAAAGATCACAACAAATTTGCTAAGAAAGTGGAGAAGCGCATATATCATGGATGACATAGAAATACAAGATGCAACGAGGCAATCATAATGTGAGTCAATCCATGCATAAGATGTAAATTTGTTATGGGTGGTGTTGTACCATGGCTCAATGTCGTGGCATAAGTGGTGTTCTAGTGGTGCTTCCAAAGTAGGTGCATTTACTAAGATCGAGCACTCCTCAAATTGAAGCACCATAGGATCCATATCCAATGTCGGTGCTCCATCCAATACATGTATCATATAGACAAGGAGACAACAATGAAAGAATGACCCCTCCAATATCCGTATTTGATGATGGCTTAAAGGGAAGGAGTTCACCTTTAGGAATTTCTCGCAAATGTTGGTATTGTACATCATGTATGCCTTCACATCGCCTTGTGAATCCTTCAAAATGAAAGAACATGCCAAACACTCGAAAAAACAAATGAGGTTAGCGGAAATGCAAAACTTATTTATGTGGTGAGTCACCCAGCAAGTGTTTTCATCATGCTTATCATAAGAAAGGACAAGGGTGTAGGTTATAGTAGGTAAGCATATTATGCTAGCACAAGCAAAGACATTAAGCTTAATTAAACAAGAATGCTTCACAAGTAAGATGTCCAACTCTCCAAGATCAATAAGCATAGCATGGTTGCACTCATGACATGTGGATATGAAAGAGACAACTAATGGAGACAATTGACAATGATCAAGATAAATCGTGTGAGAGGCATGAACATATATGTCATCAACCCAATGAAACAATCAAGAATGGATCCTAGGTGATGCAACCAAGTAAGTGATCATCGTAAACAAGTCATGCAAGCTAGTAGTGCAAAGATGCAACATACTAGAGGTAATCATGGTAATCATGTCATGTGTGAAAATAGTGAGCATGTATAATGCACATGACACATCACAAGCATGAAAGCAAGATAGGAGTAATTTATCATCATGGTGTAGGCAAAAAGTCCTAGAAAATAGCAATGAGACATCATGACTCTCCCAACAAAAGAATGAACAATAGCATTAGGTACAATGTAAGCATGATAATAGCGACAAGGATCTCCACCAAGCATGCAAATACACATAGAGGTAAGAGAATGGTGAATCATGGGTAAATGCAAGCGAGGGTCCCAGTTGCATGGCAAGGGCATAGAAGCTAGCATAACATGCAAAGTGAACACGATAAAATGGGCATAAGGTGACAAGTGGTATAAAGCCCATAGCCTCGTGAGAGCCAAGTCAAAGAGATGCGCAAAGGGAATGGTAGTAAGGATACTCCAAAGATCCCAAATGAGCGTTGCTCTCAAGAGCTCGTTTTGTCAACTCATGGGATTGTGAGGTTGACAAGTATTCGTGAGTGCCTACACAAAGCAAAGGCAAGGGAAAAAATGTCTGTGCGTGGTCTATGTACACATCATCCATTATGATGCACACGTGTATGTGTTGGTTAGCACAAAATATCCAATGCTCAAATAAATGAGTAGCATGATATACAAACATGCCATCCATCTTGCAATTATAACTATTGTGTTCAACATGATTGAGACACAAATTATAGCAAGTGTGTGGCACAATAATAGCATTTCCATTCATGGGACGCATATGGTGCACACAATCATGGGGATCATGCAATTCATAGGATGTAGCAAAATCTTCTAATGGGTATGAGGAAACTATGGGGGTCTTCTCACTAGCAATAGCAGAAGCATAATATGGGAAAAGGTGACAACATGGCAAACAATGCATGTCCGAAGCTAGGTGGTCATGGCATGGCATATGAGATAAATGATGCAAAGGAAGCATATCAATATCATCACAAGAAAAACAAATGCCAATAACCATGGGCTTGTCATCTATGCCATGTGTGCAAATTGGGTTTGTTTTAATGGTATATGCATAGTCACTATCATGAGATTGCAAATAAGACATATGGTTGAACTCATGCATGACTAAGAGAATTATCACAGGAAATCCTATGTAACATGGCATCATCACTAATAGGCTCCATATGGCAATCATAAAACTTATCATAAATGGACAAATCATCGCATGGGGAAATCATACGACCATGAAGGTAATAGGTGGATCAACATCATGCAAGCAATCAATGTCAAGAATGCCCACTAGTGGGAATAGAGCATAACCATCACCAACGTTACCGTTGTCATTCCACTCATGTGGTGTAGGTGAGATGTCAAAGACCAAATCTTGGTTAACGTCATCATTGTGATGGAACCATGTGGGTGTGCATCATAGTCCACCATGGCCATCTTCATGTCCACAAGAAGGACGAAGTCATCAAGGATCGGCGCGTCATCATATATGGGACCTAGCACCAAATGAAAAGACACAATAGAGGTAGAGGGTAAGTTGTTAGAAATCGAAATGGTCTCACATGCCCTATCGAGTACCTCAATCTCTCTATCTGGTGGTGGCTCACTCACTCCCTCAAGGTAGATGCACTCAATGTCACATATGGTGGAGTCACTCAAATCACTCAAGTGGTGGTGGTGGTGGCTCTCCTCACATGGGAATTTGGATCACTCGTCATATATGGGCTTAGTGGTGAAGTCACTCTCACCCTCAATATGGTGGCATATGTCTCCATGCTCAACTCCTATCGCAACCTTGGTTGAAGGGATAGTCCCATGCTCGACATCCTCATCCATAATACGCCCAAAGATGTATGCCATAGGAAGTGGGAAATCATCACTCTCTTCCAAGACCAAAGAGAAAGTCTCATGAGGGGTCTCATAGCTTGACTCGGAGTATGAGTCCCATTGTGGTGCCGTCTTCATGTTGTTGAAAGAGGTTCATGCTTGCCGCCATGGTAGAAGGGGAAGGCCCTTGCTCGACCGTCTTCATCTTGTATGAGGCCCATATGATGTGGCACCTTGTAGCTCCTCTCCATGACCGAAGGGAATTTCCCATGCTAGGCCATCCTCCTTGAGGGGCTTCCGAAGATGGAAGCTCATAGGTGGTTTCCTTGGACTTGCCGATGTCGATGTAGTCGTACTTGTGGGGAGTAGGCAAAGATGTCTTGATAACACTTGGCAAAGATGCTAAAGTGGTGGTGGTAGCCATAGCTTCCTCTCGGTGGCGACGATGGTATTGTAGTCGATGGCTCTCTTCATTGTCATTCACCTTTGGCTTGCGGGCATCTTGGTCATCGTATCGAAGATGATGACAGTGCCGCATGGTACTTTCATCGGATGGCCGCTTTGAATATATACCACTTGAGCGTCTCTGCCTTGAAGATGATGAAGGGGAAGAAGACTTGTAATTGACCAACATGTATCGGATGTCAGCCATGTGTGCGTCCAACTTGACATTGATGTAGTCCCTTTTCCTTGCTTTGGAGTATCGTATGTCGATGGCGAGTCACTCGACGCAGTCAAGGACCAAAGTTGATGTGCTTTGCCTATCCATCACACGACTCGAGTAGAGGTGAGTACGAAATATGAGAACAATACCAAGTTACCTTTTTCGAAGATTGAGGATGTATCGAGTATCACTCAAGGTAATGCTACAATAGTAGAATTGGTACCGGGTTTGTTTCTCACACCTACACAACTAAAGCTTATGGAGGACCTTGGTTAGGATGGGTGTCACAAAATTTCAAGAAAATGTTAGTCAAGATATCGATAATGTTGAGAAGGTTCACAAAATTGCAAGTAAAGCAAGTTGACCAATAGCAAAGAATGGCACACGGAAACACACACATGGATAAATAAATGGTGTCATGCAACCAAGGAATGAACTCCAAATGTGAAATCCACGAAAAACGTGCGTGTTGCACAACTCTAGAGATACGGTAGCACAATTGCTCAATAGGCATATACGACACTTGTGCACAACCTATGAGATGCAAAACGTATCAACTTTCTATCCCAAGTATGCTATATACGTATGATGTTCCAATGTTTCACACATGATGATGCAAGATGATCAATATGGTAGTATGATATGCAATGTGGTGATGCTACGGCTATTGCTTACAAGCTCTTTGTTTTTCTCTTTTTTTCTTAAAAGCTTTTTTTCTTTGGCCACTTTTGCAAAATGCTTGAACCAAGATAGCAATTGTGTATGCGGGAACAATCTTGTGACACAATAGATGATATGATGATACCGAGATGAGGTATGTATGCAATGGTAGGCTCAGATTGATGATGACTAAAGTGCACAAGTAGTGTGGCCCGACAATACTCAAATGGCTAGTCTCAATAGGAAAGTGATGCAAAATAGGCTAGGGTTAACGAAGCAATGGCAAGAATGAATGTACAATGATGGGATACAATGGTACCAAGATGATATAGAGGTTACCGTTCTTGCTTATAGTTAGGTTGTCAAAAAGGTTAAGGTGACATATGTCGAATCTGTGGCGAAGATGAGTGGCGGTGTTGTCGATGTTGATTCCTAGTTAGACGAAACACCCTAGGAAACGGAAAAACCGCAATCTCAAACAAAAAATGTCAAATGGTGATAGTAGAATGCATTGGTGGTTCTGGAGTGGGCAACGCGGAAGTGGTGGTGGTGGTTGATGAAGAAGCAACCGTCCCTAAGAAGCCGAAACACCTTAGAAGACTCAAGTCACCACTCAAGCAACCACAAATGCTATATTGATCAAAATGGGTTAGGTTGCAGAAAACTGTGGTGGTTTTGCGAACGATATGGTGGATGGCCTAGGAAAAAATGCCAAAATGCCAAAGTTTTGATGGAGTCAAATGATGCTGGAACCTATCTAGATGGATGAGGAATGTTAATAGCTACTCAACGAGCTAAAGAACGTTAAAATAGGACTCCTGGAGTGAAAGTTATGGCCGAAACAGTGTTGTTGGTGGGCTGATTCTGGGGGTGCTGGCACCCGGGGGTATGGGGTGTAGGTGCCCGGGGTGGTCAGGGGGAATTGGCCCGGGGGTGCAGGCACCTGGTAGTGGCCGATTTGGGCAAAAATTATGGGAAATTCAAGATTTTGGTGGATTTCATGGTGGGAAGGGTGGGGAAGGATGGGTA
This sequence comes from Triticum aestivum, assembly GCF_018294505.1. Lineage (NCBI taxonomy): Eukaryota > Viridiplantae > Streptophyta > Magnoliopsida > Poales > Poaceae > Triticum > Triticum aestivum. Next base: position 240,287,804 of record NC_057804.1, read on the forward strand.
GGTGCTAGATCCACTTGCCAAACAACAAATCCATGGACCAAAACAACAAATTCTCACAAGATCTAACAAATTGCAAGAAAAAAATTTGGGGCTATTTTTGTGGGGATTTACAAATTGGGACGAAAAAGCAATGAAATTAGGCTAGCAAATGGTGGGATATGACTCCAAGATGTGAATCAACCTTGCTCATGACACCAAGATGTTGTAGGGTAAAACCTTAGAGGGCATCTTTTCACGCTTGGAGGGGAAAAAAGTGATGAACACACATGAATACAAGGGGGAAATTACTCAAACAAACCCAAATCACACATCCACTACAGTAGCATACATGAGATCCACAAGCATACAAGAAAAATTCAAGCAAAATAGTACTAGAATAGAGTTCTTCCCACTCCAAGGAGATGAGGTCTTAATGTTGAACTTCTCCAAGAGGAGGCCACAAGGATTCTTCCCGAAGAGGGGTCTTGATCTCCAAGAGGAGGGAATACAAGGAGAAAATCTCTCTAATGTCTATCAAATACTTTGCTAACCGTAGAAAAGAGCTAGATGAGGAGTACTTATAGCCTTGGGACGAATTAGGGGAAAATGGGGTACAAAGGTCATTATGCCCATAGTGCACGCAGGCACAGCCGGAGGTGTCTGGGCACCCGGGGTAAAGGGGTCCTGGTACTCGAGGTTAGCGCCTGGGAGGGGGGGTGGGCACTCAGTGGTAGAGGGCCAGGCACAGGGGGGCGTGCCAGGAGGGGCCGGGCACCCAGGGTAGGAGGGTCGGGCACCTGGGGTGGGGTTGGTGAAAATGACACCTATGGGATCACTGGAATCCCTACTACGGTCGGTGGGCGCGGGGTTGTGGAAAGAGCGGGTCTAGGAGCCAGCACAAGGATCATTTAACCAGGTTCAGGCCGCGAGGATGTGTAATACCCTAGTCCTGCTTTGGTGTATATTTGAGTATTCTTGTGTTCTTGAACTAGCTACGGTGCGTGTGTAGTCCGAAAGAACAGAATCCCTCTCTAGTATGCCTTGGGCCTCCTTTTATAGGAAAAAGGGGACGCCACAGTGGCACACAGGAGGTGGAAAGTGCATACGGTGGCTGAGTCTATCCTCTAGCACTGTCGGACAAACGCAATTAATGCGCTGCCAACGTGCCCTTCTTGCTGTCGCCGGTTCTCCTTGCTTCGACACGCGTCCAGGCCAGCACGGTGTGCAGTGCCATGTAGGCTGGCACGCTACTGAGCTGGTGCGGTGGCAGGGTCTTCAAGAAGATCTGCATGCCACCACACAGGTGCTTGCTGAGTTGGTCTAGAGGCTGGGCTGGCAGCTGCAAGGGAACGGTGGTGGAGTCTTGGCAGGTGTGGGCCTGGCCGCGGCTGTTAGTGTCAAAACCAGCGGATCTCGGGTAGGGGGTCCCGATCTGTGCGTCAAGGCTGATGGTAACAGGAAGCAAGGGACACGGATGTTTACCAAGGTTCGGGCCCTCTCGATGGAGGTAAAACCCTACTTCCTGCTTGATTAATATTGATGATATGGGTGGTACAAGAGTAGATCCACCATGAGATCATAGAGGCTAAACCCTAGGAGCTAGCCTATGATGGTATGATTGTAATTGTGATCGGCCTTCTAAGGACCAGCCTCTTCAGTTTATATAGACAGCGGAGAGGGCTAGGGTTTACATGGAGTCAGTTACAAGGAAGGAAACACAATATCCGGATCGCCAAGATTGCCTTCCACGCAAAGGAGAGTCCCATCCGGACACGGGCCAAAGTCTTGGGTCTTGTATCTTCACGCTTCAATAGTCCGGACGTTGTACACAGTCCGGCTGTCCGGATACCCCCTAATCCAGGACTCCCTCAGCAGCCCCTGAACCAGGCTTCAATGGCGATGAGTCCGTCGCGCATTATTTTCTTCGACATTGCAAGGCGGGTTCCTTATCCGAATACTCCATAGTAATTTTTTAACACTTGAATCGTGTCCGGATCCACAAAATGATCTATGCACACTGCTGTAGAAAGAATGACATTTTACAAACGCAATCTGCTGGCAACTTTTTCTGATGATGTGACATGTTATTACGGTCAGATTATTATTCAAACTGTTTTCCCACAACCAGCTACAGCGTATATTGCGAGGTGGTTTCTTTGACACGTCTTGTCAAGGCAGAGATCGTGTCCCCTTATCACGGGATTCTCATCAATATGGGTGTGGGTAATCCCACCAAGCCATCAATTGTGGCGCTTGGGAAGCTAGCGATTCCCAACAGGCAAGTGGGGAGGCGCACCGCTTTCGTCTCCTCTATAAAGGGATAAGATTTCCCCATTTTCACCCACGCCTTCTTCCTCCTTTGCCCACTCTTGCCCCTCGACCTCCAGCGCCGAAGCCCAAGTCTTCTCCGCACAGCTAAACATGTACGGAGCAGGAGGCAAGTGGGTGGCTTCCACCGTCAAGGAGAAGCACATCAGAAATCTTCGGGTGGCCGGATACTTGGCCGCGGACATAGCGCACCGGCTACCGGACGCCGGGAAGGTCATTCCAACCCCAGGACCCCACAAGAGGGTCGTATTCATCGCCCACTTCCTCCGTGGACTGGGATTTCCAGTCCATCCCTTCGTCCATGGGCCCATGCTCTACTACATGCTAGATTTCCATGATCTAGCCCCAAATTTCGGTGTTCATCGTCGTATGCGAGGCCTTCCTCCGCATCCGACCTCATTTCGGCCTATGGCTGCAAACCTTCTGTGTGAAGCCAAAGATTGTAAGCGGCCAGCAAGCGGAGTGCGGAGGAGCCATGGTGGGCAAGATGCCTAATGTCACCTGGCTGGACGGCTCCTTTGCGGAGACTGTAAAAGGATGGCAATCGGGGTGGTTCTACATCACCGAGCCGCGCGGCGCCAACTGGGCGGCGGCCCCCGAATTGAGATCTGGAGCCCCCATGCGGCTCACCTCCTGGGAAAGGAAGGGCCTGTCCTGGGGCGAATCTACGGAGCTGACAGGACTCCAGACCTACATCAAGAGCATGAAGGACAAGAACATCAAGCTTGACAATGTGATCCAGGTCATGCTCGTTCGCCGGATTCTACCATGCCAAAGGCGGGCAGTCAATCTGTGGGAGTTAGTCCCGGCCGAACACCAGACGCTCCGGAAGCTCTACGACATGACGCACAATGGCGCATGGAAGGTGCTATTAAAGACCTCTGAAGTACCTCCTCCCACATCCGAGGACCGCGGGCTTCACGCCACGCGGGGTCCTAGCCAGGTGAGTTCTCAGACTGCCACGGGACCCGGTTCTTCCTCAATATATTCATGGGATAGCCTTAAGTAGTTATGCATGTTTGCTTCAGGATTATGTGGAGACAGTGGAGAAAGTTTACTGTCCTGCTCCACTGCCAGAAGGCCCAGCTGATGCTCTCCTGACGGAGATGCTGGTCCCGGCACCGTACAAGGTGCCGGAGAAGAAGGCCGAGAAGAAGGCTCCGGGGATCCGAAAGGGTCTCCGACGTAAGGTTGTGCCAGAAGCCTCGTCTGAAGTCGACAAGGTAGACTCCTCCTACGAATGGGAGGGGAAGAAGAAGAAGACGCCCCATCCGAAAAGGATGAGGGGCCCGGGGAGGCGGACCAGGGGGCCGGAAAAGGCCCTCGTCATAAGGCCGTCATACCCCTGTCGTCTGACGACGATGAGACAGATTCCTCCCACGGAGGCGGGGGGAATCAGGAAGAGATTCTACCTCCCCACGCTGGGGGAGAAGAAGAGGAAAAACGCCCCGGGAGGGGAGGCTGGGGCGTCTAAGAAGGGGAAGGTGTCCCTTCCGGACTACTCCTCCACGGCCGCTCTCAGCGAGGAGGGGTGGCTGCCAAGGGGGAAGCCCCAAGTGCGATCGTTAGTGTCTGCACTCCATCATAACTTCACTCTATAGCTTTTGTTTAACGCCGAACATATGTGCAGTCCGACTGGGGATCACCCCGAGGAATCTTCCTCCGGGTCTCTGAGCAATTCGGAGATGAATTCGCTTCCGAGAGCCACTACTCCTCAACCCGCGGACGACACGGAGGTGTTGTCCCGGAGGCTCCCAGAGCGGGGGGAGGTGACTCTGGAGACGCCCCAAGGCGGGGTCCCATATGTAGGACATGCGGGGTTCAAGGTCCCCGCGGATCGTGTCGATGAGAGCCACAATAGGCCGGGCTCTCAGCCGAACACTGTCCCGGAACCTTCAATGGTTCCGAACTCAGGCGGACAGCCCCTCGTTAGGGAGGGCGAGCCGTCTGCATCGAGGACTTTTGGTGCTCCCGAGGCACCGGATTGCCTGCTGGAAGTGCTTCGCGGCGCTTCCATTGATGAGGAGCACCGATCTCTGATGAGTTCGGTGATTCAGAAGGTTTCGCCCGCCAAGAGCGGACTAACCGAAGCTTGCACTAGCCTCTTGACAGGCTTTGAGGTAAGTAATAAATATGTGTAAAATTACCACCCAATAGGTAGTAGCCCCTGATACGCTATTTGGTGTTCAGAAAGAAAAACCAGACAGAGGGTCAATTATAATCCGCAAGAGTCTAACAATAAATAATCGTGTGCATAAGTAGGTTGTGCTGCTTGCTGCTGCTGCCCGTACTGTCGAGGTTGCCGAACTGAAGCGGGATCTGGAGCAGGCGCAGGGAGAGCTCGGCCTCATGAAGAGGCATCTCGAGGAGAATAAAGGTAAGCGATTCCCCGCTCGCATGTATTTAAAGATAGGCAAAATTGGTTAGTCTAACGCTAAAGCGTCGTGACTGTGTAACAGGGGCCACTGCCGAAGTGGCGTCCCTGAAGAAAGCACTATCCGAGGCCGAAGACAAAGCGGCCTTGGAATGCAAGCAACACAAAAAGAAAACTTCTAGAGTGGGCGAGGTACATCAAGAGCTCCAGGACCTCGGCAAGAAGTGCGAGTCCGTGGAGCGTGATCTGAAGATGAAAGAAGCCGATCTTGCGACGGCCCTTATAAATTTGAAAGACGCCAAGGCCGAAGCCGAGAAAGCACAGCAGGAGATCCAAGTGGCCAAAAAGATAGTAGCGGGTAAGAAGTTCTTTATGCAAAGCAAACATGTGGAGGAGGCGTTTCTTTTACTTACTCGAATTCAGAGCTCTCCAGGGGCATTTGCAGATCTGCCATGCAGCGTATCAGACGCTGCGGAGTTCTATCGTGCCCAGGAGGGGAGCTCAACGAAGAAGTTGTTCTGGTCCCAGTATGCTGGGGCCGAACATCCGATGCCTCTGAGTGACCAACTGAAGTGGTTGGTCGAACTCCACAGGGTGGCCGAACTGGCTATGAAGGGCTTCATAGTCCGGATGTGGCCTGGTGAGCTCCTGCCCACTAGCTACTTTGGCCTGATCAAGCGGATGGTGGATGCCTGCACGCGGCTTGAAGTGATCAAGTGATCCGTTTGCATCGAGGGTGCCCGCCGAGCCTTTGCCCGCGTCAAGGTGCATTGGGGCAAGCTAGATGCGGAGAAGCTGGGCAAGGACGGGCCGCCGGAGGGCAAGGTGCATCGCCATCCCGAGATGTACTATGGTGGCGTGATGAAGGGTGCTCGTCTCGTCGCCGATGAGTGTACCAAGGACGCCATTTTAGAATGAATTCACTTATGTCATGCTTGTAATTTAAAGACGAAGTTATTTGCGCTATGTAGCGCTTTTGTTATTTAAAATATTATGTTCTGTGCAGTTGTTTATAAAATTCTAAAAGTAGGCCAGTCGTCGGCTTCCTCCCCCACGTAACTAGTACTGGGATGTTCGTGGAAAACCCGTACACTCTTTATCCAAATGTTTGGTCCCTTAAGGAGGTGTGTGGCGCAGCGAACAAGGCAATCGGACTATGCAGCTTTATAACTTTCACTTAGCCATAGAAGTCTAAAATTTTAAATTTCGGCAAAGCCCCTAGAATTCGGAAGGCCGAATCGGGGCGCTATACACGCCTAGATCGGACGAAGCCTATTTATCGCCTAAAGCGGAAAATCTTTATGGATTTTAAGACCTCTCGAACAGCGACCAGCTCTTGCCACATCATGCCGGTCAGTTTTCGGCTTTCTCTACTGAGGTGCTCATCCGGAAGAATCGGGACACAATCGCAGTAGTTCTCCCTGCGCTACCTTAGCCGATATAACGGAACGTAAGGCACCAAAACAAGGGGGCCGGGCTATCCCAACTGTATACCCAAGACATGATTCGGAGCTGATGCATATAGTGCTATAAGTTCGGAGTGCCGCACTGTGGTAAGTGTTCGGACTTTATTTGCCATATTACGGTGCGCCATTATAAGCCCCTGGCGAACTGACCGTACCAAGGTGTGCGGATGCAATATCAAATAAACATTTATAAGAGAAAAAATGCTCAAATAAGAATAATAAGATGACGCTATATACAATCTCCCATTGACCAAAAATACGTTTAAGTGTATGTTTACAATGGATGCATTAAGCGGAGATAAAATAGGACTATTTGACATGTCCTATCTAGGGGCAGGCTGTGTACGGATAGATAAAGCAGGTATAATGATCGTAAATAGATTCCACCTGGGTATTTTCTTCTGTGCACAACGTCTGTTGCCTCCTTGGATGTCTCTCCGATATAAGTCCGGCAATTCGGCTCTTCTTAGGATGCTGCACTAACGCGGTGTCCTGAAAGGTAAGAGGGAAAGAGTATATTTGGCGGTTACCCGCACTATTGGTTGAGTCGTTGATGCGCCTCCGCCTGTGCCCATGGTATCTTGAGTGCGTAATTATGAACGTGTGGCACGAATGCTGCTTTGAAGGGGCTTGAGCGGAGGCCGGACTGCTAATCACGCTCTTGGCGTTCCTGATGATCCTGTTGCAGGGTGCTCCCGACTCGATTAACGGTGCTCGAAGTTGTCGCGGGATTGGTTTGTCGGAGTAGGCCGCATTGTACTTCTGCCGCGAGGGCTGCTGTATGCTCTTCTGTTCGAAGGGAGCGGTCCATATTTCCATTGAAAGTGATAACCCCCCACGGTCCTGGCATCTTGAACTTGAGGTATGCGTAATGTGGTACCGCATTGAATCTAGCGAATGCGGTTCATCTGAGCAGTGTGTGGTAACCACTACGAAAAGGGATGATATCGAAGATTAATTCTTCGCTCCGGAAGTTATTCGGGGATCCGAAGACCACTTCTAGTGTTATAGAGCCTGTACATCGGGCCTCTACTCTAGGAATTACACCGTTAAAGGTGGTTTTGGTGGGCTTGATCTTTGAAGGGTCAATGCCCATCTTGTGCACTGTGTCCTGATAAAGCAGGTTCAGGCTGCTGCTGCCGTCCATAAGGACTCATGTGAGGTGGAATCCATCGATGATTGGGTCTAAGACCAGTGCGGCTGAGTCGCCATGACGGATGCTAGTAGGATGATCCCTACGATCAAAGGTGATCGGACAAGCTGGCTATGGGTTGAATTTGGGGGAGACTGGATCCATCGCATAGACGTCCCGTAGTGCTCGCTTCCGTTCCCATAGATGTGAGTGGCGTAGATCATATTGACCGTTTTCACCTGGGGGGGGGGGAATTTCTTTTGTCTCCCTGTATTCGGACGCCGGGGCTCTTCGTCATCGTCGCTGTGCAGGCCCTTGTCCTTGTTTTCGGCGTTTATCTTACCGGCCTGTTTGAACACCCAGCAGTCTCTATTGGTGTGGTTCGATGGCTTGTCCGGGGTGCCATGAATTTGGCACGAACGCTCCAGTATGCGGTCCAGGCTGGACGATCCCTGATTGTTTCTTTTGAACGGCTTTTTCCGCTGACCGGACTTAGATCCGCTAAATCCGGCGTTGACCGCCGTGTCTTCAGTGTTGTCGCCGTTGTTCCGTCTCTTATGTTTGTTATGCCATGGCTTGCCGTTAGCATCGCGGCCGTCCGAAGTGCCGGAATGTGGCGTGGGGCCGCTGCAAGCCAACCAGCTATCTTCACCCGCGCAAAAGCGGGTCATTAGGGTTGTGAGAGCTGCCATGGACTTGGGTTTCTCCTGGATGAGGTCTCGAGCAAGCCACTTGTCACGGATATTATGCTTAAAAGCCGCCAGGGCTTCGGCGTCCGGACAGTCGACTATTTGGTTCTTTTTAGTAAGGAACCGAGTCCAGAATTTCCGGGCTGACTCTTCGATCCATACTACGGGGTCTGTTGTGCCATCATATGATTCGACGTTTACAGGTTTGAACCCTTCTGGGAATTCATGATCCATAACTTCGTCGGTGAAGCAGAGGGGGTGTGCGGCGCCTCTGTGCCGGGCTATATGGCTACGCAGTTCGAATTGGTCTGGGTTGGTGTGTTCGGCTCGGCCGGACTTGTTGATGATGTATCTGGCACGACGATCATCGTCGCGCGCTGGGGCGTGCCCCCGCCATCCGTAGGTCGATCTTGGCTGTCCTGCTTTGTTTTCCAGAATATCTTGCAGGTCTTGCATGTTGCCATGGGTCGTAGTGTATGGGCGTGGGGGTGCGGGCTGGTATTCGGGCTGATATGCCGTTTATCCCGGCCGCAGGGTGGCCGGTCAGCCGTTTGGCGTTCGAGTCCATATTCCTCGGCTGCCAGGACTTCAGTCCATCTATCTGTGAGCAGGTCTTGATCAGCTTGGAGTTGCTGCTGCTTCTTCTTCAGGCTCCTTGCAGTGGCTATAATCCTACGCTTGAAGCGCTCCTGCTCCACGGGGTCCTCAGGCACGCCAAATTCATCGTCACCAAGGCTAATCTCATCTTCGGAGGGGGGCATGTAGTTCTCCTCCTCCGGGTATCCGTCCGTCGCCTGTTCTTCTGGGCTGACCTGCTCATCTTCCTGTTCGGCCTGCTCGAAGGTGGGCTGGTTAGGGTCATATTCTTCTTCGGCGCCATCTGGATTACTTTCGTCTCCGGGGCCGGTATTGCTGTGGCGGGGCTTGGAGCGGCGCCGACGACGCCCATGCTTTGTTTTTCTTCCCGAGGGGTTATCCTCCGTTGCCTCATCGCCATTGGTTTCCTTCGGAGTGTCCACCATATATATATATCATATGAGGAGGTGGCCGTCCACCACCCTGTGAGCGGTGGCTCCAGCAATTCTCCTACTTCGTCGTCCATACCGTCGATGTCTTCAGAGTCGAAGGCAAGCACGTCGGTTAGATCATCGATCGTGGCAATGAAGTGGGTGGTGGGTGGGCAACAAATTCCGTCGTCGTCTCATTCCCACTCAAGCCGGACATAGTTCGGCCCGGAGTCTCCTGACAAAGAGAGATACTTCTATAAGTTCAGCATGTCGCCAAAGGGCGAGTGCTGAAAGATGTCCGCCGCGGTGTACTCCATCACCGGAGCCCAACCAGGCTCGACGGGCTCGGGGATGCGCGGACTGGAACCTACAACCGGATATGAATCCGGGGGTCCAGAGTCACAGGCTCGCTCTAAAGTCAGGCCTGTGTTCGGCTCCATCGCCGATGAGGTTACGGCCTGCGGGGTGGGGTCCAGCCCTCTGTCCTTAGGAAATGCAACCTGCCCCGGATTTAAATCCGAGGCTTCTGCCGGGGTGATATCCCCAGCATCGTCTGACAGCAGGTCTAAGCCGTGCTCATCGTGACTGTTTGGCGCTCCTGACGCTGGCCTGAATCCGTCGAAGATCAAGTCCCCGCGAATATCCGCTGTGTAGTTCAAGTTTCTGAACATGACCTGGTGGCCGGGGGCATAGCTATCGATCTTCTCTAGGTGGCCAAGCGAATTGGCCTGCAGTGCGAAGCCGCCGAACACGAAGATCTATCCGGGGAGGAAAGTCTCGCCCAGGACAGCGTCGTTGATGATGATCGAACAGGCCATCGAGCCTGACAGCGACGACACAGAGGAACTCTCAATGAAAGCACCAATGTCGGTGTCAAAACCGGTAGATCTTGGGTAGGGGGTCCCGATCTGTGCGTCAAGGCTGATGGTAACAGGAAGCAGGGGACACAGATGTTTACCCATGTTCGGGCCCTCTCGATGGAGGTAAAACCCTACTTCCTACTTGATTAATATTGATGATATGGGTAGTACAAGAGTAGATCCACCACGAGATCGTAGAGGCTAAACCCTAAGAGCTAGCAGATTATGGTATGATTGTAATTGTGATCGGCCTTCTAAGGACCAGCCTCTCCGGTTTATATAGACACCGGAGAGGGCTAGGGTTTACATGGAGTCAGTTACAAGGAAGGAAACACAATATCCGGATCACCAAGCTTGCCTTCCACACAAAGGAGAGTCCCATCCGGACACGGGCTGAAGTCTTGAGTCTTGTATCTTCACGCTTCAATAGTCTGGACGTTGTACACAGTTCGGCTCTCCGGATACACCCTAATCCAAGACTCCCTCAGCGGCCCTGATGATGTCCTCGACAAGAGCCTTGCCATGGCACCATGGTCGTCCCCAGCAAGGATCTTGCCTGATGTCTCATGGATTTCCTTGGCAAGGATCTTGCCAAGGATCGTCGTCTTCTGGTCCTCATCTGACCTCGTGTGTTCATGATCTTCACGAAGATCTGCATGCCACCATGGAGGTGCCTCCCGAGCCTTGGTTCCAACGTGGTTGATGGAGTTGCAACTCTCATGCTCAAGGGTGGCGTGCTCTGCTGGCGTTGGGCAAGTTGCCCCGGCAAGGCTCTTGCGGGGGCTACGGAGGCTGCCCCGGCAAGGGTCTTGCCAGGGGAGTCAACCTCGCCCTCTTGCTTCTTGTGTTTTCGGTCTTTGCGTTGCCTTGGTCTTCTTGTGGCTTTGGCTTCCCTCCTCTTTCCTACTAAGTGTGGCCGTGGGCGTGGCTCTGACTGCCCATGCATAAGTAAAGGGCTACAAACAAGATCCCCTACTTTTGTACACCGACAGGTGGTCGCTGGGTGGAGGAACCGGGCACCCGGGGTGGAGAGGCCGGGCACCCGGGCGTGCACCCAGGTGGGGCGCTGGGCACCCGAGGCTCTAGGGGTCAAGCACCCGGGCATGCGCCCAGGTGGGAGGCCGAGCATCCAGGGTGTCCAGGGGCTTTGCCCACCCCGCGGCCGCATGTCCGGGCACCCGGGGGTCCTCTTGTCCTGGTAACCAGGGTGTCCAGGAGGTCTCCGGTCTTCCGCATCTTGGGGTTCCCCTTCCTCCTCCTCCTTGGGACTTCATGTGGACTTGGTGATCCCTCCATGCTTCCTCACGGTCTTCTCCTCGGTACCTAAGAATGCATAACGTTTCCAATTTAGGTAGAAGCCATTTCTTCTGTGTATCCAAAGGGAGCTCGAAGAGGAAAGAGGTAACCTTGGATATGATATCACGTGCATGGGCTCTCGTCATTGGTCCACTTTGTGTTCAAGGTGATGATGGAATTTCCATGGGGATAACTGTAGGATGCTCTACATCTAAGCACCTTCCTTCGCAACTTCACAAGGCGGAATGTATTCGACTTGTGTGGTAGAATCGGCCACCGTATCTTTCTTGGAGCTCATCCAGCTCATTGCTCCCCTGTTCATGATGTACACGAATCCGGACTATGATTGACAATCATGTCTATCGGTTTGGAAACTAGCATCGGCATAACCCTTTACGACGAGCTCTTCCTACATTCATAAACTAGGAACATCTCTATAGTCCTTTTCAGGTACTTCAGACTAGTCTTCACTGCCGCCCAGTGAATCTCACCTGGGTCGGCCTAGTATCTACTTGTTAGGCTTATTGCAAAAGCAACACTAGTTCGTGTACATATCACCACATGCATGATGGATCCAATTGCCGAGGCATACGGAATCCGACTCTAAGTCTTTCTTAGCCTTATACCATGTGAGATAGGCAAGAACCCTTTCTTGGCCTCACTCATGTTGAACCGCTTCAACAATTTATCTGTGTACATGCTCTGGCTCAAGCCGAGCAGCCTCCTCGATCTATCTCTATAGATCTTAATGCCTAAAATATACACTGCCTTTCCCAGGTCCTTCAATTAAAACTTGCCATTCAATGATTCCTTGACCGAGTTCAACATCGAAACATCGTTTCCGATCAGCAATATGTCATCCACATATAAGATCAAAAACACTATCGAGCTCCCACTCAACTGCCTGTATAAACAAGCATCCTCTTCCCTTTTGATGAAACCAAGGCTAGTGACGACCACATCAAAACGAACACTCCAGTCCCAAGAGGCTTGCTTCAACCCATAAATGGATCTTTTGAGCTTGCATACCATACTAGCGCTAGTCGTATCGACAAAACCTTCGGGCTATATCATATACACGTCCTTGGTTAAATTTCCGTGAAGGAAAGCCGTTTTGATATCCATCTACAGTATCTCGTAATCGAAATATGCGGCTATATCTAGTACAATCCTTACCGACTTCAGCATGGTTGCCGGTGAGTAAGTCTCGTCATAGTTAATTCCTTGAACTTGTCCATAACCTTTAGCGACAAGCCGAGCTTTGTGGATCTGAACATTTCCATCCACATCGGGTTTCTTCTTAAAAAACAATTTGCATCCAATGGCTATTACGCCAGGCGGCGAATCAACCAAGTCCCAGACTTGATTCTCATCCATGGACTTTAACTCAGATCTCATGGCCTCTCACCATCCCTTCTACATACGTAGCCAGCTCATCGCTCTCTAGCGACAAAACATCCCGCGCTCTGCATAATATTTCCTATCTCCGTGGTTTCGGTACTGCTTCCACTACGGGTTCCCTGACAGACTCAGGTATGATCACATCATCAGCCGAGTTGTCCCCAAGTGGTTTTCGAATTTCTTCGAGCTACACCTGCCTCCCACTAGCTTCCCGCCCGAGAAACTCTTTCTCAAGGAAGACCCCCTTCTGAGCAACAAACACTTTGTTCTCTTCACAATCATAGAAGCTATATCCAAAGGTGTCGTGGGAAACCATGGCCAGCTATGGGACCAAGGGTCCATTGCTGTTTCGGCAGGGGGGATGTCATGTTGCACAAAGATCAGAGGAGCGTGGGGCAGCACGGCAGAGATCACACGAGAAATTTTACCCAGGTTCGGGCTGGCGCGAGGCGTAAAACCCTACTCCTGCTTTGGTGGATTGATGGTGGAAGAATGGTGGCGGAGCACAGTACACCTTCCCGGCAAGGGCGGCAGTGGCTACACGCGTATGAGTATGTGGGTGTCCAACCTTCTAACCCTTTCTACAGTTGCCACAGGCCTCCTTTTATAGGTTAAGGGGTCACCACAATGGCAAATCAGTCATTATGCACTGATAAGATAGCAAACAATGCTATCATACCTAACTCTGCAGGCTGACAGACCGCATTAAATGCGCCGCTCAACGTCACATCATTGCTCGCCCGACAAGCCTTGCCAAGCTATTCTGCCAGCTTGTTGCCTGCTTGCTTGACACCTTACAGGACAGGTCTCTCCTGTAGGTTTTCCTATAGAAAGAGGCTGCCATGTGGCGAATGGCTGCCACTTAATCACTTTGCGGCTTGACACCGCACTGATTGACGACGTGGGTCATGGTGGAGTGGTTTGTGAGGTGTTTCTTTCCTTCATGAGTCCCGGAAGGCCCTACCGGGACGTCTTGGATGTTCTCTTCTAGGGGTGTCTTCGTCCTCGCCAAGCTCATCTGCCCGGCAAGCGAGGCTTTTCTCCTGGTGGTATTTTGCTTCTCTGGCTTGATCTTGGTCCTCTTGTTCTGCATGCTGGTCCTTCGAAGATCTTGCATCTTGTGCTCTGGCATGGCCTCGTGCCTATGCACAATCCGGGCAACATACCCATGGTCTGTTGCACCGACAGAAGCCCTCGAGCCTGCCCTGATCACGCTGCCGAGCATCGACGGGGTAGGCCCTAAAAAGTGTGTAGGCAGGGGCACTAGAGATGCTGGTTTCTTGGGGGCCTTTTCTGCTTTATTATTAACTCTGAGCCCGGGCCAGTTTCCAGTTTCCCCGCGCAGCGCATAAAGCCAATGGTGATGGGGCCACTCTTGTAATGGCCCGTGAATGATTTTAACGCATGGGGTAGAAACTGCCAATTCACTCTTCCCACCACACACTTATCCTCAACCACGTATGTTGTATGCATCGCGCGGAGTAGGTAATGGAGGTTACCCGTGGTGGAATCAGCCCCCAGTCCCCTGTTTGCCTATAAAAGGAGGAGCAGGGGAGGAGTGGAGGCGTTCATCCATATTCCTCTCCTGCTCCGTCTTGCTTCGCCTTGAGTATGCTAGAAGGGAGAGCTCGGGGCCGGGCCCCTGGCCCGAGCTTGGAGCTGATGATGCTAGGAAATGGCGCTGGCGCTCGAGGAGTCGGTCTGGTCCAAGTCCAAGGTGAAGGGCTTGGGATCGTTAGAAATCCCAGTACCGCCCATTCCCCTGGAACCGGGATCAATGTTGATGAGAGATGCGTCATCCTGCCCGCCCAAGTGGGGGACGACGCGCTCCGAGCACCCTGGTCATCCTGGTCGCTGGCCGTCTCTCCGGAGAAGGCGTCGGGCTGGAGTCTTGGCACTCTGTGGGAGTGTTAATGAGGGAAGACGGAGAAGGCGGGTGGTAGCGACCGGCGACCTGCAGCCTCATCTTTCCGTCCTTCCCTTCCACCATCATCACCGGCCTCTTTGGGTGATAGCTGGGGAGGGATGTTCCCTTGGTGCCTTCACTTCCCCTCCAGTAGTCTTCCAACTGAGCCTTGGTGGATGGCTCCACCAGGGCTCAAACCGGGGCTTCTTGCTGGTTTTGGATGTGGCGACCAGGGGAACACCTCTATGGTCCCGCGCTCCTCCCTCGCAGCCTCACAACTCCCGGTCCCGTCAGGCCACTCTAGGCAGGCCGCGACGGGGCAGGGAAGGGTTCCTGCTTGGTTGACTTTTTCGTCTTTTCCTCCTTCCACCGCAGTGCCTGGTGGAGGGAAAACGAAAGGAGGAGATTACGGGGCACTTATCTTTTCTCAATCTTAAATCTGCAGGCATTTGCCAAGTTTTAATTCAAATAATGTAATCTCTCGAGTCCATGTTTGTGTTCTGTAAGGCTGGTACTTGTATGATCAACATATTAATGAAAAATATGAGCCTTGGCGAGAACTCATGCGTGTGTATGTCCATGCATAGGTGGGATGCTTCTTTAATTTAAATAAGCGAGTCTTCCCCCGCAGGCTATCCTGCCGGTACCCTTTTTACTTTGTTGCCTGGGACCGGGGTCTACCCGGCAAAAAGTAAAGGGACCAGCCCCCCGCCAACCCTTTTTCAGCAAAGGCCATTGCGACCACTTAGGTTGAAGCAACGTTTGAGCCAAAAGTGGGAGAACCTAAGCTTTGAAGAGTGGTGAGGTTTTATCATGCACAAGTTTTAGCTTATAGAGCGCTGATGAAAAAGAGGTAGAACTTATCTATTTGGCTTGCTGGGGATCACAGTGCTGGTCCATCTCCTCAACTCCTTGTAGAAGCCAAGTTCAAGGTAGGAAGTTGCAGCTTCATGCAGATGAGAATGATGCAGAATGCGATCCTATCTATATGCATATGCAAATGCTCATGAAATTCTTATGCAATGCTCTTGGAATACTCATGCATGCATGCAACTTGGTCGCCCCCTAGTGCTTCGTTTAGTTCTCTGTTGCACAGGGTCATCGCCCTGGCTTTGTACAAGGGGTTGCATGCAACTGAGGCAAGGCTTGTACAAAAGGGTGGCTGCCAGGCAGGGCCCGACAGCCGTGCCTTACGGGTAGAACTCTTGGAGATGCTCAATATTCCATGAGTTTTGCAATTGAATGCCATCTGTGGTCTCTAGAAGGACCGCACCAGGTATGGTGACTCATACTACTCGGGAAGGGCCTTCCCAATTTGGCGTCAACTTGTTTGTACCCTTGGCCGACTAAATGCGACTAAGGACAATGTCGCCTTCCTCAAAACACCGAGCATGAACCCTGCGGCTATGATAGCAACCCAGGGCTTGCTGATAGCGTGCAAAACACGTAGCAGCCCGGAGACGGTTCTCCTCGAGTAGCATAGCTTCTTCATGCCGGTGCCGAGCTTGCGCTATTTCATCGTAGGCAAGCACTTGAGGAGATCTGTAAATGAGTACCGTGAGCATAACTACTTCTGCCCCATAGACCAGGCAGAAAGGAGTCTACCTGGTAGCTCGGTTTGGGGTCGTTCTGAGGGTCCAAAGGACTACCGATAGCTCATCGATCCACCTCCTGTCATGCTTCTGCAGCGTATCAAAGGTTCTTGTCTTGAGTCCCCGCAGCACATCAGCGTTCGCCCTCCCAGGTTGCCCATTGCTTTTGGGATGTGTGACAGAGGCAAATGAGACCTTGCTTCCAAGGGTACGAACATATTCCATGAAGGCGTGGCTCATGAACTGGGTGCCGTTGTCGGTAATGATCCTTGCCGGGACACCAAAATGACACACTAGTTCTTTCAAGAATATCAGATTTCGGGTTCCGCATATCCTTGATAGCTTCGAACTCTGGGGTGCGTGCGGAGATCTCAACCTACCCAGCCTGCCTACTCGCGATCCTCCTAAGCCTAGCACATCGAGCTCAAAGGGGCAAAGAGACACAACAGTTTATACTGGTTTGGGCCACCTTGCGGTGTAATACCCTGCTGCAGCGTTTTGGTGGACTGCCTCGAAGGGCTGAGGATGAACTAGTACAGTGGATGAACTGGCCTTAGGAGGTGAGGTGTTCTTGAGCTCAGTAGAGCTGGTGTGGTGATTGATGAGAAGGGATCTCCCTCCCCTTTCGTTTTGGCTAAGTCCTATTTATAGTGGCCTTGGTCCTCTTCCCAAATGTTGGTGGGAAGGGATCCCACAACAGCCAAATTTGTAGGGGGACAAGTAGTACATCCTATCCTGACTAAAGTGGTCTTCGCCTGCGAAAAGCCTCTGGTCCTGACACTACGGTGGGCTCGGTGATGACCTCCGTCCTACCGTCCTGGCGGTCTGGGTGTTGTTGCGCTAGAATGGAAACCTTTGGCTTATTCCTCGGGACTCCACACCTACCACTTGCCTCCTTTGCACGCAAGGGGAAACTGGCGCCTGCCTGACCTTGGTTGTCATGGCTCACGTCAGTTGTGCCTTGTGAGGCGCACCTTGAGTAGATCTCTCTGCCCCTCGGGGGTCTTGGTGTCGTCCGCCTCGCGAGGCTTGGCCCCTCGCGAGGGTCTTGAGTTGTTGATGCTGAAGCTAGGCCGTACTGGGCCACTGATGGAGCCGCGCAGTGGGCCGTAGGTAGGCAAGTCTGGGTGCCCCGTATCCAGAACGCCGACAGTAGCCCCCTGGCCCAAGGCGCGCTCGGACTTGGCTCCTAGGCGAAGCCAAAAGGCAAGTGCAGAGCCGCGGGCTCTAACCACCTGCGGCCTTGAACAACGCGTGGCGATAGGTGGGACATGGGCGTCTCCAATTCCCCACACTGCCTTGACAACCATTCGACTTGATGGGTCGATGCTTGATACGTCTCCGTCGTATCTATAATTTTTTATTGTTCTATGCCAATATTATTCAACTTTCATATACTTTTGACAACTTTTTATACTATTTTTGGGTCTAACATATTGATCCAGTGCCCAGTGCCAGTTCCTGTTTGCTGCGTGTTTTATGTTTCGCAGAAACCCCTTATCAAATGTTATCCAAACGGGATAAAAACGGACGGAGAATACTTTTGGAATATTTGTGATTTTTGGGAAGAAGAATCAACACGAGACGGTGCCCGAGGGGGCCATGAGGCAGGGGGCGCGCCCCTGACCCTCGTGAGCACCCTGTAAGGCTGTTGACGCTCTTCTTTTGCTGCAGGAAAGCTAATTTTCAGAGAAAAATCTAGGTGAAGGTTTCAACCCAATCGGAGTTACGGATCTCCGAATATATAAGAAATGGTGAAAGGGCAGAATCTGAGAACGCAGAAACAGAGAGAGACAGAGAGACAGATCCAATCTCAGAGGGGCTCTCACCCCTCCCACACCATGGGAGCATTGGACCAGAGGGAGAACCTTCTCCCATCTAGGGAGAAGGTCAAGGAAGAATAAGAAGAAGGGGGGCTCTCTCCCCCTTGCTTCCGGTGGCGCGGAACGCTGTCGGGGGCCGTCATCATCACTGCGATCTACACCAACACCTCCATCATCTTCACTAACATCTCCATCACCTTCCCCCATCTATATTCAGCGGTCCACTCTCCCGCGATCTGCTGTACCCTCTACTTGAACATGGTGCTTTATGCTTCATATTATTATCCAATGATGTGTTGCCATCCTATGATGTTTGAGGAGATTTTCGTTGTCCTATCGGTGATTTGTGAATTGCTATGATTGATTTAATTATCTTGTAGTTATGTTGTTGTCCTATTGTGCCCTCCGTGTCGTGCAAGCAGGAGGGATTACCGTTGTAGGGTGTTGCAATATGTTCATGATTCGCTTATAGTGGGTTGCTTGAGTGACTGAAGCATAAACCCGAGTAAGGGGGTTTTGGCGTATGGGATAAAGGGGACTTGATGCTTTAATGCTATGGTTGGGTTTTACCTTAATAATCTTTAGTAGTTGCAGATGCCTTCTAGAGTTCCAATCATAACTGCATATCATCCAAGAAGAGAAAGTATGTTAGCTTATGCATATCCCACATAACACTTTCTATCGGTCTATTAAAGTAGTCAATTGCTTAGGGACAATTTTACAACTCCTGCCACCACTTTTCCACACTATCTATATTTACTTTATTGCTTCTTTATCTAAACAGCCCCTAGTTTATATTTACGTGCTCTTTATTATGTTGCAAACGTATCCAACAACACCTACAAAGTCCTTCTAGTTTCATACTTGTTCTAGGTAAAGCGAACGCTATGCATGCGTAGAGTTGTATCGGTGGTCGATAGAACTTGAGGGAATATTTGTTCTAACTTTAGATCCACGTTGGGTTCGACACTCTTACTTATCGAAAGAGGCTACAATTGATCCCCTATACTTGTGGGTTATTCTCGTGTGTGCTTGTTTGCTATATCACTAAGTAATTTTTATTTGCTGTTCTAAGTTGTTCTCTATCTTTAGTTATGGATATGGAACACAAAATACCAAAAAAATAGGTGTACTTGCTACTCATGGAGAGGGGAACCTCCTAAAATCCTCGATGTTGGTTATGTGAAAAATATTATGTACTACTTTGATAATCCTAAGAAAACCCCGTTCAATTATGTTATGGGAGACACGTTGGATCAACGTGAATACTTTAGGGACTATCGCTTGATACAAAAAGGGAAACTATTATGGGATCAAATTCATATGTTGCATTGGTATGCTTATAAACTGTGCTTGAGATATGATTATACTTGTTGCTCTAGCATGAAGGCTCCACACATTCCCTTTTCATGCAAATTTAATAGTAATTAAACCTAAGCTTCTTATGCTAATGGTATATATGATAACTATGATGTGGAACAAATAGAAGAATTCGTTGCTTTTATGGGTGCTTATGAGATTGAATCTTTGTTTAAAGAGTGTGAAAATCTTGATGATGCTGTTTACACACCTGGAAATTTTTGCTATACTTAAATATTGTTATGAGAATTATGAATACAATGCCGATATTGATTCGTTTATTGAGAAAGTCTCCGATGTCCAAGAAGAGAATAATATTTTGCAGGAGTCTATGGAGGAAGAAATTGATGAAATTGTGAGCTCATTGGACGAAAAAGATTATTAGGAGAGTGAAGAACAAAAGGAGGAAGAGCGGATTAGCTACCCGTGCCCACCTTCTAATGAGAGTAACTCTTCAACTCATACATTGTTTAATTCCCCTTCGTGCTTACTGAAGGATGAGTGCTATGATGATTGTTATGATCCCGTTGATTCTCTTGAAATATCCCTTTTTGATGAAACTTGCTATGCTTGTGGCCAAGATGCCAATATGAATTATGCTTATGGAGATGAACTTGCTATAGTTCCTTATGTTAAAAATGAAATTGTTGCTATTGCACCCACTCATGATAGTCCGATTATCTTTTTGAATTCTACCGAGTACACTATATCGGAGACGTTTGCACTTATTAAGGATTATATTGATGGATTGCGTTTTACTACTAAACATGATGATTTTGATAGATATAATATGCATGTGCTTGCTGCTCCTACTTGAAATTATTATGAGAGAGGAACTATATCTCCACCTCTCTATGTTTCCAATATGATAAAATTGCAAAAAACTGCTTATACTATGCATTGGCCTTTACTATGTGTGCATGAATTGTTCTTTTATGACATGCCGATGCATAGGAAGAGAGTTGGACTTCGTTATTGAATGATATATGTTACTTTGTGCTCACTACTAAATTACAAATCATTGTTAATTAAAATTGGCTTTGATATACCTTGTGATTCGGGTGGATCCATTACTTGAGCACTTTATGCCTAGCTTAATGGATTTAAAGAAAGTGCTACCAGGGAGAAAACCCGAAAGCTTTAGAGAGTCATTTATTTATGTTGAGTGCTTTTATATATAGTTTAAAAACAAAATTAAAGAGGGGAACCCAAAACTTTTCAAATAGGAAAGTGAAATTGAGAAAGACAAGGATTGTTGAAGTGGGGGAGCTCCTTGAACTTTGTTCATGCTCATGGAAACTTTGTGAATCTTAATTATAGAAACTTTTCGTCAAAAATAATTATCCCCTTGTACAATTCCATTGTATTATAAAAATAATGTGCCAAGGTTTAACTTTAGGATGTTTACAATGCTTGTTGGTTTGTACAGTGCAGGACAGAAACTTTGGCTGTTGTGCGCGATTTTATATTTTTTACTAGAACGTAAAACGGTTCTGATTGTTTTTGCACTGTCTTCCTGTACAAAATTTTAATTTTTGCCAATTTTGTTACAATGTTTGGAGTAACAGAAGTATGGTGAATGTTCAGATTGCTACAGACCGTTCTCTTTTTTGACAGATTCTGTTTTTGATGCATAGTTTGCTTGTTTTGATGAAACTATCAATTTCTATCAGTGGATTAAGCCTTGAAAAAGCTATATTACAGTAGACAAAATGCAAAAACAAAATATGAATTGGTTTGAAATAGTGCCTAAAGTAGTGATTTGCTTTATTATACTAATGGATCATACCGAGTTTTCTGTTGAAGTTTTGTGTGGATGAAGTGTTTGATCGAGGAGGTCTCGATATGAGGAAAAGGAAGAGATGCAAGAGCTCAAGATTGGGGTTTACCAAGGTACCCCAACTAAATATTCAAGGAGACTCAAGCGTCTAAGCTTGGGGATGCCCCAGAAGGCATCCCCTCTTTCTTCAACAAGTATCGGTATGTTTTTGGATTCGTTTCGTTCATGCGATATGTGCAAGTCTTGGAGCGTCTTTTGCATTTAGTTTTCACTTTTGTTTTATGCACCATGCTGGTATGAGATAGTCCATTGTTGATTCAGAAAATGCTCATTGCACTTCCCTTATATCTTTTGAGTATGGCTTTATATAATGCTTCAGGTGCTTCACTTATATCATTTGAAGTTTGGATTGCCTGTTTCTCTTCACATAGAAAACCGCCATTTGTAGAATGCTCTTTTGCTTCACTTATATTTGTTAGAGCGTGGGCATATCTTTTGTAGAAAGAATTAAACTATGTTGCTTCACTTATATCTATTTAGAGAGGTGGCAGGAATTGGCCATTCACATGGTTAGTAATAAAATCATACATAAACTTGTAGAGCGCTGAATATGATATGTTCGATTCCTTGCAATAGTTTGGCGATATAAAGGTGGTGATATTAGAGTCATGCTAGTGGGTGACTATGGATTAGTACAAATACTTGTGTTGAGGTTTGTGATTCCCGAAGCATGCACGTATGGTGAACCGTTATGTGATGAAGTCAGAGCATGATTTTTCTTGATTGTCATCCTTTGTGTGGAGGTTGGGATCGCGCAATGGTTAACTCCTACCAACCCTTCCCCTAGGAGCAAGCATGTAGTACTTTGTTTCGATGGCTAATAATTTTTTTCAATAAGTATATGGGTTCTTTATGACTAATGTGAGTCCCTGGATCATACGCACTCTCACCCTTCCATCATTGTTAGCCTCTTCGGTACCGTGCATTGCCCTTTCTTATCTTGAGAGTTGGTGCAAACTTCGCCGGTGCATCCAAAACCCCGTGATACGATATGGTCTAGCAAACATAAGCCTCCTTATATCTTCCTCAAAACATCCATCGTACCTACCTATCATGGCATTTCCATAGCCATTCCGAGATATATTGCCATGCTACTTCCATCATCATCATATACATGACCTGAGAATTCATTGTCATATTGCTTTGCATGTTCGTAAGATAGCTAGCATGATGTTTTCATGGCTTGTCCTTTTTTTTATGTCATTGCTATTATAGATCGTTGCACATCCCAGTACACCGCCGGAGGCATTCATATAGAGCCATATCTTTGCTCTAGATATCGAGTTGTAATATTGAGTTGTAAGTAAATGAAAGTGTGATAATCATCATTATTAGAGCATTGCCCCAGTCAGGAAAGGATGATGGAGACTATGATTCCCCCACAAGTCGGGATGAGACTCCGGACTTAATAAAAAAAGGCCAAAGAAGCCCAAATAAAAAAGGGGGCCAAAGAAGCCTAGCAAAAAAGAGAAAATAAAAAATGAGAGAAAAAGAGAGAAGGGGCAATGTTACTGTCCTTTTACCACACATGTGCTTCAAAATAGCACCATGTTCTTCATAGAGAGAGTCTCCTATGCTGTCAGTTTCATATACTAGTGGGTATTTTCATTATAGAACTTGGCTTGTATATTCCGATGATGGGCTTCCTCAAATGCCCGAGGTCTTCATGAGCAAGCAAGTTGGATGCACACCCACTTAGTTTCTAGTTTGAGCTTTCATACACTTATAGGTGTTAGTGCATCAGTTGCATGGCACTCCCTACTCCTCACATTGACATCAATTGATGGGAATCTCCATAGCCCATTGATTAGCCGCATTGATGTGAGACTTTCTCCTTTTGGTCTTCTCCACACAACCTCCACCATCATATTCTATTCCACCCATAGTGCTATATCCATGGCTCACGCTCATGTATTGCATGAAGGTTGAAAAGGTTTGAGAATACTAAAGTATGAAACAATTGCTTGGTTAAAACCGGGGTTGTGCATGATTTAAATACTTTGTGTGATGAAGATGGAGCATAGCCAGACTATATGATTTTGTAGGGACAACTTGCTTTGGCCATGTTGTTTTGAAAAGACATGATTGCTTTATTAGTACTCTCGAGGTATTATCATTTTTATGTCAAATGATAGACTATTGCTTTGAATCACTCGTGTCTTAATATTCATGCCATGATTAGACATATGATCAAGATTATGCTAGGTTGCATTCCACATCAAAAATTATATTTTTTATCATTTACCTACTCGAGGACGAGAAGGAATTAAGCTTGGGGATGCCGATACGTCTCCGTCGTATCTATAATTTATGATTGTTCCATGCCAATATTATTCAACTTTCACATACTTTTGGCAACTTTTTATTCTATTTTTGGGGCTAACATATTGATCCAGTGCCCAGTGCCAGTTCCTGTTTGTTGCATGTTTTATGTTTCGTAGAAACCCCATATCAAACAGAGTCCAAACGGGATAAAAACGGATGGAGAATATTTTTGGAATATTTGTGATTTTTGGGAAGAAGAATCAACGCGAGACGGTGCCCGAGGGGGCCACGAGGCAGGGGGCCCGCCCCAGTGGGCAGGCGCGCCCCTGACCCTCGTGGGCACCCCGTAAGGCAGTTGACGCTCTTCTTTTGCCGCAAGAAAGCTAATTTCGGAGAAAAATCTAGGCGATGGTTTCAATTCAATCGGTGGGTCCTGTTTCGACCATGGCCGGTCGAACACAAGGCCGTTTCCTCCGTTCTGCGTTATGCCAGGCCTCGTTTCGATCGGTTGTTCCGTCGAAACCCTCCCGATGATTACGACGACGCATTCCGTTTCGACCTAGCTGGTTGGCTCCCCATGAACACGATGACGACGCAATTTATATGTTCTGACCCAGCCATGTACACGAGCCCTGGCTGTACGTATGCGCGACTAGGCATTCGAGACCCCGCCCTTATGTACGTACATGGCCGAATTTTCTTTCTTGCACCCTGGTTGATGTACGTACGTGTACATGCTACGTGCGCGCCTCTACTATGACACGTGCGTGCCTCTACTACGACACGTGCGCGCCTCTACATCGACCAGTATGTACGTACACGTTCGCGACCAGAATGACAATGCTATGTACGCTTCGACAAGGTGGGTCCCGACTGTCAGGCACTTCCTTGCGTGCGAAGATGTAGCTGGTGGGTCTCAGCAGTCAGGGGGCGAATTGTTTTTTTTTGTAATATGGACGACAAGGTGGGTCCCAGTAGTCAGGGGGAAACATTTTTTCACGAAATAAAGTGGCCCGTCCGGTGGGTCCCTGCTGTCAGGTGGAGCAATCATTATTTTTCGCGTAATAAGGAGGCACTTCCTTGCTGCGGCCATGGACCCAGCTATTAGCCTCTCCACGTACAATACTCTTCTGATGGAAATCATTCCTTGACAACGTTGAGCACGCCGCGTCGAGAGCACCAGGGAGATGAACAACGGTGAGGCCTACGAAGGGGACGACACGGAGCTGGGGAAGACGCGATAGTGGAGGCCCACGGGGAGAGGTACGAGGGTTCACTGGTTTGGCTGCGGTGTGGGGCTGCCGTCGCCGCAGGGCCTGGCTAGCGGTGGGAGTAGTATGGGGAGGTGAGGCCTCAACCGCAGCACAGCCGGCCACTGGAGGCAGGAGCGGGCGGTCTTGCCGACGCTGGTTTGGGCGGCTGGTGCAAGAAGAGCAGCGACTGAAGAAGCAGCAAGACCGTTCGATTCAAATCCAACGGTTACTACTCCTAGAACCGTTTGTTGACTAAGTTGACAAGCCCCGCGTACGCATCAACTTAGTAGGCCCACAGGTTACCCTCCCAACCGGTGCGCCCCATATGCCAGTGGGAGGAATCATTTTTTTCGCGTAATAAGGAGGCAGTTGATTGCGTGCGGCCAGGCCAGTGGAGGGAGTAGGGTGGGCCAGTGAAGCCTGCGCGGCATCACAATGGGCCACAAGGGGAGGGAGCAGGCAGTCCCACCGGTGCTAGTTTAGGCGGCTGGAGTAGGAAGATCAGAGATTGAAGAAGCACGTCAGCCGTTGGATGGACATCCAATAGTCACTACTGCTAGAATCGTGTGTTGACTGACAAAGCCATGCGTAAACAAGTCAGCCTCGAAATCTGTGGCGTCTACAACCCATTTGCAATTATTTTTATAATTTTTACTCATTTTCTAATTCATATGGAATTTATTGCAGCCCATTTTCCATTTTTAGAATTGCTGCCCATTTTCTGGTCAGTACCAGGGTTAAAATTTTTAACTAAATATGTGTGAAATTTTGAAAATTCACAAATTTTTGCAGTGGAACCAAATATTCTTAATACAAAAATTAGGAGCCATACTAAAACAAATTTAAAAATAAATCAGTACTATGTCATGTTAAATCCAATGAAATACTCTCTCCGTCCCAAAATTGTTGTCTTAGATTTGTCTAAATAAGGATGTATCAAGTCACGTTTTGGTATTAGATACATCCATATCTAAGCTAATCTAAGACAAGAATTTTGGGACGGAGGGAGTATAAAATATCAGTGAAGAACAAAAACAAAAAAGAAAATAATATCCCATTTGCTATAATTTTTTTGGAATTTTCAACCCTTTTGATATTACTTTTAACAGACACTGACCATATTATTTGGCCAGGCCGGAATGCATACCTCCTCGTCTTGAAAGATTTGCAGCCCACTAAGTCAGAGAAAACAAATAGGCCTAGCTTGAGTATTCTTCAAAAAGAAATACCGGGCTACCTATTTTCCCGAAGAAAAAACTGTTGGGCTGGTCGTGTTATTAGACGGGCCACAGAGACCGCACAACCTAGTTTATAGCCTGCTCCTCCGAATTACTACTCAAAAAAAGTTGTGCTATTCTGTCATTAATTGACAATACGTTGAAAATATGTGGGTCCCAGATATCAGCAGTGTGGATTAGAGTAAAAAACGAGGGGTGCATCTGAGTAGTAAAAGAGGCGCTTGCTTGTGTTTGGGAGTGGACCTGGTGGGTCCGTACTGTCATACTCACAACTACTGTGCTCTCCCGATTCACTATGTTGACAGGGCCGGACGGTGGCGCCGCGGCGAGCGCACCAAGGCGGAGGATAAAGTGTTGTCGCCAATGTGCTGGGCTGGGTTGGACATTCTTATTGAAAAGAATGGACCAGAATTATTTACGACATTGACTACTATTTGCATGGGTCCGCTGGTTGCTAGAAGAAAATGCTGGGAGAAAGAAGACTAGTCGCTATATTTACCTAAGAATAATATTGACTGAATGTAACAACACTACCATAGGAAATAATATCCTCCTGTTAAATCGTGAACTTAAAGAACTGGTGCATGAGCATTTAGCTTTATTTATTTATTTACTTTTTTTGTTTAGGGGACCATGAGCATGTACCTCGGTCGGATTCATGTGAGAGCCTCCCTTCCAGTTAATTATGGGCTCCTCTATTGGGCCTTCATCAGTGGGTTGCATGTTATAAACAAGTGGAAGATGTGTTCCATACCAAAAATAGTATGCGCTACGTACAGTACGGGGCACTAAAGGATCAGACCATCTTCCAAAACATTGTGTTTGTCATTCTAATAACACATTTATTCAACCAACAAACGAAATATGCTACTGATTGTACATTGAAAACAGCAACAACAACAACCATGGCTGGGGGTGCAACAGAAGTAGTAAGCAGGCCAGAAGAGTAAATACGCAACTCTCTCTTCCAAATCAAACATCAGCCATCATTACATAGCAACTACCAAAAAAGAACAAGTGTATGCATCAAACTAAATAAAGATCCTACTACACCAAGTGTAGGCATCTAACTAACTCGCTCAGTTAGATGTTACTATTTATTAAGCTATGGAGATTGGCTAACGGCTTGAACCAAATGGGTGCCTGACAGGGGAAACTCCAGCCAGCCGGTCGAAGTATGATATTTGCGACCCACTCTCCTACTTTGGGCTACAGAGCGTGGTGGCACATATCAAGGTATGGTGCATGTAGAGACGCATGGTACGTGTGTACACACATTTTTGCCTGATGAACGAAACTGCGTTGTCATCATGATCCTTGCCATCAGTTATCTCCTGGTTAATTGGATAATTCAGTCTGACAAATAGAGAGCTTGTACCAAGACTACTTACCAGCCTCCAGTAAAAAATTCCTGAAGGCCCAGCGAAGCTGGGATCCTGCTCAAAGACCTTGCAGTGACTGTGATTGTATTCCGTGAAACAACACGTCCGGTACGTGCGAACGATCATCAATCGTTCGTCGTCGCCTTATCAAGCCAGGAACCATCTACAACTGCCATGCCGCTTTTCTTTCAAAGGTTTTGAGATTAGGAAGGGTAAGGACACCAGGCGGCCTACAACATCATATCAAGTTGGAGTCAAATCAAAAAGGTGTCTTAATGTAGTCAATCTTAAGTACAACATGTTATGAGCATGAATATTTTTCAGTAAATGTTGACAGTAATATAAGCAAGCCATCATGATATCATAGGAAAGTAACATATTGCTGTAGCAGCCATTTGTAGCGATGACTGGAGTAGGCCAGCAATACGTCCAGCCATAGAAGGTGTCGACAGCATAAATGAAGCCCTTGTGTTCAATGGCATCAGAGAACCATTGAGGATGTATGATCCCGTGATGGACGTGCAGATTTATCCACTTATCGTAGTGACCTGTCAGATAGGCGAGACCGCGGTTGAAGAACGCAATTTGCCTGAAGTCTTTATAATTCACAGATCTTGTGGGCACTTGGCAGATTACAACATTGAGCAAATTAAACTTGGTATCATTTTGGCTACTGTAAGATTCCGAGTATTCTGGGCCGCGGTGCCAAAGCAGTGTAGTGGTAATCAAAGGAAGGGGGATAAATCGCCGGGTGTAGACCTCCACGAGCATCCAGCTGCCGCGACTGTCGATGAGCACCATCCAAGACGTGTTCATGCCGACCCAGCACATACCGTTAATGTAGTTGAGCATGATGGGGATCAGATCATAGTCAAGGGGGTTGATGCTCGCCACCCTATGATCGTTATGCTGCGTGACACGCCGTTTCTAAAGATCAGGCGACATTAGCAAGAAAGGAGCTAGCTTAAAAAACTCCGGCAGAGGGCTTTGAGTAAATGGTACAACCCAGGCGAGGTCACGGCGAGTGGCATGTATAACGGCCCGGATCCGATGCACAAGGTGTCCTCCAGTTATTCGCCATCTTTGCCACGTCATTTACTTGCGTGTTGCATTTTTCCATGTCATCATGTGCATTTCATCTGCATGTTTTTCAAAACTCGCATCCGTTCGGGTCCTCCCAGTTCTCTCGGTTGTCCGTTTGTAGTCCAGACACACTCGCACGCGCCCGCGGCACCTCCGAAATATTATTTTATAAGTGGCATAAAAATGTTCTCCGAATGGGGTGTAAGTTGGCATGTGGTCTTATTATAGTGTAGGTAGACCACCTGCCAAATTTCTTCGCATTCGGAGTCCATTTGATATCTCAACCGTTAAACTTATAGCAGCATTTTCGCCAGTCAGACGTCAGACGTTTTCGGTCTTCGGAAACTGCTGTTGGGCCTCTCTTCTATTCTCTTCCTAGCCATTCTTCATAGCCCACCTAGGCCTGCCAAACCCCCCCATCGATCGGGTCCGTCGGATCGTGATCGAAGGCTCTGAAACGTCTGCAAACCCTCAAACCCTAGTCCTTTTTGATATATATGGACACCCCTAGTCCATTTTGGCCAACCTAGACCCCTTCCCCTACCTCCTGCTGCAGCCAACCCCCTCCTCCTCGTTTTCCGGGCTGACCCTCAGCCCCGCCGCCACTTATCGCTGCCAAATCACCAGCGCACCGCCGCAGCCAGAACACCTCCGCCACTTGGCGCGCCCTTAGGCGCAAGCCGCCGCCACGCCATCGTCCTGTAGCAAACCAGGGGCCGCCACGCGCCCCTTGACCTCCCCGCACCGCTCAGGGCCCAGCCGGCCCATCCGAGGCCCGCCTCGAGCTGGATCCGGGCCGAGAGCCACCCGCGCCCGACCCCGAGCCTCGCTCGTCCCGCTCGATCCGATGGGATCGTAAGCTCCCCATCAGAGCCCCCTCGCCGCGTTGCGCCGCCGCCATCTCGCCGTGCTCCGCCACACCCAGGTAGCCTGCCATCTCCTCGTCCTCCTTCCGTTCCTCCCCATCTGCCCCGCTCTCTAATCCATGCTCTCCCTCTCTACCCCGCAGGGAGCCGCCGCCGCCGCCGCCATGGAGCTCGGTGCCGGCCCCCGCGCCGCCCTGCCGTGCTGAATCTCGCCGCCCCGGTGTCTCCATCACGAGATCCGGCCTGCTCCCTCCCCCGCATCCATTCCTTGCCTCGATTCGTGGCCCAGCCCGTCGCAGGAGCCCCGCCGGTGGCCTCCTCGCGCTCGACCTCCTGGTCGAGGAGAACGACCGAGCTGCGGGGATGGGCCCCGCAGCAGGATCGCGCCACGTGGGCCCAAGTCCCAGCCCAGCAGCCGCTGGGCCAGCTCCCATGCCCCTTGGGCCGCAGCCCACTAGGTGAGCATCCCAACCCCGTCCAAATGTCACTCAGGGCGATTTTTAGTATACAACGCTCATTGTTTTTTTTCTTCAGAAAATCGACCAAGTCCCTGAATCATCATATTATGTGTGCTTCTTTGGGTGGCTCTAGATATGTGCATAATTGTCGTATGATGTTGTATGATATGTCAAAATATTCAGCTCAAAGTGTTCTTCATGATGGAGTATTTTTGTTCGTGTTCTTGTTCATATGGATGCCTTAATCTTCGTTGCAAAACTTCTAATTGATATAAACTGTTGTAATCTGCTGATTGTTAACATCATATAGCTGTCTTGTGAGTGCTATAACTTGGTCTCTGTTGATGCTATGATGATGCTCTTGATATGCAAATATTTTGCTCTTCATAGTCTACACGCTGGTGTGCTTTTTAATTCATGTTAGGGCTCATCTTGACATATTAATCCCTGTTGCAAAAGTGCATGTTGCTGTTAACTGCTGTAACTTGTTGATTTGTCATTTTTGTTGCATTTTCTGTGTGCATCCTATGAGCATGATGTCTACATGTTTTAGGAGAATTTTCATGCCATATTTAAATTAGTGCCATCCATTTATTTTTATGTGCCATGTAGTGAGTGAATAAAGCTTGTGAAGTGGGCTAGTTGCTGTTAATATTCTATCAATGCTGAAACTACTATATCATGATGCTATCTTTGCTTGATGCTACCAACTAATCCATGCATAATCTGGAGATGCTTATTTCACATGTTTGGCTGACCATGTTATGCTCTATAATTCTATGTATTTTTATGCCCTATATGTGTCTTGTAGCGTATGCTTTCATTGCCATGAACATGCCTATATATTGTTCCAGATTTCTGTTAACTTCATCATGTCTTGTTGTGAGCTTGATATTAGTTGTTACATGCCTCTTTGGGAGATGATTCAATTATATGTTTTGAAGTATGCTATGAGTACTTTGTTCACATGCCATAGTTGTCGATTTTGGATATCATATACCTCTGTTCCGTGTTTCAAACAGTCTATCATAATGTTGTTGTTTTCCACTTGCTGAAATTGTTTCAACATTCAATATTGTCATGTTGGTTCCCACTAATCCATGAGCTATATGTATATGATGCCATGATGTTATTTTCTCTTTGTTATGTGTACTTTGATGCCATGCTACTGGTTGCTATATAAACTTGTTGTAGCTTGTCACTTTCTTGCTCTCAAGTTGCCATCATATTAACTCTGCTCGTACAAATGTTGTTGTGTTAATCTTGATGCCTATGAACCTGAACCTTAATTATGTTAGAAGTATCTGATCTTTACATGAAGTGCATCCCAAGTGTATGCTGATATGATTCTTGTAGCATGTTGTTTTGATGTTTGCAAAATGCATACATGCTGCTTTGGGCAGATTGTCGTTGTATCTTGTTTGGAGTGTATGTGTCGCACCATTGCTCCATTTTGAGCATGCTCTATATGAAACTTGCTTAGAATTGCGTGTAGTTTCGTATTATCATGATTCATCCTTGTTTTGAGGTGTTTGCTTGATGTTTGAATGCATTTTGCATCATTTCCATGTTTAACTTATTTTGCTCATATCTTCTAGGCTGTAGCTCCGTACTAAATAAACTTTATATGTAACTTGACTAGAATTTCGTGTAGATCATCTTGGTTCATCTTAACTTGCTGTTTAACAACTTGAACATAATGTTTATTCAGTTCTGGACCAATTTCGAAATTTGCATATGAGGACTTACCGGATTTGTTATATGTTGTTTCCGGCCTCATTTAAACTTGCTTTGACGTGTTTTCTTGTTTGCATCATCTCTTGCCATGAGTAGCATTATATAGCCTTGTAATACATTATACTTGGTTGTGCATCTTGTCACGTTTATGTGTTGTGTGTTTACCATGTTGTTTGCTTCTTTCCGGTTGTACTTCTTCTCGATAGTTCCTGTTTCGCTGCGATCGTGAGGATTCGTTCGACTACGCTTGGTTCGTCTTTGCCCGTTCGTCTTCTACATGGACTTGTTCTTCTTCCTAGCGGGATTTCAGGCAAGATAACCGTTACTCTGGATCTCACTACTATCATTGCTATGCTAGTTTCTTCGTTATATCGCTATGTTGCGCTACCTATCACTTGCTTATCCAGCCTCCAAATTACCATGTCATCCTCTAGTCTTTTCACCCTTCCTAGCAAACCGTTGTTTGGCCATGTTACCGCTTATGCTCAACCCCTCTTATAGCATTGTTAGTTGTAGGTGAAGTTGAAGATTGCTCCATGTTGGAACAGGATTATTTTGGGATACCACTATATCTCTTATTTAATTAATGCATCTACATAGTTGGTAAAAGGTGGAAGGCTCGGCCTTATGCCTGGTGTTTTGTTCCACTCTTAACGCCCTAGTTTCCGTCATACCAGTGTTATGTTGCTTGATTTTGCATCCCTAACACGGTGTGGGTTTATGGGCCCCGCTTGACAGTTCGCTTTGAATAAAACTCTTCCAGCAAGGCCCAACATTGGTTTTAACATTTGCCATAATAATACTTAAACTAAATAATTAATTGGCATAGGGCGTCATGAACCCGAGGATTTTTTTCTACATAGCAGGGAGGGGCCAGCGCTGATGGTGTTGGTCCCAAACGGGCAGACTACAGGGCCACCACGGGGCAACCCGAGGATCTGGTTTGTCTCATAGGCTGACCTATTCAGATGTGGCCTGAGACGAGATACACGTGGCTACTATCAAGGTGTCGACACGTCGCGAGGCTTTGCTGGATTAGTTTTACCATTATCGAAATGTCTTGAGCACCAGGACCCCGAGTCTGATCGGATGTCCCGCGATGGAGGATTGTCTCCGCGGATCGTGAGCTTATAATGGGCTAAGTTGGGACACCCCTGCAGGGTTTAAACTTTCAAAAGCCGTGCCTACGGTTATGTGGCAGATGGGAATTTTAAATGTCCGGTTGTAGGGAACTTGACACCAGATTCGAATTAAAATACACCAACCGCGTGCGTAACTGTGGCGGTCTCTTTTTGATAGAGTCGAGAAGAGAACACGGTGGGGTTATGTTTGAATTTAAGTAGTTTAGGATAACTTCTTGATCATTACTAGTTTGCGACGTTTGCGTAACTTCTCATCTTATTATTGTACTCGTAAGTTAGCCACGATATCATGCTTAGTCGCTTGCTGCAGCCTCACCACTTATCCATTCCATACCCATTAAGCTTTGCTTGTCTTGATACCCATGGTAATGGGATTGCTGAGTCCTTATGGCTCATAGATTACTACAACAACAGTTGCAGGTACAGGTAATGCGATGAGCATGACGTGAGAGCGATGCTTGCTTGCTTTGAGTTCTTCTTCTGCTTCGTCGTTCAGGGGATAGGTTCCTGGTCGGCAACCTGGGCTAGCAAGGTGGATGTCGTTTGAGTTTCTGTTTGTGTTTCATCCATAGTCGGATGTTGCTCTTGTATGATGATGTTGTATTCATGTGGCATTGTATGCCTTTTGTATGTATCCCCAACTATTATGTAATGGTATGATGTAATGATATCCACCTTGCAAAAGCGTCTCCAATATGCGCTTCTATCCTTGGTGGGACCTACGAGTTTCTTCACGATAGGGTCACATATTGGGCATGACAAGTTCGTATCAGAGCCTCGACCGACCATAGGAGCCCCCCTTGATTGATCATAGTAGGCCGTTGTCGAGTCTAGAAGAAAACTATTTTTTGGAGTCTAGTTTTATCGAAGAGTAGGAATTCTTTTTACTCCTTTGCCCCTTCGTCACTCTGGTGGGAAATCTTGATGTAGGTGTTTTGAATTACTCCTCTTCCCCTTCATATCTTCTTTAGGATCACGCAGTTAGATTTCTTATCATTGGTTCTCAGCTCTTTTCATTCGGTGCATTTCTCATCAAGTTAATTCGACCCTCTTTGTTTTACGAGATCAATGCTCAGTTCTTTCTCAATGTCGTCCTCACTTGTCTTCTTTTCCCACCCGCCCACCCTTTTTCTTCTTGGAGCCGGAGTCCTTAATCGAGTATCCATCCTACTCATGTGAAGCCTTTGAATTCTTTTCTCAATTATTTCAACTGGTGCTTTTCTCTTCAAGCTATTCGTCAGTTCTCCCTTCCAAGTTGCCTTTGTTTTTTCCTGCCCTCCCACCCTTTTTCTTCCTGGAGCCTGAGTCTCTTTCGTGCATCAATTTCATTCGTGCGGAGCCTCTTCAGTCTTTCATCAATTGTTTCAACCGGTGATTTCTTGTCTAGTTCATCTTTCTTCATCTCTTTCTTTTCTGGTGGATTCAATTCCAATTTTCGGTGTTGATCATATTCTTTCTAACGGCTCAAATGTTTCCTCTTGCTCGTTCGCCTCTCGCCATCTAATCATTTCGGAGTTCGGAAAACATCTCAGTAGATTCATCGGTGTTCCAATTAATTCGAGATTGTCACCTCATTCAAGTCTTTGAATTGTTCCGGTGCACCCTCTATTTGTTCAACATTCCTTTTCAACGGTGTTTCTTTTCAGTGGGCCCTAACCCACAGGTCTTTTCCTAGGATCTTACCCGACTCTTCTAATTTCCCAGAGTTGTTCCCAAATTCTTTTTAAGGTATGATGTTAGTCTAGATTCCATCAGTCATATGCCTTCCCCAAGATCAATTTCAAATACTTTTCCTTGCTGGCTCAACCTTCACTCTTTTCATTCTGCCGGAGTATCTCAGTAATTTTGGTGCTGTTTCTCGTAGTCACTTGTAGATCGACCAAGAGTTTCTCTTAAATATTGTCTGTTCTCTCGAAGATTCGTGGTTCCAGCTTCATGTTATCCTCTTGAATTATTCCATTTGTCAGATATTCTCTTCTTACCAATCCGGAGTATGCCAGGAGTTGTTTCTTCGTTTCTTTTCACTGCAGAACATCATTCCAGAAGAATTTTTCGTCCTCTCATTTCAGCTACCGTTATCCAATAATCCCAAGGCTTATGTCAAGTATTCTTTAGGCAGCTCGTGATCTCTTCGTTCTTTGGCTTCTATATCACCTCAAGCATATTTGTTCCTCTAATTCTTCCCGGTGATTCGGTCTCTTTAATCAGTCATTTTTGAAGTCTTACGGTGGTTCCTTCAGCTTTCCTCTTCCTTTGTCATCATATCAATTCTTTCATTCTTATTTCTTTTCTATCCTATTCTAACCGGACTGATTTCAGAGTCTATCTTATTCCGTGAGCTTTTGATTCTCGTCATATCTGTCGTTCCTCTTTTCTTCTCGAGTGCTATCGACTTTGTTCATCTTCTCTCTTGCGTTCTCACTTCTCCTCTTCCTCTTTCTCTTCCGTCTCATTCCTAAGATCTCGGAACGAGATCTCTTGTTACTGGAGGAGAGTTGTAACGCCCCGGATCAGATGCGCCAGGTGTCCTCCAGTTATTCGCCGTCGTTGCCATGTCATTTTGCTTGCCTGTTGCATTTTGTCATGTCATCATCTGCATTTCATCTGCATGTTTTTCAAAACTCGCATACGTTCGGGTACTCCCAGTTCTCTCCATTATCCGTTTGGAGTAAAGACACACTCGCACGCGTCCACGACACCTCCGAAATATTATTTTATAAGTGGCATAAAAATGTTCTCGGAATGGACTGTAAGTTGGCGTGCGGTCTTATTATAGGGTAGGTAGACTGCCTGCCAAATTTCTTCGCATTCGCAGTCCATTTGATAGCCCAACCGTTAAATATATAGCGGCATTTTCACCGGTCAAACGTCAGACGTTTTCGGTGTCCGGAAACTGCTGTCGGGCCTCTCTTATATTCTCTTTCTAGCCATTCATCACAGCCCACCTAGGCCTGCCTACCCCCCCTCTCGATCGGGTCCATCGGATCGCGATCGGAGGCTCCGAAACGTCTCCAAACCCTCAATCCCTAGTCCTTTTTGCTATATATGGACACCCCTAGTCCATTTTGGGCAACCTAGACCCCTTCCCCCACCTCCTGCCGCAGCCAACCCCCTCCTCCTCGTTTTCCGCGCCGACCCTCAGCCCCACCGCCACTTGTCGCTGCCAAACCACCAGCGCGCCGCCGCAGCCAGCAGACCTCCGCCACTTGGCGCGCCCTTAGTGGCCAGCCACAGCCGCACCGTCGTCCTGCAGCCAAGCAGGGGCCGCCACGCGCCCCTGGCCTCCCTGCACCGCCCAGGGCCCAGCCGGCCCATCCGAGCCCCCCCCTGGGCTGGATTCGGGCCGAGCGCCACCCGCGACCGAGCGCCCGACCCCGAGCCTCGCTCCTCCCGCTTGATCTGATGGGATCGGGAGCTCCCCACCGGAGCCCCCTCGCCACATCGCGCCATCGCCATCTCGCCATCTTCCGCCGCACCCCAGGTCGCAAGTCACCTCGCCGTCCTCCTTCCGTTCCTTCCCATCTCCTCCCGCTCACGTATATGATAGTGCCGGCCAGCCTATGTGTTCTGGAGCAGTAGCAAGCTACCATGGCTCAGTGGAAGCACTAGGAGACATTTCCCGGTAAGAGAGGCTACCAAGGATAAACAACTAGGTTGTCAGATCCCACACATACCAAGCATTTCAATAACATACACACAATATGCTCGATATGTGCAAATACAACATGCCATCACAACATGACTCTACGACTCACGTATTTTATTCAATAGGCTCCGAGGAGCGAGATATTACAAACATGGTCTCATGACCCAGCATTCAGAGCACACAAGTCAAGCACAAGCGGAAGCTTAACATGTCTGAGTACAGACATCTACAATGAAAAAGGCTGAGAAGCCTGACTGTCTACCAGATCCTGCCGAGGGCTCAAGATCGTAGCTGAGGTAACAAGCTAAACGTCGAAGTCCACATGGAACTACTAGCGAGACTGAAGTCTCTCTGCAAAAACGTAAAATAGGCAAATGTGAGTACAAATGTACCCAGCAAGACTTACATCAGAACTAACTACATATGCATCATTATCAACAAAGGGGGTGGTGGAGTTTAACTACAGCAAGCCAGCTTTGACTCGGTGGCTAACCTGAACTACGATTGCAAGTAACTCTTTTGAGGTGGCGCACACAAGTCCACATATTCACCATATCAATACACCACTATGGATCCGCTCCCGTCTCCCTACGAGAACGCCATCCATAGCACTCACACTTATCTTGCGCATTTGAGAGTATCCACTTTCACTTGTCTATGAACTGTATAGGCAACCCAGAAGTCCTTTACCGCGGACACGGCTATTCGAATAGATCATATTAACCCTGCAGGGGTGTACTTCTTCACACACGCTCTCACCACTTACCGCCGTTTACACGACATGTACTCGGCAACCTTCAAGCGGAAGCCTAGCGAGGGTGTCGGCCACGACCTGACTAACCACACAAGTCTCTCGTCCAGGTTCATCGCCTATTCGGGTTCCATTCTCAAGGAGATCCGGCCGGGGTGTCGCTCACGGCCCCAAACGATGTGTGCAGGGTTCCCAAGCCCACCATCCGGGTACTACTTGGTACACCGGGCCACTGTGCCTAGTCTGTCCCAAGCCCACCTGTACTGGGTGCCACTTGGTAGACTACTAACACTACCTACAAACACCAGAAACTAGTTGCAACTCCTGGACAGAGATCAAGTTGATTAATAAGCCGAGAGGGGCACTTAAGCATTCCAATGCGTGGTAGTAGCTGATCATGGATCACAAACACAGAAATCAGTTCATGAGGATGACCGCAATGAGACAACCCACCATGTACTCCTACATGGCCTCTCACCGCTACCTTTACCAAATCGTGTTCACACATTTAGCTCACACACAGTAGGACATGTTTACACACCTCCGATTCATTCACGATGAATCAGACCTGACTCAACTCTAAGCAGTAGCAGGCATGACAAACAAGCATGAATGAGTAGGCACATCAGGTCTCAAACAACTCCTACTCATGCTAGTGGGTTTCATCTATTTACTGTGGCAATGACAGGTCATGCAAAGGATAAAGGGGTTCAGCTACCGCAGCAAGTAACAGATGAATCGGTGTTGTCCTAATGCAGTAAAAGAGAGCAGGGGCGAGAGAGTAGGATTGTATCGGAATGAACATGGGGGTTTCGCTTGCCTGGCACTTCTGAAGATAATATAGTTCTTCATCGGTGTCATCGAACTCAT
Organism: Triticum aestivum; assembly: GCF_018294505.1. Taxonomy (NCBI): domain Eukaryota; kingdom Viridiplantae; phylum Streptophyta; class Magnoliopsida; order Poales; family Poaceae; genus Triticum; species Triticum aestivum. The sequence goes on from NC_057804.1 coordinate 240,325,547, forward strand.
CGTCGGAACCATGTCTATCGAGAGGGGACAAACACCGGCAACAAGGAAGAACACAATCAATGCAATGCACAATATGATGCATGATCATGACATGGAAATATGCTGTGGTTTGAGCTAATGCAACTAGCAACAAGTTAAATGAAGTTGATTTGAATCCAAGATTCAAATCTAAAATCCATATGTGAAGGTTTAAATGCCATTATATGATTTGCACTAAACAGCAGCTATAAGTTGTTCTAACATGCATGCAAATTGTACAGATGGATAGATTGGATTTTTCTGATAATTTTTCATATATAAATTATTTAATTTGGAGTTACGGTTGATTTGATATGAATTTTAGAAGTTTTGGGTATTTTCTAAAAATAATAAATCATTTCTGATTTATCAAAATCCCAGAAACAATTACTGCGTTAGCATGACGTATTAGTGACGTCAGCAGGTCAACAGTGTCGACCGGGTCAAACTTGACGCGTGGGGTCCACACGTCAGTGACATAGGGGTTGGACCCGGTCAAACCCGATGCTGACTGGGTTTGACCATGCTGTAGGGCCCACTGTAAGTGGCTGTTAGGGTGGCTTAGGTGGCGGGGTTAGCGTCTAATGACGTCCAGGTCATTAGTCGCCGGAGTTTCACCGGCGACGACCATTTCGTGCAGCGGAGATCGCCGGGATTTCGCTACAGCCCACGGTTTGAGGCGGGGTTTGCTCCTACGTGTTCCTGGGAGCGAGCTGCGTCGGGTGGTGGCCGGAGCTGCGGTGGCTAGGATCAACGGCGGCGACCAGAACGGCCGTGGCTGGAGTTCGGACAGGTTTGGTTTGGCCCTAGGGGGCACAGCATGATGAATGGGTGGACGCGCCCGGCTCCTGGAAGCGTGCTGAGCACGGGGAGATGCTCAGGCGCAAGCTGCAATGGCTGCAACGACGACGGCGACATGGCCGGCGGCAGGGGAAGCTCGGCCATGGCGGTTACGGACGCTGGAGGTCGCAAACAACAAAGATAACGAGGGGGAAAAGACGGGGAGCTCACAGCGGTCACGTAGACAAGCTCAGCGGGCTCGGGGACGTCCTGCGTGCAGCGAATCAACAACGGCGATCACCGGACAGGGACGAGGAAGATGGCGACGATGGCGGCTCCACAGGGCCTCCGCGTTAGCTTTCTTCGATGGAGAGGCGTGGTGCGAGGTGGCGGAGGTGCTGGACTGATCGGGGAGGCAAGGCATCGGCAGTGGGCGCAGCAGCAACGAGCAGCAGCGACGGTGGTGCTCGAGTTCAAGAGAGAGAGAGGGAGCAGAGGGGAGGAGGGGGTCCAGAGCGAGGGGGGATCAGGGGGGTGTCGTGGCGTCTCCACGCGTGGATAGGCTCGAAGGGGAGGCCGCCAGCACGAAGCAGGAGGTGGAAACCTCAGGTGCGTGTGCGGGCGACACGGCGTCGTCCTCCTGGCAGGAGCTAGGAGATGACTGGCAGAAGGCCAGGTGGGCTGGGCCGCCAGCTGGGCTGCACAGGACCTGGACCAGCCAGGTAAGGCCAGGTAAGTGGGCTGCCGGGTAAACTGCACAGGTAACCTCTCTCTCTCCTTTTATTTCCATTTTCTATTTCTTTTCCTCTGTTTTTGAATTAGTAAAGATACTAACCCATTTTGTAAACTCCTGAAATAATTTGTGGACTCTCTCTGGATTATTCCAGTGACCCACATTTATTTTCAGAATTATTTGAGCACTTAATTTATTTATGGTATTTAAATGCCCAAAGTCAAATATAATATGATTTAATTCAAATATCCAAAAATGATCTAAGAATATATTCATCATTTTTTGGCAGAGGTTTCCACCTTAACTAGAAATCATGAAATTTTCTTAGGGACAATTTGGGTTTATTGAAAAAGATTTTAATCCATCCTAGTTGAGTTGATTTAATGCTAGGGTTTGAACATCCCCATTTCAATTTTAAATAAAATTTAAACATGATGCACACATGAAGGGCTAGCCTAGTGCATACCAGAACTAGGGATGTGACAACTCACCCCCACTAAACAAGAATCTCGTCCCGAGATTCAAGCATGAGGTAAGAAGACAGAGGGACACAAACTGACACATTCTTCATGATCCAGGTGGCACTTCATAGGGGCGTTGATTCGATCACCATCTTTGACTCGATGTCTTCCTCTGAGAACTCCAAGAAGAGGAAAGGAAAACTCTAGAAGAATTGATCTTCCCGAAGATCGAACAACTCAGGATCAACTCGCGGAATGAGACATAGCAACATCTCTCGAGCTGAGACACAAAACATACGCCCGAAGGGATGGAGTGAAACGGATGACGAGGGTTCACTAGGTAGACAACAATTCCACACTTAAGAAGGTGGTAAACGATTGTCAACATAGCGAGGAGTTGAGTTGCCATGATACCATAACGAGACACCTTAGGGATGGTGACTCGTAGATATATCCCCTTAAGTGGCAAAAAGAATTACCTTTGATTCAGAGATCATTGAAACTCTTTATACCAACTTAAGGCAAATCAAAATCGATCATTTGGAGGAGTTCGGTAGAATAACATACTCGAATTAGAATGGATGATGTGGATTACCTTGTTGAAAACAACACAAGAAATGATTTTGCTTGCGCGTGCTCTCAAGAACTTGAGCAATTCCATAATCATCATAGTTCTACCAACATCTATGAAAAGAGTGTTAATACAACTACATACTACCATGATGAATAATGATGGAGGATGCAGATGGAAAGGAAGACAACATTTTCTCAGATTTCACCCTAGCAACTCCAAGGAAACAAAATCTGAATGATCGACCAAGAGACATTTAGCACTCCGCTTCTAGTGTTCTCCTTGATGTGCTAGTGCAACCCATTTATTAAAATGGTTTGATACGTAGAACATCAAGTAAAGGTCGGACTTCGGGAGCACAAAAATCCATAAGGAACAACTACTGGAATAAGTTCTACGAGATCCTTATGGGGAGGTGGCCAACTTCCTCAAACAAGATACTACAATAATAGGTCTTTCGGCTGGGTGTGTTGGCCACGACATCCACTTTACCGGTTATCCAGGGACCAATATTATAGTTCTTGGGAAATGTTCCAACCATCATATCTGCCTGAGATTCAGATCTGGCTGGTGTCAGGATATTCCAGACTCATCGAGTCTAGGAAGAAAAAGAAAGTTCGGAACACAAATCAATGAGATGACGTTGCGAGATTCTCGGGAAATGAACTACGATAGCAAGCTCCAAAACATGAGCTAGTTATGCTACACACATGTGAACACGTTGTCCCAGACAAAACATTATCACATGGTAGTCTTACAATAAAACACTACCGAGTTCAGGTGGGGAACCATCATTAATGACATCGAAGTCTCCACGCATGGAAGTCCAAAGAGTTCACCTTGGACAGACTCCTTTATCTTTGAACAACTCAATCAGTGGCTTGGTGTGCTAGGATATACATATGGAATGAAGATGATCAGTCTAACAGACCACAGAATTCTTCGCACGTGCATGACTGACTTGGGATGATTCCGGAGGAAGCAAAACTAACTTTCTCGAATTCACGGCGGCAACTTACATCAAATGCACGTGAATCAAAGGAAGTCACTTCTTTCATCCAAACATATACTTCATGAACGGGGCATGAAAAAATGCTTACACAAGTTTCCAACACTAGCTGGATGTTCAACACAAATCATGGAGGAGACAAAATGTTGCTGATGGGCTCAACAACAACTCATCGGAATTTCCATATCACTGGACTTCCACCGTTATGTGAACAATGTGATAGTATTGGTTAGACCAAAAGATGTAATGGTGTATGCTCGAGGAATCAACCATGAGTAAGACAACATTACGAATATCGTTGGTTCTGATTTGATTTGGCGATAACCCATACCCAAATCAAAGATTGGTCAAGATGATAGATCCATTAACTGATCACGAGGGTCAATCGATGAAAATACCATCTTCCTTCAATACACATACAAGATATCCCTTTAAATGAACTAAAACGGACAAGCATTCATCTTCCAACTCTCCAAGTTGTTGTTCAGCTTAACCAACTAGCTCAGGGGTACCCAACACAGATTCCTGGAGAAGGGGTGGTTACAAGGAACCAATTTGATCACAAACTCAAAATAACGGTCAGGTGGCGACCTGATGATACTTCCGAGAACATAATCGGATAATCACGAACCACCGATATGCTATTAAGCTCGAGAACAATCTTGCTTTTCAGGGCAAGACGAGATGATCAAATAAGCAAGGGATTGGCATAGCCCCAACTCATTGATCGAAAGGTGCACCGGAAATAAGGACTAGGTAGCACGATCAGTCTTAGAATGATGATTCAAGAACCAACACGCTAAGAATGAAATTATTGCCCTTTAACTACCAAGCAACAAGGTTTCTAGGAGTATTGATTTCACACATCACGATTCACTTGTCGACATTCCGGTTGCAATAACACGGGAACCGAGAAATGAATAATGATGGAGAGAGTATCACTGTATCAAGAGTTCATAGGATGGTGTGCAATTCTCATGATATTCTCGATATAAAGTGGGTAATACTTCAGGGTAGAACAGAATAAAGAACTGGATCAGCATTTTGATCTGCGGAATACAACTGCTTTGACCCAATCCTAGAAATGGATGAGGTACTGGAGTTTGTTTCTCCTAGTCATTTCGGAGTAGAATGGCTTGGCGGACCACAGAATAAAAGGCATCAATGAGCATGAATGCATGACACACTCTTAACTATCAAATGATAGACGAAGGTCAGATAACAACTAAAGAGGGACAACTCAAAAGAACATATGATTTTCTGAGCTGTGGATGCATGGATTGACATGTCAAACGAGTTCAACATATTTCTTCCGGATAACCCATGCGGAAAGGTAGAATTGGTTGAGTCACAACACAGAATCGAGAACTCATCGAGAGCACTCATGTTGTGATCTTTTGATCCAACAAACATCTGCTGTAAGTGGTTCATGGTATTTGGAAGCAGGAAATACCATGGACCTCGAGGACTTGTGCAAAGGTTGCTAAACCTAAAGGAACGAGAAAAAACTATCAACATGAAGCAAGTAGGGTGAATCTCGGGTTCAAAACCCAAGATTAGAATACCTACCAACTAAATGGCATCACGGGATGCTTTCGAGAATGATGGCCAGAATCATCACACTGGGAACACAAAGCATGGCTAGATTACTAGATGATCCCCTAAGACACCTAGGGTCATAATAATAATTCCAACATATATGTCGAGGCAATAAAATACCTCAGCTCAACAATTAATGTGATTAACTTGGCCTAAAGGAACATTGAAACCAGAGGGAAAGGATTTTGCAAATGTATCAGATTATTTAGAAACATGCATGACTCGGACAACATAACGGCTATAAATGCTCGAAAATATTTGAGACATGCTACAAAAATGGTGGCATAACCACTTAGAAGCACAATATCAAGGTTCCGGGATCGACAGTTAACATACGGAAGTAGTAGGAACTGAACCGAGGCTTAAGTCCAACAATTCTATAAGCCTACGGATTAGTAACACGTCATCCTAATAGAAAGAAGAGAAAGCCTAGTTCCTTAACCCCGTAGGAAAGATAAGATGACTCGAATCAGAAGGCATAAGGTATAGGGAGTAAAAGAGCCTTACGTTCCATCCCACAATCTATTCCCTTATATAACTAAAGAATTTCTAGACTCAACTTCGACTAGTTTAGCTTGGTAATCCTACAGGTAGTCAAGCTCTGATACCAAAGTTGTCAGGACCCCAATCCTAAGTCACACCGATCGAGCATGTAACACATCATATCAATTTGCGGCCTCACGCACGGTATTTCCATGGGTGCCATCTTACCTGGCCCGGGACTGTTTGTGCATTTTTGCTCACGTATATGATAGTGGCGCTAGCATCCATATGACAAAGAATCCAGGATGACATGGCTAGTCGTGAACCCAAAGTGGCACTAACTTACAGGGACAGGCATACATGACCCAACAATGAACGTGTCGGTCATCAGCGAGTGGATCCGGGCTGTATCAACTAGGCTAGCAGGACTCCGGTAAACCGGGCTGTAGCAGGCTAACAGGACTCCGGTAGACACCGCGTGACATTTCCCTAAAGGGACATACACAGTATCGAAGAAGGACACATGCCGGCCAGCCTAAGTGTTCCGGAGCACTAGCAAGCTACCATGGCTCAGTGGAAGCACTAGGAGACATTTCCCAGTAAGAGAGGCTACCAAGGATAAACAACTAGGTTGTCAGATCCCACACATACCAAGCATTTCAATAACATACACACAATATGCTCGATATGTGCAAATACAACATGGCATCACAACATGACTCTATGACTCAAGTATTTTATTCAATAGGCTCCGAGGAGCGAGATATTACAGACATGGTCTCATGACCCAGCATTCAGAGCACACAAGTCAAGCACACGCGGAAGCTTAACATGTCTTAGTACAGACATCTACAAATGAAAAAGGCTGAGAAGCCTGACTGTCTACCAGATCCTGCCGAGGGCTCAAGATTGTAGCTGAGGTAACAAGCTAAACATCGAAGTCCACATGGAACTACTAGCAAGACTGAAGTCTCTCTGCAAAAATGTAAAATAGGCAAACGTGAGTACAAATGTACCCAGCAAGACTTACATCAGAACTAACTACATATGCATCAGAACAAAGGGGGTGGTGGAGTTTAACTGCAGCAAGCCAGCTTTGACTCGGTGGCCAACCTGAACTACGATTGCAAGTAACTCTTTTGAGGTGGCGCACACGAGTCCACATATTCACCATATCAATACACCACTATGGATCCGCTCCCGTCTCCCTACGAGAACGCCATCCATAGCATTCACACTTATCTTGCGCATTTTACAGTATCCACTTTCACTTGTCTATGAACTGTACAAGCAACCCAGAAGTCCTTTACCGCGGACACGGCTATTCGAATAGATCATATTAACCCTGCAGGGGTGTACTTCTTCACACACGCTCTCACCACTTACCGCCGTTTACACGACATGTACTCGGCAACCTTCAAGCTGAAGCCCAGCGAGGGTGTCGGCCACGACCTGACTAACCACACAAGTCTCTCGTCCAGGTTTATCGCCTATTCGGGTTCCATCCGCAAGGAGATCCAACCGGGTGTCGCTCACGGCCCCAAACGATGTGTGCAGGGTTCCCAAGCCCACCATCCGGGTGCTACTTGGTACACCGGGCCACTGTGCCTAGTCTGTTCCAAGCCCACCTGTACCGGGTGCCACTTGGTAGACTACTAACACTACCTACAAACACCATAAACTCGTTGCAACTCCTGGACAGAGATCAAGTTGATTAATAAGCCGAGAGGGGCACTTAAGCTTTCCAATGCGTGGTAGTAGCTGATCATGGACCACAAACACAGAACTCAGTTCCTGAGGACGGCCGCAATGAGACAACCCACCATGTACTCCTACATGGCCTCTCACCGCTACCTTTACCAAATCGTGTTCACACATTTAGCTCACACACAGTAGGACAGGTTTACACACCTCCGATTCATTCCCGATGAATCAGACCTGACTCAACTCTAAGCAGTAGCAGGCATGACAAACAAGCATGAATGAGTAGGCACATCAGGGCTCAAACAACTCCTACTCATGCTAGTGGGTTTCATCTATTTACTGTGGCAATGACAGGTCATGCAAAGGATAAAGGGGTTCAGCTACCGCAGCAAGTAACAGATGAATCGGTGTTGTCCTAATGCAGTAAAAGAGAGCAGGGGCGAGAGAGTAGGATTGTATCAGAATGAACAAGGGGGTTTTGCTTGCCTGGCACTTCTGAAGATAATATAGTTCTTCATCGGTGTCATCAAACTCATCCTCAGAACCATGTCTATCGAGAGGGGACAAACACCGGCAACAAGGAAGAACACAATCAATGCAATGCACAATATGATGCATGATCATGACATGGAAATATGCTGTGGTTTGAGCTAATGCAACTAGCAACAAGTTAAATGAAGTTGATTTGAATCCAAGATTCAAATCTAAACTCCATATGTGAAGGTTTAAATGCCATTATATGATTTGCACTAAATAGCATCTATAGGTTGTTCTAACATGCATGCAAACGGTACAGATGGATAGATTGGATTTTTCTGATAATTTTTCATATATAAATTATTTAATTTGGAGTTACGGTTTATTTGATATGAATTTTAGAAGTTTTGGGTATTTTCTGAAAATAATAAATCATTTCTGATTTATGAAAATCCCAGAAACAATTACAATGTTAGCATGACGTATTAGTGACATCAACAGGTTAACAATGTCGACCAGGTCAAACCTGACGCGTGGGGTCCACACGTCAGTGACACAGGGGTTGGACCCGGTCAAACCCGATGCTGACTGGGTTTGACCACGCTGTAGGGCCCACTTTCAGTGGCTGTTAGGGTTGCTTAGGTGGCGGGGTTAGCGTCTAATGGCGTCCAGGTCATCAGTCGCCGGAGTTTCGCCGGCGACGACCATTTCGTGCGGCGAAGATCGCCTGGATTTCTCTACAGCCCACGGGTTGAGGCGGGGTTTGCTCCTACGTGTTCCTAGGAGCGAGCTGCGTCGACCAGTGGTGGTGGCCGGAGCTGCGTTGGCTAGGATCAACGGCGGCGACCAGAACGGCGGCAGCCAGAGTTCGGACAGGTTTGGTTTGGCGCTATGGGGCACAGCAGGACGAACGGGTGGACGCGCCCGGCTCCTGGAAGCGTGCTGAGCACGGGGTGATGCTCAGACGCAAGCTGCAGTGGCTGCAACGACGACGGCGACATGGCCGGCGGCAGGGGAAGCTCGGCCACGGTGGTTACGGACGCTGGAGGTCACAAACGACAAAGATAACGAGGGGGAAAAGACAGGGAGCTCACAACGGTCACGTAGACAAGCTCAGCGGGCTCGGGGGCGTCCTGCGTGCGGCGAATCAACGACGACGATCACCGGACAGGGACGAGGAAGATGGCGACGATGGCGGCTCCACAGGGCCTCCGTGTTAGCTTTCTTCAATGGAGAGGCATGGTGCGAGGTGGCGGAGGTGCTGGACTGATCGGGGAGGCAAGGCATCGTCGGTGGGCGCGGCAGCAACAAGCAGCGGCGATGGTGGCGCTCGGGTTCAGGAGAGAGAGAGGGAGCAGAGGGGAGGAGGGGGTCCAGAGCGAGGGGGGGATCAGGGGGGTGTCGTGGCGTCTCCGCGCGCGGATAGGTTCGAAGGGGAGGCCGCCAGCACGAAGCAGGAGGTGGAAACCTCAGGTGCGTGCGCGGGTGACACGGCGTCATCCTCCTGGCAGGAGCTAGGAGATGACTGGCAGAAGGCCAGGTGGGCTGGGCCGCGAGCTGGGCTGCACAGGACCTGGGCCAGCCAGGTAAAGCCAGGTAAGTGGGCTACCGGGTAAACTGCACAGGTAACCTCTCTCTCTCCTTTTATTTCCATTTTCTATTTCTTTTCCTCTGTTTTTGAATTAGTAAAGATACTAACCCATTTTGTAAACTCCTGAAATAATTTGTGGACTCTCTCTGGATTATTCCAGTGACCCACATTTATTTTCAGAATTATTTGAGCACTTAATTTATTTATGGTATTTAAATGCCCAAAGTCAAATATAATATGATTTAATTCAAATATCCAAAAATGATCTAAGAATATATTCATCATTTTTTGGCAGAAGTTTCCACCTTAACTAGAAATCATGAAATTTTCTTAGGGACAATTTGGGTTTATTGAAAAAGATTTTAATCCATCCTAGTTGAGTTGATTTAATGCTAGGGTTTGAACATCCCCATTTCAATTTTAAATAAAATTTAAACATGATGCACACATGAAGGGCTAGCCTAGTGCATACCAGAACTAGGGATGTGACAACTCACCCCCACTAAACAAGAATCTCGTCCCGAGATTCAAGCATGAGGTAAGAAGACAGAGGGACACAAACTGACACATTCTTCATGATCCAGGTGGCACTTCATAGGGGCGTTGATTCGATCACCATCTTTGACTCGATGTCTTCCTCTGAGAACTCCAAGAAGAGGAAAGGAAAACTCTAGAAGAATTGATCTTCCCGAAGATCGAACAACTCAGGATCAACTCGCGGAATGAGACATAGCAACATCTCTCGAGCTGAGACACAAAACATACGCCCGAAGGGATGGAGTGAAACGGATGACGAGGGTTCACTAGGTAGACAACAATTCCACACTTAAGAAGGTGGTAAACGATTGTCAACATAGCGAGGAGTTGAGTTGCCATGATACCATAACGAGACACCTTAGGGATGGTGACTCGTAGATATATCCCCTTAAGTGGCAAAAAGAATTACCTTTGATTCAGAGATCATTGAAACTCTTTATACCAACTTAAGGCAAATCAAAATCGATCATTTGGAGGAGTTCGGTAGAATAACATACTCGAATTAGAATGGATGATGTGGATTACCTTGTTGAAAACAACACAAGAAATGATTTTGCTTGCGCGTGCTCTCAAGAACTTGAGCAATTCCATAATCATCATAGTTCTACCAACATCTATGAAAAGAGTGTTAATACAACTACATACTACCATGATGAATAATGATGGAGGATGCAGATGGAAAGGAAGACAACATTTTCTCAGATTTCACCCTAGCAACTCCAAGGAAACAAAATCTGAATGATCGACCAAGAGACATTTAGCACTCCGCTTCTAGTGTTCTCCTTGATGTGCTAGTGCAACCCATTTATTAAAATGGTTTGATACGTAGAACATCAAGTAAAGGTCGGACTTCGGGAGCACAAAAATCCATAAGGAACAACTACTGGAATAAGTTCTACGAGATCCTTATGGGGAGGTGGCCAACTTCCTCAAACAAGATACTACAATAATAGGTCTTTCGGCTGGGTGTGTTGGCCACGACATCCACTTTACCGGTTATCCAGGGACCAATATTATAGTTCTTGGGAAATGTTCCAACCATCATATCTGCCTGAGATTCAGATCTGGCTGGTGTCAGGATATTCCAGACTCATCGAGTCTAGGAAGAAAAAGAAAGTTCGGAACACAAATCAATGAGATGACGTTGCGAGATTCTCGGGAAATGAACTACGATAGCAAGCTCCAAAACATGAGCTAGTTATGCTACACACATGTGAACACGTTGTCCCAGACAAAACATTATCACATGGTAGTCTTACAATAAAACACTACCGAGTTCAGGTGGGGAACCATCATTAATGACATCGAAGTCTCCACGCATGGAAGTCCAAAGAGTTCACCTTGGACAGACTCCTTTATCTTTGAACAACTCAATCAGTGGCTTGGTGTGCTAGGATATACATATGGAATGAAGATGATCAGTCTAACAGACCACAGAATTCTTCGCACGTGCATGACTGACTTGGGATGATTCCGGAGGAAGCAAAACTAACTTTCTCGAATTCACGGCGGCAACTTACATCAAATGCACGTGAATCAAAGGAAGTCACTTCTTTCATCCAAACATATACTTCATGAACGGGGCATGAAAAAATGCTTACACAAGTTTCCAACACTAGCTGGATGTTCAACACAAATCATGGAGGAGACAAAATGTTGCTGATGGGCTCAACAACAACTCATCGGAATTTCCATATCACTGGACTTCCACCGTTATGTGAACAATGTGATAGTATTGGTTAGACCAAAAGATGTAATGGTGTATGCTCGAGGAATCAACCATGAGTAAGACAACATTACGAATATCGTTGGTTCTGATTTGATTTGGCGATAACCCATACCCAAATCAAAGATTGGTCAAGATGATAGATCCATTAACTGATCACGAGGGTCAATCGATGAAAATACCATCTTCCTTCAATACACATACAAGATATCCCTTTAAATGAACTAAAACGGACAAGCATTCATCTTCCAACTCTCCAAGTTGTTGTTCAGCTTAACCAACTAGCTCAGGGGTACCCAACACAGATTCCTGGAGAAGGGGTGGTTACAAGGAACCAATTTGATCACAAACTCAAAATAACGGTCAGGTGGCGACCTGATGATACTTCCGAGAACATAATCGGATAATCACGAACCACCGATATGCTATTAAGCTCGAGAACAATCTTGCTTTTCAGGGCAAGACGAGATGATCAAATAAGCAAGGGATTGGCATAGCCCCAACTCATTGATCGAAAGGTGCACCGGAAATAAGGACTAGGTAGCACGATCAGTCTTAGAATGATGATTCAAGAACCAACACGCTAAGAATGAAATTATTGCCCTTTAACTACCAAGCAACAAGGTTTCTAGGAGTATTGATTTCACACATCACGATTCACTTGTCGACATTCCGGTTGCAATAACACGGGAACCGAGAAATGAATAATGATGGAGAGAGTATCACTGTATCAAGAGTTCATAGGATGGTGTGCAATTCTCATGATATTCTCGATATAAAGTGGGTAATACTTCAGGGTAGAACAGAATAAAGAACTGGATCAGCATTTTGATCTGCGGAATACAACTGCTTTGACCCAATCCTAGAAATGGATGAGGTACTGGAGTTTGTTTCTCCTAGTCATTTCGGAGTAGAATGGCTTGGCGGACCACAGAATAAAAGGCATCAATGAGCATGAATGCATGACACACTCTTAACTATCAAATGATAGACGAAGGTCAGATAACAACTAAAGAGGGACAACTCAAAAGAACATATGATTTTCTGAGCTGTGGATGCATGGATTGACATGTCAAACGAGTTCAACATATTTCTTCCGGATAACCCATGCGGAAAGGTAGAATTGGTTGAGTCACAACACAGAATCGAGAACTCATCGAGAGCACTCATGTTGTGATCTTTTGATCCAACAAACATCTGCTGTAAGTGGTTCATGGTATTTGGAAGCAGGAAATACCATGGACCTCGAGGACTTGTGCAAAGGTTGCTAAACCTAAAGGAACGAGAAAAAACTATCAACATGAAGCAAGTAGGGTGAATCTCGGGTTCAAAACCCAAGATTAGAATACCTACCAACTAAATGGCATCACGGGATGCTTTCGAGAATGATGGCCAGAATCATCACACTGGGAACACAAAGCATGGCTAGATTACTAGATGATCCCCTAAGACACCTAGGGTCATAATAATAATTCCAACATATATGTCGAGGCAATAAAATACCTCAGCTCAACAATTAATGTGATTAACTTGGCCTAAAGGAACATTGAAACCAGAGGGAAAGGATTTTGCAAATGTATCAGATTATTTAGAAACATGCATGACTCGGACAACATAACGGCTATAAATGCTCGAAAATATTTGAGACATGCTACAAAAATGGTGGCATAACCACTTAGAAGCACAATATCAAGGTTCCGGGATCGACAGTTAACATACGGAAGTAGTAGGAACTGAACCGAGGCTTAAGTCCAACAATTCTATAAGCCTACGGATTAGTAACACGTCATCCTAATAGAAAGAAGAGAAAGCCTAGTTCCTTAACCCCGTAGGAAAGATAAGATGACTCGAATCAGAAGGCATAAGGTATAGGGAGTAAAAGAGCCTTACGTTCCATCCCACAATCTATTCCCTTATATAACTAAAGAATTTCTAGACTCAACTTCGACTAGTTTAGCTTGGTAATCCTACAGGTAGTCAAGCTCTGATACCAAAGTTGTCAGGACCCCAATCCTAAGTCACACCGATCGAGCATGTAACACATCATATCAATTTGCGGCCTCACGCACGGTATTTCCATGGGTGCCATCTTACCTGGCCCGGGACTGTTTGTGCATTTTTGCTCACGTATATGATAGTGGCGCTAGCATCCATATGACAAAGAATCCAGGATGACATGGCTAGTCGTGAACCCAAAGTGGCACTAACTTACAGGGACAGGCATACATGACCCAACAATGAACGTGTCGGTCATCAGCGAGTGGATCCGGGCTGTATCAACTAGGCTAGCAGGACTCCGGTAAACCGGGCTGTAGCAGGCTAACAGGACTCCGGTAGACACCGCGTGACATTTCCCTAAAGGGACATACACAGTATCGAAGAAGGACACATGCCGGCCAGCCTAAGTGTTCCGGAGCACTAGCAAGCTACCATGGCTCAGTGGAAGCACTAGGAGACATTTCCCAGTAAGAGAGGCTACCAAGGATAAACAACTAGGTTGTCAGATCCCACACATACCAAGCATTTCAATAACATACACACAATATGCTCGATATGTGCAAATACAACATGGCATCACAACATGACTCTATGACTCAAGTATTTTATTCAATAGGCTCCGAGGAGCGAGATATTACAGACATGGTCTCATGACCCAACATTCAGAGCACACAAGTCAAGCACACGCGGAAGCTTAACATGTCTTAGTACAAACATCTACAAATGAAAAAGGCTGAGAAGCCTGACTGTCTACCAGATCCTGCCGAGGGCTCAAGATTGTAGCTGAGGTAACAAGCTAAACATCGAAGTCCACATGGAACTACTAGCAAGACTGAAGTCTCTCTGCAAAAATGTAAAATAGGCAAACGTGAGTACAAATGTACCCAGCAAGACTTACATCAGAACTAACTACATATGCATCAGAACAAAGGGGGTGGTGGAGTTTAACTGCAGCAAGCCAGCTTTGACTCGGTGGCCAACCTGAACTACGATTGCAAGTAACTCTTTTGAGGTGGCGCACACGAGTCCACATATTCACCATATCAATACACCACTATGGATCCGCTCCCGTCTCCCTACGAGAACGCCATCCATAGCATTCACACTTATCTTGCGCATTTTACAGTATCCACTTTCACTTGTCTATGAACTGTACAAGCAACCCAGAAGTCCTTTACCGCGGACACGGCTATTCGAATAGATCATATTAACCCTGCAGGGGTGTACTTCTTCACACACGCTCTCACCACTTACCGCCGTTTACACGACATGTACTCGGCAACCTTCAAGCTGAAGCCCAGCGAGGGTGTCGGCCACGACCTGACTAACCACACAAGTCTCTCGTCCAGGTTTATCGCCTATTCGGGTTCCATCCGCAAGGAGATCCAACCGGGTGTCGCTCACGGCCCCAAACGATGTGTGCAGGGTTCCCAAGCCCACCATCCGGGTGCTACTTGGTACACCGGGCCACTGTGCCTAGTCTGTTCCAAGCCCACCTGTACCGGGTGCCACTTGGTAGACTACTAACACTACCTACAAACACCATAAACTCGTTGCAACTCCTGGACAGAGATCAAGTTGATTAATAAGCCGAGAGGGGCACTTAAGCTTTCCAATGCGTGGTAGTAGCTGATCATGGACCACAAACACAGAACTCAGTTCCTGAGGACGGCCGCAATGAGACAACCCACCATGTACTCCTACATGGCCTCTCACCGCTACCTTTACCAAATCGTGTTCACACATTTAGCTCACACACAGTAGGACAGGTTTACACACCTCCGATTCATTCCCGATGAATCAGACCTGACTCAACTCTAAGCAGTAGCAGGCATGACAAACAAGCATGAATGAGTAGGCACATCAGGGCTCAAACAACTCCTACTCATGCTAGTGGGTTTCATCTATTTACTGTGGCAATGACAGGTCATGCAAAGGATAAAGGGGTTCAGCTACCGCAGCAAGTAACAGATGAATCGGTGTTGTCCTAATGCAGTAAAAGAGAGCAGGGGCGAGAGAGTAGGATTGTATCAGAATGAACAAGGGGGTTTTGCTTGCCTGGCACTTCTGAAGATAATATAGTTCTTCATCGGTGTCATCAAACTCATCCTCAGAACCATGTCTATCGAGAGGGGACAAACACCGGCAACAAGGAAGAACACAATCAATGCAATGCACAATATGATGCATGATCATGACATGGAAATATGCTGTGGTTTGAGCTAATGCAACTAGCAACAAGTTAAATGAAGTTGATTTGAATCCAAGATTCAAATCTAAACTCCATATGTGAAGGTTTAAATGCCATTATATGATTTGCACTAAATAGCATCTATAGGTTGTTCTAACATGCATGCAAACGGTACAGATGGATAGATTGGATTTTTCTGATAATTTTTCATATATAAATTATTTAATTTGGAGTTACGGTTTATTTGATATGAATTTTAGAAGTTTTGGGTATTTTCTGAAAATAATAAATCATTTCTGATTTATGAAAATCCCAGAAACAATTACAATGTTAGCATGACGTATTAGTGACATCAACAGGTTAACAATGTCGACCAGGTCAAACCTGACGCGTGGGGTCCACACGTCAGTGACACAGGGGTTGGACCCGGTCAAACCCGATGCTGACTGGGTTTGACCACGCTGTAGGGCCCACTTTCAGTGGCTGTTAGGGTTGCTTAGGTGGCGGGGTTAGCGTCTAATGGCGTCCAGGTCATCAGTCGCCGGAGTTTCGCCGGCGACGACCATTTCGTGCGGCGAAGATCGCCTGGATTTCTCTACAGCCCACGGGTTGAGGCGGGGTTTGCTCCTACGTGTTCCTAGGAGCGAGCTGCGTCGACCAGTGGTGGTGGCCGGAGCTGCGTTGGCTAGGATCAACGGCGGCGACCAGAACGGCGGCAGCCAGGTAAAGCCAGGTAAGTGGGCTACCGGGTAAACTGCACAGGTAACCTCTCTCTCTCCTTTTATTTCCATTTTCTATTTCTTTTCCTCTGTTTTTGAATTAGTAAAGATACTAACCCATTTTGTAAACTCCTGAAATAATTTGTGGACTCTCTCTGGATTATTCCAGTGACCCACATTTATTTTCAGAATTATTTGAGCACTTAATTTATTTATGGTATTTAAATGCCCAAAGTCAAATATAATATGATTTAATTCAAATATCCAAAAATGATCTAAGAATATATTCATCATTTTTTGGCAGAAGTTTCCACCTTAACTAGAAATCATGAAATTTTCTTAGGGACAATTTGGGTTTATTGAAAAAGATTTTAATCCATCCTAGTTGAGTTGATTTAATGCTAGGGTTTGAACATCCCCATTTCAATTTTAAATAAAATTTAAACATGATGCACACATGAAGGGCTAGCCTAGTGCATACCAGAACTAGGGATGTGACAACTCACCCCCACTAAACAAGAATCTCGTCCCGAGATTCAAGCATGAGGTAAGAAGACAGAGGGACACAAACTGACACATTCTTCATGATCCAGGTGGCACTTCATAGGGGCGTTGATTCGATCACCATCTTTGACTCGATGTCTTCCTCTGAGAACTCCAAGAAGAGGAAAGGAAAACTCTAGAAGAATTGATCTTCCCGAAGATCGAACAACTCAGGATCAACTCGCGGAATGAGACATAGCAACATCTCTCGAGCTGAGACACAAAACATACGCCCGAAGGGATGGAGTGAAACGGATGACGAGGGTTCACTAGGTAGACAACAATTCCACACTTAAGAAGGTGGTAAACGATTGTCAACATAGCGAGGAGTTGAGTTGCCATGATACCATAACGAGACACCTTAGGGATGGTGACTCGTAGATATATCCCCTTAAGTGGCAAAAAGAATTTTTCTGATAATTTTTCATATATAAATTATTTAATTTGGAGTTACGGTTTATTTGATATGAATTTTAGAAGTTTTGGGTATTTTCTGAAAATAATAAATCATTTCTGATTTATGAAAATCCCAGAAACAATTACAATGTTAGCATGACGTATTAGTGACATCAACAGGTTAACAATGTCGACCAGGTCAAACCTGACGCGTGGGGTCCACACGTCAGTGACACAGGGGTTGGACCCGGTCAAACCCGATGCTGACTGGGTTTGACCACGCTGTAGGGCCCACTGTCAGTGGCTGTTAGGGTTGCTTAGGTGGCGGGGTTAGCGTCTAATGGCGTCCAGGTCATCAGTCGCCGGAGTTTCGCCAGCGACGACCATTTCGTGCGGCGAAGATCGCCTGGATTTCTCTACAGCCCACGGGTTGAGGCGGGGTTTGCTCCTACGTGTTCCTAGGAGCGAGCTGCGTCGACCAGTGGTGGTGGCCGGAGCTGCGTTGGCTAGGATCAACGGCGGCGACCAGAACGGCGGCGGCCAGAGTTCGGACAGGTTTGGTTTGGCGCTATGGGGCACAGCAGGACGAACGGGTGGACGCGCCCGGCTCCTGGAAGCGTGCTGAGCACGGGGTGATGCTCAGATGCAAGCTGCAGTGGCTGCAACGACGACGGCGACATGGCCGGCGGCAGGGGAAGCTCGGCCACGGTGGTTACGGACGCTGGAGGTCACAAACGACAAAGATAACGAGGGGGAAAAGACAGGGAGCTCACAACGGTCACGTAGACAAGCTCAGCGGGCTCGGGGGCGTCCTGCCTGCGGCGAATCAACGACGACGATCACCGGACAGGGACGAGGAAGATGGCGACGATGGCGGCTCCACAGGGCCTCCGTGTTAGCTTTCTTCAATGGAGAGGCATGGTGCGAGGTGGCGGAGGTGCTGGACTGATCGGGGAGGCAAGGCATCGTCGGTGGGCGCGGCAGCAACAAGCAGCGGCGACGGTGGCGCTCGGGTTCAAGAGAGAGAGAGGGAGCAGAGGGGAGGAGGGGGTCCAGAGCGAGGGGGGGATCAGGGGGGTGTCGTGGCGTCTCCGCGCGCGGATAGGTTCGAAGGGGAGGCCGCCAGCACAAAGCAGGAGGTGGAAACCTCAGGTGCGTGCGCGGGTGACACGGCGTCATCCTCCTGGCAGGAGCTAGGAGATGACTGGCAGAAGGCCAGGTGGGCTGGGCCGCGAGCTGGGCTGCACAGGACCTGGGCCAGCCAGGTAAAGCCAGGTAAGTGGGCTACCGGGTAAACTGCACAGGTAACCTCTCTCTCTCCTTTTATTTCCATTTTCTATTTCTTTTCCTCTGTTTTTGAATTAGTAAAGATACTAACCCATTTTGTAAACTCCTGAAATAATTTGTGGACTCTCTCTGGATTATTCCAGTGACCCACATTTATTTTCAGAATTATTTGAGCACTTAATTTATTTATGGTATTTAAATGCCCAAAGTCAAATAAAATATGATTTAATTCAAAAATCCAAAAATGATCTAAGAATATATTCATCATTTTTTGGCAGAGGTTTCCACCTTAACCAGAAATCATGAACTTTTCTTAGGGACATTTTGGGTTTATTGAAAAATATTTTAATCCATCCTAGTTGAGTTGATTTAATGCTAGGGTTTGAACATCCCCATTTCAATTTTAAATAAAATTTAAACATGATGCACACATGAAGGGCTAGCCTAGTGCATACCAGAACTAGGGATGTGACATTCACGATCTAGCTCAGGACTCCTTTCTTCAAGTCTCGTCATTCATTATCATGTGCGAGGCCTTCCTCCGTACCCCCCCCCCCACACTTCGGCTTGTGGCTCAAGACCTTCAGTGTGAAGCCGAAGGTGGTCGATGGGAAACAAGCGGAGTGCGGTGGTGCCGCAGTGAGAAAACTCACCAATAATCCTTGGCCAAAGGGCTCCTTCACAGAAACTTTCGACCTATGGCAGCATGAGTGGTTTTACATCACTGAAACCCGTGGTACCAAGTGGGCAGCTACACTTGCATTCTGATCTGGCCATCCATTACAGCTTGCATCATGCATTAATAAGGGGCTGGACTGGGGATCAATTGATGATGTGCGGACGCTGCGAAGCTGCATTCGGAGCCTCAATGAAAAGGACACCGGTCTTATCAATGTAATCCAAGTAATGCTAGTCTGTCGGGTCCTACCATGCCAGCGACGGCCTCTCCGCATGTGGGAGTTCAATTCGGAAGGACCACGAACCCTTCAGCACTTCTCCGACACGAAGCTCAGAGGAATGTGGAAATTATTCTTTGGGACACGAAAATAGTGGCCCGATACTACAGAGGACATCAGCCTTGACTGCAACCATCCGGATACCTCGGTAAGCCTTCGACTCCCGAACACAGCTTTAGTTAAATTTCTCATAATAATATACTGAGAAAACCATACTCGGTCAGGGTTGGATAAAGAAGGCAGAGAGAATTAGGTGTTCGGCCCCTCTTCCCGATGACTCAGCTGATCCGGTGTTAACAAGGATGCTAGTTCCGGCACAATATCAAGTGCCGGCGGAGGAAGGCAAGGAGGAGAGCAAGAAGGCCCAGGGAGGCCCCCATTCTAGAGGTATACCAGATACCTCATCCAGGGAGATAGGAACTCCCTCTTCCAAAGATGAAAGGGAAGGAGAAACTGACATCCCTTCTCCCCATGGGAAGAAGAGGACCACTTCCGAAGACTTGAGGATAAAGGCTTCTAAGAGAGGGAAGATATCCGTGTTAGGGGGTTCTGGTTTAGGGGGGCGATGTTGACACGCAGTTCCTCCGTAAGGACAGGCCTTTAGCTAAATCATAAGTGAACAAGGGTGTTTTAAACATATCCCGTCCTTTCCTGGTTGCGAGGGTAATATTTAAAATATATGTTTGCAGTTCGCCATGCAGCCTTCCTCAACAGTCATCCTCCTCGGGGGATCTTCTTCCGAAAATGATGGAGAGCAAGACACCTCCACCAATCTTCCCGTCCAACAGGGCAGACGACCCCGAGGTGTCGTCCCGGAGGATCTCTCCCGATCACCAAGCGGTGTGAGGGACAATGAAGACTAGGCCCGAAGGTGATACTTTGGCAGTCCAGGATCCGGGGTGTGCGGCCCCTACGGGGACCAAAAATAAAGGCCCCAGACTATCCGATCTAAGGTCGAGCAAACATATTCCTTTGAAGGCAGTCCATACCACTTCGGCTGCTTCCAGGGATCCGGACGTGCCAGATGTATTGACGGACACATTGCAACGTGCGCCCATCTCAGAGTAACATTGTACCATGATGGGTAAGGTGGTTCAGAGGGTTCTATCCGTGAAAAGCAGATTGAATGAAGCCTTTACGGGCCTGCTAAGAGGCTTCGAGGTACGTAATGTAATATTTTTAATTGTGCTATAAACGCAAAATGCGCCTGTGTATAGATAGTAGCCCAAGGGAGGCGATCAGAGCATCAAGAAAGATATGCCCAGGAAATAAGCTGACTAATTGGAACACAGGTTGTTAGATCCCTGGCGACTGCCCAAGCTGCAGAGGTTGCAGATCTGAAGCAGAAACTTGATGCGGCGGATGACGACATCACGCTTATTAATAGGCGGCTCGATGAGGCGCAAGGTATGTTTTTGAGGTAGTTAGTATATGCAAGTACTATAATACGAGCATGACGCTGAGAATTGTATACTGAGATATGTATACCTACAGATAGTGCTACTGCAGTTGAGATCCTTTGGGCTGAGCTTTCCCGGGCCAAGGATCAAGCTAGGATAAGTAATGCGGCTGCCAAAATGGCAGCTGCTGATTTAAAGGCCGAACAGGCTGCTCGGCGCCAGTGCAGGAGAGAATATCTACCATGGCGCTTCGGCTAAAGGATGCCACTAGCCGATGCGAATTTCTCAAGACAGATAACAAAACCAGAGTGGCCGCTCTTAACAAGGCCTTACAAGAGGCGAGGGAAGCACGGTCAGAATCAAGAGCAGCTCGCGAGGAGATCAGACAAGCTGGGAGAGATCGCGACTGGTAAGCCCTTCTTGTTGCAAACTAAATTCGGTGATCCGAAGTATGCCCCGCTTAATAAAATGTGAGTTCTCCAGATGCAGTTTCGGATTTGCGGAAGAGTGCGTCCGATGCGACGCAGTTTTTCCAAGCACAAGAAGGACATGCGATGGAAAAGCTTTTCCGGTTGCAATTCAGCATGCCAAAGCATCCGTTGTTGCTAAATGAACAGATGGCCCAGTGGGCCGAGCTCCAGAAGATATCTGGATCTGCCATGATGGACGTCGTGGTCTGGCTGTGGCCGACTAAGCCAATTGCGAATAGTTATTTCAGTTTGGTGCAGCGACTTGTTGATGCGGCGCCGCGTATTGACGCTGTTAAGTGGTCAACATGCATAGAAGGTGCACGGATGGCCCTTTCCCGCGTCAAGACGTTCTGGGCGAAGATGAAGGCCACCAATATTGCAGTGAAAAGTCCACCAGAGGGCAAGGACCATCACGCGCCAGTGCATTATTTCAAGGATGTCCTAGAGGTTGCCCGCTAGATAGAGGGTCAGTGCTCGAAAGATATTCTGTTCGAGTAAAGTGTACAAAAACTGTAAAAACAATATTATGGTATATTAGGGCTATATTTTTTATACTTTTGCCTAAAAAGTTTTTGGTGCCTACTGTGAGGTTGTTTTTCGTATAATCTAAAAGTTTACCAGTCGTCGGCTTCGGCCCCCTCGCATATAATGCAGGGGTGTTCGGAAAAGCACTTGATCAGTCTTGACCCAACGTCTTGGTCCATTAAGGAGGTGTCAATGCGGCGAACCAGGCAATCGGACTATAGGGCTTTAGCACTTCCACTTAGCCATAGGAGTTTGATGGCGGGGCTACGATATAGCTCCTGGTATGTACACGGTTATCCGAATACGGTGTGTTCACATACGTGACTAGAAGAACGGTCCTTCGTGTAATACGGAAGGAATCGCAAAGACTCCAGTGAGTCATCGAGTGGTTGACCAGCTCTCTCCGCATCATGATAGTCAGTTTTCCTCTTTCTCTACTAAGGTGGTCATCCGGACGAACGAGGACACAATCGTAGTAGTTCTCCCTTTACTACCCTAGCCGATAGAGCGGAACGTAAGGTAGTAAGCACAGGAGCCGGGCAACCCAACTATTGAAGAAAGACATGATTCGAAGCTCATGCATATAAGGCCAAACTCGTGATGCCGAAGTGTGCTATAAAGCTGTTCGGACTTGTCGACAACCCATATGTTGCTATATCGAGCCCCTGGCAATGTATGCCGAGGTGCGTTTGTGAAATAACCATAGAAGCAAAATTCAGTTCTTTGAGAAAAACAAATACTAAATACAGGTTATGTTGACTAGCATCTGAATGATGCATCAAGCATGATCTTTATGCTACTACTAAGGCTATTTGACATGCCGGGGTTTGAAAGCTGAGAAAAAGCGCACTTTACAGGTTTGAAATAAAGAGTATGGTCTACAAAAACATTTGGACCTCCTGTAGGACATCTCCGGTGCCTTGCCTTGGTTAAAGGACTTCTCAACAAGTATAGTCACCTGTTTTAAAAGATAAAAGATGGTTACAAAAAGAAAAAGACTATGAGAGTGCTGATAGTGCTATAGGTATGTCTGCATTTTGCCTCCTCCAGTGCCCAGGGTATTTTAAGTGTATAAGTATGTGCATGGGACAGACTTCACGGCTATATGGGTCGGACGGCGGATGCCGAACTGCTAATTCAGCTCTGAGATTGATTGGTCCTGCCTAATAGGGACCGACGGCTTGATGGCTGACAAAATGTGCGGCTTGATAAGGACGCTTTGTACTTCAGCTGCAGCAGCCGTAGTGTGTTCCCCTGTACGGAGGGAGCATTCCGTATTTCCGTTTATCATGATGGTGTCACGCAGACCAGGCATCTTAAGTTGTAGATAGGTGTCATGTGGGACCGCATTAAAGTGAGCAA
Organism: Triticum aestivum; assembly: GCF_018294505.1. Classification (NCBI taxonomy): domain Eukaryota; kingdom Viridiplantae; phylum Streptophyta; class Magnoliopsida; order Poales; family Poaceae; genus Triticum; species Triticum aestivum. The sequence continues at coordinate 240,349,083 of NC_057804.1, forward strand.
GAGTGGTACGCCCGAGTAGTGCATGGCAGTTACTGCGGAGCGGGACAATATCGAAGGTCAAGCCTTCACTTCGAAAGTTGTTCGGCGAGCTGAAAATGACTTCCAATGTAATCGAGCCCATGTAGTGAGCTTATACACCGGATACTATTCCCTTGAAGGTAGTTGTTGTGGGCCTGATTCTTGAAGGATAAATGCCCATTTTGTGGACAATGTCTTGGTAGAGTAGATTAAGGCTACTTCTGATGTCCATAAGGACTTTCGTGAGATGGAATCCATCGATAATTGGATCGAGGATGAGAGCTGCCGGACCTTCGTGAAGGACACTGGCTGGGTGGTCCTTGCGATCAAGAGTGATCGGGCGGGCCACCCATTGGCTTAATTTTGGGGCTGTTGGCTCTATGACGTTGGCGTCCCGTAGCGCGCGCCTGCAACCCCCTATAGGGGTGTGCGTCGCATATACCATGTTCATTGTCTTAACTTCAGGGGGGAATTGCTTCTGGCCCCCGGTGTTTGGTTGGCGAGTCTCTTCGTCATCACTGTCATAGGGTGGCCCCTTCACTTTGTTTTCGGCATTAAGCTTGTTGACTTGTTTCAAAACCCAGTAGCTCCTGTTGGTGTGATTGGCTGGTTTAACGGGGGTGCCATGAATCTGGCAGGGCCGATCCAGTATCTTGTCTAAATTGGATGGTCCGTCTCTGTTTGCCTTGAATGCCTTTTTTTGTTGACCGGGTTTGGAACCACTGAATCCGGTGTTGACAGTCGTGTGTTGTGTTCCTTCAGTGTTATTGCAACATTTGTGTTTATTGTGTCGTGGCTTGCCGTTGCCATCTTAAACTTCGGAAGTACTCGGATCGACGGTGTTGTTGCTTCTACGAGCTAGCCAGATGTCTTCTCCCGCGCAAAAACGGGTCATCAGAGTGGTAAGGGCAGCCATGGATCATGGTTTTTCTTGATCGAGGTGGTGGGCGAGCCACTCATCTCGGATGCTATGTTTATATGCTACAAGGGCTTCAGTGTCCGGACAGTCAACAATTTGGTTCTTTTTTATCAAGAACCTAGTCCAGAGCTTCCCGACAGACTCCTCGGGCTGCTGGATGATGTGACTTAGGTCATCAACGTCCGGAGGCCGAATATATGTACCTTGGAAGTTCTCAGGGAGGCTGTTCAGCCAGTGCCGCGCTGGCCCCTTAGTTTTAGTGGGAGGTATTTGATGGCGTGGATGTCATCACCGCAGGACAAGTGGATATGTAGGAGGAAATCTTCAATCCATACTAAGGGGTCTATTGTTCCATCGCATGATTCAATATTCATGGGTTTAAACCCTTCCGAGAATTCGTGGTCCATTACTTCATCAGTGAAGCAAAGGGGGTGTGCAGCGCTTCTATGTTGGGCCACGTCGCGACGTAGCTCGGATGGAGTTCGTCTGCGGTGTTCTGCCCAGGCGTGGTTGTGTTTGTCATGTCCGGCTAGATAGTCGTCGTTGCACGTCCGGGCACATCCCCGTGATCTATAGATAGATCTTGTATGATATGTTCTGTTGTCTAGGTCATGCCGCAGGTCATATGTATGACCCCGAGCTGTTATTTCTCTGCCCTTACTGCGAGGTATGGGTTGGTGTTCGGCTTGAGTTGCCGCTTTGTCCCGGCCACGTGGTGGTCGGTCAGCCGCATTATGCGCTAGTAGGACGGGCTCCAGCGCCTCGTCTCGAATTGGGATAAGAATTTGCACTTCGGGTAACTTTTGGTTAGGTGCTCGAGGCCGTATTCTTTGGCTGCTAGGACATTAGTCCATCTATCGTTGAGCAGATCTTGATCAGCTTGAAGCTGCTGCTGCTTCTTTTTCAGGCTCCTTGTAGTGGCTATTAGCTGGCGTTTAAAGTGCTCCTGTTTGAGAGGTTCCTCAGGCATGATAAAATCCTTGTTGCCGAGGCTCACCTCGTCCTCGGAGAGCGGAAGGTAGTCACTATCCTCCGAGTCTTTGTTCATGTCCTGTTCATCAGGGCTAACTCACCCATCTTCCCGCTCGTCCTGTTCGGAGTTTGGCTCAACGGGGTATTCGTTGTCTTCGGCATCGTCCGGAGAATTATTTACTCATGTGCCGGTGACGTCAGAGCTTTGGCTGTGTCTCAGGAGTGTTATCCTCAACTAGTGCCTTTTCATTATCGTCGTTGTTCTCTTTGAGTGTATCCACCATGTATAGATCATACGACGAGGTGGCTGTCCAGCGCCCCATAAGCGGTGGATTTTGTGCCTGCTCCTCAGCGGCATCGTTGTCCATACCGTCAATGTCTTCGGAGCCGTAGTCCAGCATGTCAGTTAAGTCATCAACAGTGGGTATAAAGTGGGTGGCGGAAGGTACATAAAATTCCCTGTTCTCAGCCCCTCATCCGGGCTGGGCATGGTTCGAACGTTGCTCCTTTATAATGACAAGGGATTGCATTAAGCCCAGAGCTTCGCTTAAAGGCGAGGTTTGGCCCGAGAGAAGAGAGCCCGTGGAGTACGGTGAGAGGGAAACTCCTTGGCCGAACTCACACTATGCTGGCTCCGAGGATTCAGAGCTAGTGTCCGGAGGAGGGTCTGGCTCCATAAGGGCTGCCAGTGACACCACTTCCTTCAGTTCCTCCATAATGGGCCTAAGTGTCACAAACAGTCCGGCGAGCTCAGAGAGCCCATCTTCGGACCAGGCGATATGGATCTAAGGCCAGAACGGAAGTAGGATGCGCGATTCTTTGGAAGATCAAGTCTCCTTGGATATCAGCGACAGAATCAAGATCTCCAAAACCAATCTAGTGACCTGGGATGTAGCTATCGACCTGCTCTAGATGGCCAAGCGAGTTGGCCCGTAGTGCGAATCCGCCGAATACGAAGATCTGTCCGGGGAGGAAAACCTCCCCCTGGATTGCATTGTTTTAGATGATTGACGGAGCCATCAAACTTTTTGGTGACAATGCAGCAGAACTCTCAATGAAAGCACCAATGTCAGTGTCAAAACCGGCGGATCTTGGGTAGGGGGTCCCGAACTACGCGTCTTTGGTTGATGGTAATAGGAGGCGGGGGACACGATGTTTACCCAGGTTCGGGCCCTCTCTATGGAGGTAATACCCTACTTCCTGCTTGATTGATCTTGATGAATATGAGTATTACAAGAGTTGATCTACAACGAGATCATAATGGCTGAAACCCTAGAAGGCTAGCCTATATGATTATGATTGCCTCTATGGACTAAGCCCTCCAGTTTATATAGACACCGGAGGGGACTAGAGTTGTACAAAGTCAGTTACAGAGAAAGGAATCTTCATATCCGAATGCCAAGCTTTCCTTCCATGCCAAGCAGAGTCCCATCCAGACACGAGAGAGAGCCTTCGGTTTTGTATCTTCACAGCCCATCAGTTCGGCCCATGTCAATAGTCTGGCCGTCCGAGGACACCTTAATCCAGGACTCCCTTAGGTAGGGATGGTGGTTGTGGGGGGCGATGGTGGCTGGTGGTCCGGCCGGCGGCCCGTGCGTTGTTCTGTATGGGAAGAATCACAGACGAGGAAGAAGAAGGGTTAGGAGACGTAGGATCTTCATCCAACCACCTGAAATGGTCGACTGACCCAAATGACAAAAGTCACGCGACCTGCATGCAGACATGCCTTTATATTCATTACCATCATCGTACCTGCTTAGCACTGCTCCTGAATCCATCAAGCTAAACAACGTGCCACTCATAATTCCAAACTTGTTGCTCAAATATGAATCCGATATGATGTTGATATTACTAAAACAGATAACATTTAATTGGTCATCTAATGTTCCTACTTTACTTTCGAAAAGCACATGCACCACATGTAGAGAGACAGCAGGGAGTTGTACTCTTAATGCGCTCTGGTTCATCATGTGCGGGCACTGCGCAACGAACATTTTATTATCCAAAATCTGCTTGCTCTTCTTTAGCATGTTCCTCTTCTATTCTTCTTTAATAAGTACACTCTCCGTTCCTAAATACAAGTCTTTGTATAGATTCCACCATGGACTACATATGGAGCAAAATGAGTGAATCTACACTCTAAAATGTATCTGGATACATCTGTATATGATCCATAGTGGAAATCTCTACAAAGACATATATTTTAGAACGGATGGAGTATGATAGTAGTATAGTATGTTCCTTGTAGTGAAGATGAGCAGGGACATTTGCAGTGTAGAGGTCTATATGGTCGATTTTGATGGACACTTTAAACTCTTCGAGCCTCTTTGATTCGTAGGATTTTGTAAACATAGGAATAGGATTTGTAGTGGCCTGCCCACTTGAATCCTATAAGAATAGCAAGGAAATGCGGGGATTCTTCGCCTTTGAGAGTTACACTGATATTAACAGTACCACACCTTCAGTTGAAGAGAGCTTGTATCCGAAGCCTTTCTAGCCGTACCAGCAATACTAGCACATATATTCCAGCAAGTTCCACTTTGCTGATTGTACTTTGATGCATAAGGTTTTCCCATTATATCAAACTATGATCTGTGTAGATGCTTTGTGTCGCACTAGCAGCAGCCCACTCTTGAAGCTACACACTGCAATGACTTACAAAATTGGCACCAAGGCATTGAGTGCCATTCTGGATGCAATGAAACACATACGCTCCCCACCTGTTGATTCTTGTTTAGAAGATGATCCTAATGACTATTCTAACCTCGAGGAGTCAAAGGCAGATGGCATGTCCTGTTCACCCATCAAGGTGCCTATTCTAATTTAGCAAGGTTTTATTGATTGTGTGTATCTTGCATATGTTGTCTTGCATTTCTTCTACCTTGTTGCACCGCCATCTTCTTAGTTTACTCATCATATATGTCGAGATGACATGCTCATCCATTATCAATACATATTCCACTTGTCGTCATACCATGTTTTTCCACTCAAATGTTGTTCTTGTGTATCAGACATCAAAAAGGAAGATGGTGATTCCCAAACCTGAAGGAGCACCAGCAAAGTCCTTGAAAAACGTGGTGGTGCCAGAGAAATCGGACAACACCCCACTTATATTGGTTGTACAACCAGATACACAAAATGTAGGACCAACTCTAGCAGACTGTACCCATACTTCACTGGCCACATCTCTAGCCCGACCACATAGGACCTGCACTCCAGCAAAAGGTATGCCGATTTCAGTTGCCATAGCACCAGCCACAACACAGAAAAATCCCACTCCGGTAAAAAGTACAGCAAGTCCACCAACCGAAGACCTATCCCAACTGTAGAGATGGCCAATTCCTGCAGATTGGAACCCCATTCTAGTTATTCCCAGTTTAAAAGACAATGCTTTCAATGTTGTTAGGGACTACGTGCATATATTCCCATCAAGGGAAGATTATAGTGAAGACAAACACCATTTTCACATCTTCCTATCCCTCTTACGTGTAAGTTCTATTATTCATGGTGATTATTTTCCTATTTTTGCTGATTAAACACATTAATGATTTACATTACATTGTTGTAAGTAGGCATGGGTCAATCAGATAGTCATGAGGAGCAAAGCTTGCTTGCGCTTTTCAAGGAAGCATTGCAGCAGTATCGGTGTTACCTAAGGAACTCACACTTTGATGGCAAGTCTATAAACGAATTTGCAGTGAAGTCTCATGTGCTAAATTTAGAAGACATTGAATGGAAAAACCTTGTTATGCACTGGTCTCGTTCCCAGGATGAGGTACTGTCTATGAAATCACATGACAATTTGAACTTCTACTTTTCCGCATGTGCCTTCTGGATCTTTTTTGCAGGAAATCTGCTCGAAGAAGAATTCCGGTTTGAAAAGAACAACAGGGTATCGCAAATATGCTGCCCGCTACTTTGCTCTTGTTAGTACCTGTTGTCCTGTATCACTGTACTTGCATACATACCTAGTTCATTATGTGATAGCAGTATGCATGATATCTTGCTTATCAATTGTTCGCTCCAAATTATCTGATCTGTATGAATGGTTACATCAGTGTAGAATATATCAAATGCCAATGAATTTTTTTAGCTCTACATTGTTCTTCTAAGTACCTGTTGCCCTTTATCAGTGTACTTATATTAAGAGGTAGTTGTTCATGTACCATCACTCTGCAGCTTATTTTCCTTTGCCCTCCATTTTCTACACATCAGATCTATATTTACTCTTACCATAAGGTTGGATAACACCGACGGTACTAAAGAAGTTTAGCTCTGCATTGCTCTTGGCTGTACCTTTTGCCTGTATTGCTGTACATTTATAGCTACTTGGTTATGTAGCATCACTCTTCATCTTATCTTAAATATTCTCCATTTTTTCTTATATTATCACATCTATATTTACTCTTAACAAAATGTAGAATGAAGGCAATGCTTATGAAGAAGATTCTATGCTAAACTTCTAGAATTGCGCCCCCCATCATCATGGACAAGGGCTTTGTAGAGCTTGTCTTCACCAATAATGTAAGTTTGTCCTTCTCAAGCCTTCAAACTTTCTTGTGTATATTTGGTTAGGCATGACTGCAACAACTGTTTATTATTGGTGTTTGCATCAATTGCATGTTTAAAGTTTATTATGTAGTTCATAAACAAAAGTTTGTCCTTCTCAATTTAAGTTTTCAGTTGTACAACCAAGTTCCTTCTTCATACCATGTAAATTAAACTATACAGAGCAAGTGATCTTCTTTTGCACTGCATGTATGCTTCTGTTCTTGATCCGTAATCCAGTGGTGTGGTGAACCTACCCACTACAGCACAATGTCATATTCTGCAATGTCTTAACTATGAACAATGTCATATCATTCTACTATTATTTAAACCATCTCTTTATTTGCCAATCTGAAATGGGATAAATTGACAACACATTAACCATTGATACTTATGTGTTCCTGATCAATAATCTAGCGGTGTCGTGAAGCTGCCAACTCCTTCACAATGTCATTTCCTGCCATGTCTTCACCTGAACAATACCATATTGTGTTAATGCTATTTTAAACTATGTCACTTTATTCGTCAGTAAGAAATGTGATGAATTGCCAGCACTGATACTTATATGTGCAAAACATGTCATCTGTCTGCTTGTTTATCTTTCAGAGTGAGGAGGATATAAGTGTCAAACAAGCATAGTCTCATCAGCTTGCTCAGTTGCTTGTGTTGTAGGTCCCGAGCAGGGCTAACCTTTCTTGAACTCTATTGAAGTGCTGTCGGTTTTGTATATTATTTTGTTGGTGTGTTTATTTGCACTGGTGGCGATCTTTGATGCCCAGTGTATGTAATCTGCTGTCTTCTTGTGCTTTATTATCATAGTGGCGAACTTTGATGCCCAGTGGATGTAATATGCCATAATTTCTTTATTGTGTAGTCTAGGTTTTTTCTTATTCACGATGCTGCAGTTGTTTTATTGTATATATATCCTGTCTTCGCAGTAAACCGGCCAAACCTTAAAATTATGGTACATAATCGATTCGTCATGCAAATCACTATGTATGATCCGCATCATGGGCCCCGTCATCTTTGTCCGTTAATAGGCCTAAATGTAAACTAGCCCACTAGTAGATTCGGTCCTTTAATAGGCTGAGTAAACTGTCGGCCCTATTTTCGCAAGAAAACTCAATGGGCTTTTAGGAGGCTGAAAAGTTGGTTGGGCCTGAAACATGCCGAATAGCTCACGGGCCGGCAGCAGGCCGAAATAGACCCCGACCCATGACTCTGCCAATCAAATAACGGGCTTTTAACAGGCCAAAATTGTCTCGGTCCTTGTTTGGCCCAATAAGATTATCAGCTATGGGCAGGCCGGATGCAAATCGGGCCGTAGTTAGGCCCAACTATATGACGGGCTTGTAATAGGCCGAAATAAATATAGGGCTGAAATGTCAAACGGGCCTTTAACAGGACGGAACTAATATCAGGCCGAATTACTAAATGGGCCTTTGGCAAGTGGGACTAAAGGCATAGCATCCAGTTGACACGCCGAATCTGATATGGGCCATAATTTAGCCCAACGCCTCTTAAATGGCCGGACCTGATCTGGGCCGTAATTTGGCCCTGAACATGGTAGGATTTTAATGGGCTGGATATCATATAGGCCTTTATTAGGCCCATAACGTGGCAGGCTGTTAATGGACCGGATCAAATATGGCCCGCCATTTGGACCAAAACATGGCAGCCTGTTAATGGGCAGGCCTACTAGTGTCCTCAAAATTTTGTGGACCTTTAGCTGGGCCGGCCCATTATGGTCGGCGAAATCTTATGGGCCTTTAGCTGGGCCGGCCCTTTATGGTCCACAAAATCTTGTGGGCCTTTAGATGGGCCGGCCCATTATGGTCCGCAAAATCTCATGGGCCTTTAGCTAGGCCGACCCATTATGGCCCGCAAAATCTTGTGGGCCTTTAGCTGGGCCTGCCCATTATGGTCCGCAAAATCTTGTGGGCCTTTAGATAGTCCGGGCCATTATGGTCCACAAAATCTTGTGGGCCGTTAGTTGGGCCGGCCCATTTAAACTTTATGGGCCACTTTTGCGCTGGTCCACATGTCAACATATCATAGGCGCATCTCGCCCATTGGATGATTGACACCTGTGCCAACGCGGAGCTGACACGTGTTTCCTCCAGCCAATGATGATTTTACACGTGGAAAATCCCCATTGGTTCGGGTTGTTAATGGGTTATCGGATCAAAAACCGGACCCGATAGCTTAACGGCGTTCCGTTATGGTGGATTCCACGTGTCAGTCACCCTTGACGAAAGAACTTTTGTGATGCGCGATTTATCGTCATGGAAGTGGATACTTCTGTGATGATAATTTTGGTAATGTCATGGAACACTTCTACGACAACACAGGTATGACTATCTTAATTCTATCATAAAATCGTCATGGATGTACATGCATGACAGAAAACGTGACATACTATGACAAACACATATCGTCACAGAAGTGTATTTTTTTGTAGTGATACTGGCCTTTTGGGCTACTCTTTCAACCTCATCTTGGTCATTGGGAAGTTTTCTAGTTTGGAGAAAGTGGATTATGTGCCTTGCCCAAGTTGGAGCCTAAGGCTCGGCAACGAGGACTAGTGGCACCTCCTCAACTGCGGGGGAACACTCCTCGTCCGCGGGGACCATGGTCCCGGCGGGAGGGTGCGGGCCAGCAAGTTGTGAGTTTCCGACAGGGTCCCCGATAGGAGCGGAAGGCTCTACCGGGAGAGGCTTACCGGAGTCCATCATTCTCCTTTTCTAGGCCATTGTTACTGGGGATACGGAGGGGTCAGTAAGATGGACAACAAAAGTTCCCAGTTCCACAGGAAACTTTTGCACAACACACTTTGAGAGATGATCACCTAAGCTATTTTCTGTATGGGGTACGTGCTCTGTTTGCAATCTGTCAAAGCGCTCCTCCAATCTCCTCACTTCCTCAACGTACGGCTCCATCAATGGGATTTGGTAATCCTTGTTGACTTGTCTCACCACAAGCTGCGAATCTCCTCGAATGACCATCTTCTTGATTCCCAATTCTACGGTAATCCTGAGCCCGACAAGGAGCCCTTCATACTCTGCTATATTATTGGTTGCCTCTTCCTAGGCAAAATGCATCTGGACGACGTGCTTCAAGTGCTCCCCTGAGGGGGCGATGAGAAGCACGCCAGCCCCTGCACCTTGTAGGGAAAAGGCACCATCAAAATACATGATCCATTCTTGGGGTGCCTCCTTGCCGGGGATAACTATTTTTGTGACTTCCTCATCAGGGGTTGGCGTCCATTCTGCAATAAACTCTGCCAATGCCCTGCTCTGGATTCTTGATGTGCTCTCCAATTTCATACCAAAACTGGACAACTCCAAAGCCCACTCCACTATTCTGCCAATACCCTCAGGGTTTTGGAGTACCCTTTGCAATGGGAAACGAGTGACAACCGTAATCTCATGTGCTTCGAAGTAGTGGTGCAGTTTCCTCGAGGCCATGATGAGGCCAAAGATCAACTTTTGCATGCCAGAGTACCTCGATCGAGCCCCTTGTAACAAGGAGCTAACAAAGTACACTAGGCGTTGCACCACTTTCTTCCTTGCCATGTACTTGGGGTTTCTCTCACTGCCATGCTCACTTCTGCCCTGATCCTTATCTGACTCTGTCAGTCCTTGCTAACTTTCTTCTTCTTCCACTTCCTGCTTCACCAACAAGGCTGCTCTAACCACTTGGTTGGTTTAGCAACACTAGCTCTTGTGTCTTGGGAGCAACCAAGGTGGGCACAGATGATAAGTAGGCATTCAATTCTTGCAAGGCCGCATCCGCCTTTGGGGTCCACTTCATGGGCCCTGCCTTCTTCAGGATTTTGAAGAACGACAGAGCGCGCTCGGCAGACTTGGAAATGAATCTTCTTAGCATGGCAACGCACCCTATTAGACTCCTCACATCCTTGACCAACATTGGTGCTTGGATCTACTCGATGCCTTTAATCTTGTCGGGGTTGGCTTCGATCCCCTGATGGACACAAAGAACCCAAGTAGCTTGCTGGAGGGAACGCCAAACACACACTTCTCCAGGTTGAGCTTCAAGTTGATCTTGCGCAGATTCGCAAATGTATCCTCCAAATCCTGGATAAGAGTTTCTCTGCCCTTGGTCTTAACCACAATGTCATTCATATAAGCTTCAATGTCTCTGTGCAGCTATGGCTCGAAACTAGTCTAAGCTGCCCTTGCAAAAGTCGACCCGGCACTCTTTAATCCGAATGGCATGCGCATAAAACAGTACATACAACACGGGGTGATGAATGAGGTCTTCTCTTCGTCTTCCTAGGACATGAAGATCTGATGATATCCAGAATATGCATCTAGGAAGGAAAGCAAATCGCAGCAAAGTGGAATCCATGATCTGATTGATGCGCGGCAAGGGCAATGGGTCCTTCGGGCAAGCTTTGTTGAGATCTGTGAAATCTATGCAAAGCCTCCATTTCCCGTTAGCCTTCCGGACCACCACCGGACTTGCTAGCCAAGTGGGATGTAGCACTCCTCTAACCAAACTAGCTACTTCAAGCTTCTTGATCTCCTCTACAATAAATTGCTGCCTCTCCAAGGCCTGCTTCTGGACTTTCTGCTTGACGGGTCGGGCATGTGGGCAGATAGTAAGGTGGTGCTCGATTACCTCCATGGGAACACCAGGGATATCAGATGGTTGCCAGGAAAACACATCGATATTCGCCCATAGGAAGGAAATGAGCGCGCTTTCCTATTTGTCATCGATGGTGGTGCTGATGGTGAAGGTACCATTAACGCTAGCCAGCCCTGCCGGGACCTTCTTCACTTGTGGAGCAGTAACCTTGGTCCTTTTTCTATTGGAACTCTCCGGCAAATCATCAACAGGCGCAGCACACTCTGAAGAGGCACACTTCCGGGATTCCTTGTCAGCATCCTTACAATCCTTCTTCTTTCCTCTACTTTCCTTGGCGGGAACTGCTGCTGCCGTTGCCTCTGCCACGACCGTGTCCCGGTACATCTTGTCCATGCAAATGATTGAATACATCTCATCTCATGGGATAGAGATGACTCCAACTGGTCCAGGCATCTTCAAGGTGTTGTAGGCATAGTGGGATGCCGCCATGAATTTAGCCAGGGATGGTCGTCCAAGGATCCCATTGTACGGCAAGGGGATGTCGACCACATCGAACACAATCTTTTCAGTCTGATAGTTCAACTCCCCTCCAATGTCACAGGAAACATGATCTTTCCCTTAGGATCACTCCTGCCGGGATTAAATCCTTGAAACGTCTCGGTGACCTCTAACTCCTCTTGTGCTATTTCAAGCCTGCTGATAACCTTTGGGGAAATCCGATTCAACCCGGCCTCACCATCCACCAATATCTTAGTGACCTGGAGGTTGCGAATTGTTAGAGAGACAACAATGGCAAACACCATACCGCCGTGGTACGGTCGGGATGATCCTCTTCGTCAAAGATGATGGGCGTGTGTGACCATTTGAGTGGTTTCTGGGCCTCTGGTGTTGGTTCCACAACATGACCTCACACATCTACCGTTTGAGTTGGCAGTGAGAGGCGTGTAGGGATGCGCCCCTGTCAATGCATAGGGCATCAGTGGCCTTCTGAAACTCTAGCTCACTGGTTTCCTCTTCATCCCCTTCATCACTCTCACCATCACAGGCTTCCTACTCTTGATCTCTGGCAGGCTTTCCTTTATTCCGAAAGGGTTTGCCGGGGTGGTTTACTTCACTGCCTCGACCCTTACCGCCAACGGCATTCTGACCCTTTTCCTTGTCATGCTTCTCGTACTCTACTGTTTTCCACTTGACAAGCTGCTCAACCTGATAACACTCTTGAAGGTCGTGGCCCTTGGTTCGATGAATCTTGCAATATGGCCCATCACCTTTCCCGGCCTTCTCGGCAGCCACAGCTTCCCGACAGTCAGCGCACACGGCAGCTTCCTTATCGGGGGCTTCGGCCTTATCAGTCTTGCAAGTACTAGGTGAACTTTATCTTTCAACAGTCATCATTGCCTTATCCTTGCACCTCTTATTGCGCTTCTTGCTCTTCTTCTGACTGGTGGATTCATCATCATCCTCTGAATGAACATTGATGTAGTCCTCCTTCCTAGGTAATTTCCTTCCCTCGTCCATCCGGGCACACTTATCCACCAAGGTGTAAAGCTCCTTCACAGTCTTGGAGAACCGTACATTCATCTTGGAACGAATCCTGCGGTTGCACACATTGGACTAGAAGGAAGCTATCACAGCTGCCGGATGGATGTTCGGGATGTTCCTGTGGATCCTGCTGAATCACTGCAAATACTTCCGGAGGGTTTCTCCTTCTTTCTACCGGAGAAGCTAGAAATCGCAGGGCCGGCCTGGTTCTTGATGGCCGCCAGAGAAGGCACCAATGAACTCATAGCAAAGGTCAGCCCATGACGAAATGGAGTTCTTCGGTAGGTCCATCAGCAAAGACCTCAGATTAGAATTGAGAGCCAAAGGGAAGTAGTTGCAAATAGCTTCTCATCTCTTCCCCCGGCAGCTTGAATGGCAATGGTGTAGATGCTCAGAAACACTGCCGGGTTTAGCCTCCATCATACTTCTCGGGTATCTCTGGCTTGAACGTGCGGACGGAGAGCCAACATACTTGCCGCAGCTCAGGATTAAAGGCAAGGCACCCAACCTCGAAAGGTAGGCACCGCCAATATCGAGCGTAGGCTCATCGACGTCAGGACCATCGCACCCATCGGTCCGGCGGCGGTTGTCATGGCATTGCTCAACGACAACGTGTGCGTCTCCGCTCCACATGTCGTCTGGGGCTTGCCGCTGATCTGGACACGCTTGAGGGTTAGAAGAGGCCATAGAGACGTCATTAGGTTCTTGATTCTACTACGCTCATGCCAGCTACCGTGGTGGGGACGGTACCATGGGGGTGGCCCCTTCCGTACAACCAGCAGCACGAGCCATCGTCGTCACTTGGGGAGGCAGTGGAGAGCAAGCTCGCTGTGAGCCCCCAGCCTCGGCGAAACCGAGCAGGCTTTGGATGGTGGCACGCCACTCATCCATCTACTCGGCCACTGGCGGGAATCTTACTAGCAGCTGAGCCCGCGCCATGGCCTCCGTAGCCGTGCTCAGCATGGGTGATGACGACGTAGATCGTACTGACGCTCGGCTCCTAACGGTGCTAGCAGCGACAATATCACATTCCCGCTATTGCGGCGCGGTCACCTGGATGGCCAGGTGGCGCGGCGAAGGCGCTTGAGGTCTAGTGGATCCTTCGGGCGCAACGACTTGCTCGACTCTCCTCAGGGGAGGTGCACACGCTGTGGTCGCTCCCATGAAGGGGGTGGCCGGAGGGCGGCGATTCGCCCCGGACCGAGTGCCATTGTTGCGGCTTTGCCTGTTGGTGAGAGGAAGGAGTGTGGATAGAGTAATCCCTTCGCACGTACCACATGGAGCATGGCCGTCGGGGTGTTGCTGTTGTCGCTCTCCTCCGGTGTCTCCCTCTCCTGCTTCGGCCATGGGAGAAGTGGTGACGGTGTTGCCTGCTCCGACCACATCTCCAGCAGTGTCCACATCCTCGCGCGCCACTGCACCTCCCATAGCATTGGTGGCTGCGGGCGGTGGAGCCTTTGAGGTTGATGGGTGAGCCTAAACAGCGGATTTCTTCTTGGGCGCCATGGTTCATGGCACCATCGAAGACAAAGATGGCGATGAAGATGAGGCGATGCGCACGCTTACAGGTTCGCACAAGTGATCCCCCTACCTGGCGCACCATAGATGTCGTGGGAAACCACGGCCACCTATGGGACCAAGGGTCCCTTGCTAATTCGGAAGGGGGCTGTCACATTGCACAAAGAGCCGAGGAGCATGGGGCAGCACGGCAGAGATCACAAGCAATTTTACCCAGGTTTGGGCCGCCATGTGGCATAAAACCCTACTCTTGCTTTGGTGGATTGATGGTGGAAGAATGGTGGTGGAGCACAGTACACTTTCCTGGCAAGGGAGGCAGTGGCTACGCGCGTATGAGTCTGTGGGTGTCCAACCTTCTAACCCTTTCTACGGTTGCCAGGGGCCTCCTTTTATAGGTTAAGGAGTCACCACAATGGAAAATCAATCATTACACACTGATAAAATAGCAAACAGTGCTATCATACCTAACTTTGCAGGCTGCAGAGTGCATTAAATGCGCCACTCAACGTCACATAATTACTCGCTAGGAAAACCTTGCCGGGCTATTTTGCCAGCTTCACGCCTACTTGCTTGACACGTCACAGGACGGGTGCCGCATGTAGGTTTTCCTGTAGAAAGAGGTTGCCATGTGGCAAATTGCTGCCACTTAATCACTTTGCGGCTTGACACTGCACTAATTGACGACGTGGGTCGTGGTGGAGAGGTTGGTGATGTGTTTTTTGCCTTCGTGAGTCCCGGCAGGCCCTGTCGGGACGTCTTGGATGTTCTATTCCGGTGGTGAATTCGTCCTCGCAAAGCTCGTCTGCCCCGCAAGGGAGGCTTTTCTCCTGGTGGTATTTTGCTTCTCTGGCATGATCTTGGTGCTCTTGTTCTGCATGCTGGTTTTCAAAGATCTTGGTCTCTTGTGCTCTGGCATGGCCTGGTGCCAAAATCTTGTTCCCGTGCCTGTGCACAGTCAGGGCAACTTACCCAGGGTATGTTGCACCGACACAAGGTTCCCCTTGGATATCCCACGAATATGCACTTATCCGACTTGGGGGTAAGCTTGTCCGGCATAAGTCGCTTGACAAATGCTTCACAACCCCAAATCTCTAGAAAAGACAATTTGAGACTCTTCCCAGTCCATATCTCATGTGATGTCATGTATACGGATTTAGATGGTACTCTGTTGAGTGTAAAAGCTGCAGTTTCTAGAGTGTATCCCCAGAATGACAAAGGTAAATCTGATTTGCTCAACATTGACCGGACCATGTCCAACAAGTTCCTATACCTCCATTCAGACATGTCGTTTGTGTGTGGCATACCCGTAGGTGTGAGCTGAGGTACTATACCTCGGCTTTTCATATGATCATTAAAATCCTCACTCATGTACTCACCTCCACGATCAGATCGTCGAAGCTTTATAGTCTTGCTGAGATGATTCTCAACCTTGTTCTGAAAGTCTTTGAACTTTTCAAAAGTTTCCAACTTGTGCCTCATCAAATAGATATATCCATATCTACTCAAGTCGTTGGTAAAAGTCATGAAGCACAGATAGCCACCTCTGGCAATTGTGCTCATTGGACATCACACATCACGATGTATAAGTTCCAATAGCTCGGACGCCTTCTCGCATCTCTTTGCAAAAGGAGACTTAGTCATCTTGTCGATCAAGCATGATTCGCATGTCTCGAACGACCCGAAGTTGGACAATGTTAGGAGTCCATCACCATGGAGCTTCTTCATGCATTTCAGACTAATGTGTCCAAGCCAGCAATGCCAGATGTATGTTGGATTTATCTCATTAGGCTTATGCCTCTTGACATTCATGTTATAGACCGGTTTCATTTCTACATTCAATATAAAAAGCCCATCAACAATGGGTGCATAGCCGTGGAACATACCATTCAAATAAAACTAGCAACCATTGTCCTTTAAATTGAATTCGTAACCCTGACTCATTAAGCATGAGGCAGAAATAATGTTTCGACTAAGTGCAGGAATGTAATAACAATTATTCAATTCCAAAATAAATCCAGAAGGAAGCTGCAGCTGCATCGTGCCGACCTCCGACGCAGCAACTCTTGCTTTTGTTGCCAACCCCGATGTCAATCTCCCCTTGTGCCACACGTCAAGTTCTTACTGGCCCCTGCATCGAGTTGCAAA